>NW_017257220.1:659020-703258 GCF_001594055.1 Mycetomoellerius zeteki
ATAGTGGCGCCATCTCACAGAAATCTTAAATATTAGGATCACTGGTTGAAAGTAAGCAGCTGTAAGTAAAACAGCTTTTGATATTTATTATACACGGTAATAAAAATTTATAACTGATACAAAAGTGACAAAATTATTAAAAATATATGCTTGGATAATTTTAACAATTTACTTGTTTTTGAAAACATAAAATTATATTAAAAAATAAATTATTTTCTGCTTGATTTCTATATTTTTTCATATACATATATATATATATATTTAGATATACATAAACAAAAATCTCTTATCAAAATAATGTATTACGTAAATAAGAAAAATTTAACGAGAGACAGAAGGTATTAAAATAGCAAATTAGCAACTATTGACTATAAAAGATAAATTTTATTTTAAAAAATTGTAATTGTTATTAGCTCCATCTATATAACCAGCCAAAGTTACCTACAAGCGAAAGCTGGTAGTTAGACATGGGGATTTTCATGAGTGAAAAGCATTTCATTAATTTGACGACAGATGGCCAGATCTTCTCCAATGTATATGCTACGCTCCTCACTATCTCTCTCTCTCTTTGCGATTATATATATACCTTTGAAATGATACTAAATTTCTTTTTCATTGATTTATAATTAAAATAAAACTGACAATTATTGTAATATAAGAAGGTAACAGATAATAAATTTGGCTATAAAACTTTGAACTAGTGTGGTTACGTTTTGTAAGGCGGGTTTAGTGCTGAGTCGCGTGCAACGGCGCTCGTTAAAAACAGCCGTAAACCATATAACCGGCCGCGGGGTAACCTGCCTTACATCGTTCACGGACTTATACGTTGAAATCAAATATATAGAACTTTGTCATCTATCTGTTGCTTATTTGATTCATAATTCACATTTTTTATTTGTCAATAACATATTAATGTCGCAAACATGTAATAGCAAATAAAAACCGTTAACATTTATTTTTAATTATCTACCTAATTAAATTTTATGTAAAAATTAATATAATAATTAATAAAAATTGCGGAAATTATAGAACTTGAAATATAGTTGTAGTATTTATTACTTTAATTTCAAATTGTATATCTGCTTATATCATTTATCATATGCTGATGTAGAAGAAAGTGTTTAAAAATATTTATTGATAATTGATTGCGTTTATTAATTTTTCCACTGGTGATAAGTTGGATTCTGAGACTCTGCAGGCATTGCAGGAAAATTATCCTTTAAGTATTCTAATATACCCCGCAATTTCCGATATACATAGTTTAAAATTTGACCGTAAGAGAGTGATGTGTTAACACGTTATATCATTATAATAAAATTATGACAATAAAGTTAGCTATTATTTTTTATTATACTATAAATATTATAGTTTATAGTAATAAAAAATAATAAATAATAAATTTCATAAAAATGTTTTATTCTTTTTATTGTATGATATAGATTATATTTTAATAAAAAATAATAATTAATCTTAATTTTTTTGCAATGTAATCATTATAAAATTTAACTAATAATAATAGTTTTTTCGGTAATATAATTCAAAATTCAAATAATTCAAACAAAGATTAAAATACAATTTTTTTACACTATCGTTAGCCATATTACAAGTCTACATGCACGCATGACATCGTATTTGGAACATTCTATTATCTGATAGCTAAAATATGTTTAAAAATGCAAAATAACATATAGCACTATTTTAATATGTAGCACTATTTTAATAAAAAATAAAAGTTATAAAAGATAATTGTTATAAAAAGATATAAACTTTCTACGGATTTAAAAATTAATTATCAATAGCAATTAAAAGAAAGGACTTAAATATGCAATAGCGATACGTAAAATGTCAACATTTCTGACTTTGTAAAATGTTTTACCTTAGCGAGAATTTTAATTATTATAGTTTATTTATTTTCTTATATATTTTAATTTCTAGTTTTTCTGACATGTTCCATATATATCAAATTTTGAAAAAAAATTATTTAAAAAATACATTTAAATCTATTTGTCAACAATAATAAAAGATTTAGCATATTGAATTCCAATAAAGAATGAATATGATTATAAAGATTGATTAGATAATATTTATGTATTTATTTGCCTATAAATATGTAGCTGATGGAATAAAATATGAAAATTCATATTTCATATACCCTTTCTTGTATATATAATATAATACATATAAATTAAATATTTATTTATAAAGTTTAAAATTTATACTTTTATTATAATTATAATATGAAATATATTACTACCGATTATTAAAAGAAAAAAGTACTTTTATTAATAATTGATAAAAGAAGAACGCATGATTGCGTTCTACCCCATTCGCATCCTTCTTCTCGATTTAAGCAAATATAGATTTACCGCTGAAAACAAATGCGCATCCAAAATTGTCATTAATATCACAAGTTAGTTATTTCTGACATTCGTTAATAATCGATCTTGATTTAAGCGAATCTCTTGCAACGGTTTGGCGGCTCGAGAAAAAAAATCCATATTTAAAGTATTATCTGATTCGCGTTGTGCCACGATTCTGGCCAATCGTGAACGTATAATGGCCACCATGGTGCCGCTTAACTTCGCCTGACTGACACTAGATGTCAGTGGCGTGGCTGATCGTAAATCGTAGCAAGATTCCCGCCCATTGCATACCGGTAGGCGGTGCCACGGCATTTCGTGACGTCACCGCGCTCTCCCCTCCAAATCCCCACTGACTGTCCTTCCCACTCCGTCGATTCTCTACGGTGATTCCCCTTTTTTCCTCTGTCACATTCCCGACCATCGTACGAAGAACTCTCGGGTGGGCTACCATTCTCGGTCATCTTCATAAATGCGAGATGGCCGTTTGAAATGGTATTGAGGCTAATTTGAGCAGTGCTTATGTGATACAGTGTTTGTTTATTGCTTACTAAAGCGTCCGGATTAAATATAAAACAGTTGACAGAGTATAGACATCGGGCTAGACGGAGTGGCGCTTGCCGGGCGCGAACAGTGCTGTTCGTCCGGCAAGCACCACTCCGACGGGCACGCTTGTATACTCCGAAAAGCATATGCAATGTTTATTTTTTTTCCCCTCTCTTTACTGCCTCTTTTCAACTTCTGACATCGACTATTTGCGAATCATTTTCATCCCTCGTAAGCCCCACGTTTCCAACGTTGACAACTACTATCGATATCAACAGCGCACAGCTCTTGTTCTAGTATTTTTATGAAACATCTATAGTACATCCACGAATATCGCTGAACTGGACTATTCTGCTGCTTCTATGCTTATTATATCACTATTGGATATTTTATTATGATATGTGACCATTCCTTCGAAAAATTTCAACAGGGAGAGAAAATTTCACATAATCTATAAAATGTTGTACGCACTCTTAATCCAAAAATATGTTTTATCTCGACACATTTGTGTCGTATATCTTCGACAACAGAAGATAGCGAGCGTACCGACATTTTAATCTTTCTCCCCTTCGACATTATGCTTTTATACACATATTCGTAGTACGATATTCCTGGCAAATTGTGTTTATAGGAATAGTGAAACATATTTGTCCCAGAGGAAATATAGACCTTTAGTCCGCGTCAAAGAGAAGAGTGGGAGGGAGTTAGATTGTGTCTGTGGAGACGCTATGTCACTAAAAAGATCAATACGCCATAGCTGCTCAGCGTTCGCTAGACTCTAGATGGTGCGAGTGGTGCGTACCTACCTATTTACACACCGGATACCGTATATCTAACCATCGTTCTGTCTTTATCCTTCGATAGTAATATATTTCATATCTCATTATTATTTATCGATGACTATTAACGTTAAACTGCACAAGGAAAATAGGTAGCAAGCTGTTTTGGTATTTTGTATGTCCATCTGTATATTCATTATTTATGAATTTATTTCAAAATAGAGCAACAAGATAAACATCACACGATGCATTTCAATTCTACCTGTAAATGGGACGAAAAAACAAATTCGAGCGATACTTTTTCATAGTTTGAAACATATTTATGTGTTTACTACGCATGTGATATCCTTTCAGGATACGTGTTTGGTTTTATAGGAAAAAAGTATTCTTCCATGTTTCTAGCTGTTTAATGCGCGCAGATTATATACAGATATTTTTCCAGTAACATTTCCTTTCTCATATCTTATAAGTCTCCAATTGACTTATAAGAACTATTGATTTATAATAAAATTACTGTTTGAAAAGTTGTTTTAAAAGCTATAAATTATAGAAGTGACAAAAATGTATAATAATTACGTTAAAATGCTACTACACAAAACTATTTTTATAGCTGTAAAGATTTATTCAGTTTGAATTTTATTTAAATGCATTAACTCATCCGTCTGTAAAAATTAAAATCAGTAATTCTATTCAAATCGTGTATTACTTTGATTATAATAGACCATTTTCTAATTGTGATATATATACATATATATTTATAATAGAAAACAATGTAATAAATTACGAAATTATTAAAAAATATATTAATACCCACAATAAACAATAAGCTGACGTTAATTGTCGTCACTTTGATGTTGAAATGACGTTAAAAATGTCATTTTGACGGTAAAATAACAATGATGACGACAAGTAACGTTAGCTTGTTTATTGAATAATCAAAAGGTTCAATGTGTTTAAAAAAATAATAAGTCGCGAAGTAAGTTTATTTCCATGAATACTGAGTAAAACAATTCAAGATACATTAGTTGTGTTAAGCAGAGAAAACTAATCAATTGGCGCTTAATGATTCTTCAATATAATTGATTCCTACACTTAGATCCAGTGAAGAATTAAAGGCAAGAACCAATCATATTAAAGAATCACTAAGCGTTAACTGATTAGTTTCCTCTGCTGAACGCAGCCATTAGTAATCCCAGACAGCACACAATATTTATACAATATTTACAAAATATTTATAAATATTTATAAGGCTTATTTTAAATATTTTGTAAACATTTTTGTGGTCTTAGGTTGCATAAACATTTATTATAAATATTATGAAATATTTATTGTAAATCTTGTAGTAAATGCTGTGGAAATACTTAACAGAAATATTTATTTGTATTTATCATAAATATTACATTAAATATTTAGTCTATTTTTTAATAATATTTCGAATAAAACTTCATATTAAAAAAAAATATGTATAAAATATTTATATAACATTTTTCAAAAAATGAATAATAATAAATATTTATCAGTGTTGTCTGAGATGACATATTAGCATCTTTTCCTGGAGTTTTATTCCGCTGATATATTTACGCATTTAAAATTATAAGAGTATTCGATTCGAGCGTTTAATCGACGATATTAAAAACTGAATTTTTGAATTAACGAACAAAATTATACATTGACTAAAAATGCGTCTTAATTTCAATTATTCTTGCAAACAATAGGTCTTAAAACGACCGAATAATTTCGCAGAGAACGTGTTAGAACGTGTTTGGAGTTTTAAATCCGCGTGCGTGCATACATGATATTAACGTTAACATAGTTACTCGTGCATGCCGGTACGACGTCCGTGTGACCATTTTACACGTGTAATGCCATACAATGGCCGTAAATGGTATCAACAAGTGGATGCTTAAGTGCCATTATGAAACGTTGATTATGGATATAAACCATATTATGTATTCGTAAGTAACATCAAGATACCGTGCATTTCTTCCTACAATTATCACATTAGCATTTATTACATAATATAATCAAATAAGTATAGCTGTGGAAGTTAATACGTGCGCCCCTTTTTTTTACGAAACAATTTGTTAAATTATGTGAGATCATCAACGCGATATTATTTCCCGGAATTCTAACATATAAATGGTCACATTAAATACTTTTAATATTCGAACAAACGAGTGTATCTGATGCAGCTGTAAGGTACAAGCCCATAAACTATGACACACATAAGCAATCGAGGCTCAAATCGATCGATTAATATCGGCAATAAATGTTTATGAAACGTGAATCATTCGACTGAGTTTATAGAGCTCGAATGTTTTATTCTTTCTATATCGTTCCTGTTGTGTATTCAATATAAAGATGTCTTTAACAAAAGTAAATGGAATTTCGGTAGTACATTACTTAATGAAATCTAACGTTTTATTTGTAGTTACATTTTGATTCGACCGATCTGCTTGATATGTCTGTTTCCTCGAAACAATGCAGTGCACAAGCTCGTGTGTTGTCTTGGTAATATTTCTTAAAAATTAACATGATTTATCCGAGAATATGAATGACGTGGGCAATGTTCGCCCCTCGAAACGTGTCCCCTCTAATCTGCCCGCCAGCAATTTACTCCGACCGAGCCGACCAATTATGTGGAAAACGGCGAAGAATTTGCGAGTACCGCACATGCAACGCACGCACATGCGACCGCGCATAATACGTAGCAAGGGTAGTCGTTAAAGACAATCTGAGCTTTCCATCTCCCGGTATTGGCTCAGGCGCAAGAACCAGACAAGAGTGCAAGAAAATTGAACAAAAAACACCGGTATAATGAGCACGTGTCGGTTAAATTGTCGACTACGATAACTACGGCGACCTTACGATCAATATTTTCAAAGTTGTCCAACGTAGTAAGGTGCGAAGTGTTGCATAGAAACTTATCTGTATTTCGATGTCTACTATTTCGTTGATTCCATTGATTGTGCCAAGGTACAAATTTGACATCATAAACATTTCTTTTTTTCTGCTTTTTACACGATATAATAGCGAAAAAAATCGAAGTTCTAATTTATCTCGATTTAATAAACCTTATCGTTATGTTGCTTACGCTGAGACTCTATAAAACTGAGCAATCTAATTAGAATTGTAATTTGCTATGATAAATACAAAAAAAAGTGATAAATTCTGAATAAAGTCTTTAAACATATTAAATTATATGTTTAAAATATATATTTTTAATTAATTTTCTTTAATGTAACGTAAAAATTCTTTCTGGGATTTGTAATAATAATTATTATATAAATTGTATAATTTTGTACTTACCAATGAATGTTTGCAGCCATTATTCTTCTTCATGAAGGATTTATGAAAACTGACTAATTATATACTTTTAACTTTTTTTGTCACACATTTTAAACACTTACACTTCACATAAATTATAGTCCGGAAGTACTAATATTTTTCTAATTATAATTATAATACTACACAGAATGCTAAAATTAATTTGTTAAATTAATTAATTTGTATCACAGATCGCGGAAACTTTTAGAAAGATAGATGCTATTGAACGTGCAAGAAGAAACTGACACAAGAAAGTTTGCACTTTGATATATCCCTTCTAAACTAGGCAAGGATTCTCGCTATTGGTCACAATATACCCTCCACAACTTCGTTTGTTTCGAGAAAAAAAATACCTGGTACGGACCAAAGGCTTTAACTCTGTCTCCTTAAAAAATGAAATCTTTATGACCATCCTAACGACAATAGTCTCAGCGAGAACATCGTTGGCGGGAATTCCTTAAAACCGTTTATAGCAGTAAGTTAATCGTAATACTTCAAATCTGTAACGCGAATATAATTATTAATTATAATTTCTCATCAGAAATGAACAGATTGTCGCACATATTTGCAAAATCACTTTATTCGCTGACAAAAACAGGCATTTCATGATAGCATTTTATGATCACTATAATTTATTGTAATCTATCGAAGTTCTTCATGTGCGCGAACAATTTCTTAACTTAATGTTACAAAGTTTCTAACACCAACGATCTACATTGTTGCGCATGGGAGGAGCGAAGCCTCATAAAGAGCAAAGAGATATGATCTCAATTAGCTCAGGCCAAAAGTACGGGTACGGAATGAAACAGCCGATAAGAACCAGACGACGTGTTCCATTTACGGTATGTAGCTTTCGAGGTGAGTTACGCCTTCTCTGCCATTTGAGTAATTTCTCAAACGTATTTATCACATCGTTATCGCATTTTACTTTTCTCACAAAAATAATACAATATTTATGTAGTTGAACGGCATATATTTAATTACCAGTTATTTCTGAGAAAATTAATATAACGTGCTAAGCTGTATAACGATAGATCGTTAATTAATTCTAGTTACGAGATATCTACATCGAAGAATACTCGAGGGAAATTCAAGCAGTAAAATAAGCAAAGGTTTTCATCAGCAGCTTGCTGTATCATAACTTTCATATACTTATTATAAGTGTAAGAAAATCTTTACAAGAAATATATATACATAGAAAGATATAAAATAATACAAAAAATACAGATATAAAGACGTTCAAATAGACATTAAAATAAATATGTGAAAAATAAGTTCCAATGTAATAAAAAATCTGTAGTTTTTATGAATTAAGTTATTTTGTAATCGGTAAACTTTCGTTGAAAATTCCGTGATGGTAGGAACCGGAAACCGTTGGAATTTAGAGCGATAAAGAAATAATTCGCGGAAGGCATTGCTGCTACTTGCACGTAATACAGAAGAGGCTGATCTGACCCTGGCGCAACCAACGTCTCTTCGCAAAACTCGGAAAGTATAGCGTGGCTGTAATGTTACAAGCACGGAGAGATAAGAGACCGTGAGACTGTGGACCGAGACTGGGGCAATAAAGTTAGCGGCGTATAACGACCGAGATGTGAAGAGCGTGGTACACGTCCCCTGTTGTTTTCGTCATTCGCGATGTTTTAATGTAACCGGTGATTCATTGCCAAATATTTTTCGGTCATCTTTCCACTTAACGGCATTTTTACACAGAAGACGTAAAAAAAATTTTTTAACACAATAAATAAATAATTATATATAAATTAAATTAATTACTACATTGGAGAATTGCGTTTTTCAAAAAGCAATCATATTAATTTTTTTTGCGCGTTACTTTTTCTTTTTTTTTAATTCTAACCGAGTCTTACATCACACACAAATTGCATCACGTACGAGGGACACGAAGCGCACCGTTAACGATATGCCTTTGGGATACTTATTGTTAGTTGTGATCTACGGAGGACAATGGCGTCGTTGTATTCAAACGCGAGGGTCATCGCTTCCGCGCCTTCATCCACATTTATACGTTTCAGTTAAAGTCCCCGAGGGATATCGCCCTTCGCCCGTTTCTTGCTTCGCGTAGGCAGCACGATCCTTTGGATCTCGTACCACACTATCACCGACCGAGTCCATGCCACTTTCCTACCTCCCGAACGCCAGGGACCAACGAAACTAATAAGTAAGGGCAGAGGAACGGGATGGAGGACGGTGCGCTAGCGAGAAGACATACATTCGAAGCGACATGGATATATGTACGCGACGTGCGGATATACATGACCGTTCGTATGTTATACGCAATGCCGTTGGTAACCTTAACCCCGCGAATTAATATTCCATATGTGCCGCACGTACGAGGCTTCGCGGATTACCAATGGCGTGTCCGCACGGGGAAACGTCCTGGACCCTCCGGAAACATCAGGCAAGGACAAAGAGACCGGGACGGGTTTTGCCACGGGATCTATTTCATTCGTCAATCAGACAATACCATCCTAGCTCTCCGCCTACCATGGAGAATAAGATTCTATAAAGCGGATCAGGGCGATTCTAACATTAGGGGAATGTGCTGCAAACAACTGGTTTCATACATTAACGGAAATATTTGTGACACCACTTTGAACTTGTATCTTTGTGTAGAATGAAATATGAATAACGAATATTTAATAAAAATTTTCAAAAATTGGATCGTGTTACGAATGGCTGCGAAATTATATCAAGCATACAATTGTTATTTTTTAGTTTGTCCTGATTGAAACATGATAACGTCACACTTTCTAAGTTGTAGGAAAAATACAATCATACTGCTTAAATAAATTGTCGTAACATAATAGGTTATTCTCTTTTTATGTTGAACATTTTTTAAAAGTTATTTCTGACATTGTATTATTTGTGACTTCTTTTTTATCTTAAAATAGTATTTTAGGATATAAAACGATCATTTTCGAGACGGAAGGTGCGCGATACAAAGCAAAATGGTGCGATACACCAAATACAAACGGATTGCAAGAGAAATGGGTGATCGGCAAATAGGAAGAGAGCCTAGGGGACCGTGACGCATAAACCGATACGGTTATTTCCGAATATCCGTAGCCATACGCGACCACTAGATGCCTCCATTTCAATGTTCCACCCTTGCAAGCGTAAAAGTGGTGAAAATTCGACGAGATGTATAGGGATGGAAATTTAGAAGATAGAAACAAAGGCTTGTCGTCCTCATGGATCAAAATTAACTATTAAAATGTAAGTTTTTGCAAGTAAAAAATTTATTTGGCTTTTCTTTACACTATCTTTATCTCCTTTTTTTCTTGCTTTCATGTTTTGATAAGATAATTAAGTCGAAAAATTATACAAAACTCAAATGCTCTATGTGGTACCTACAAGAACTCCTATAAATCTGAGCTTTGTATTAGAAAAGTAAGGCTCCGTTTATTTTGGATATTATAATGTTCCATTGAATAATAAAGATAACAAGGTGGCAGAATAATCAGAAAAATTAAAACATTATCATATCTCTATTTCTTTAATCATGAATATACATCCATATAGTCTACATAATCTATATCATTCATCGAGATTTAAGTCTATTAAAATTATCCCAGTTTCATCCACTTCTGCAAAATGTTTTTTTTTTTAAATACTTCATACATGAAATGGTTTAAACCGATTATACGTACAGCGATAAAGAAAGTAACAATAAAATGGTAAGAATTTTATTATAGGAATAAAAGAAGCATTTATAATTACAGGAATAAAATAAGCATCTATAATTTACTATATGTTTTTATTTCGTTTGTAATATCATAGATAGCTTACGAATATAATTCTACATCAAGTTTTGAAAATGGATACATTTACATTCATTGTCAATGAATTACCACCTCACTCGCCATCATCATCGTTATCATCATCGTCGTCAATCTCGTCACCAGCTCTCGTCGTACGGTATAATACTAATCATTAATAGTCAAAAGACATGAGACTCCATTATTCCGTTACTCTTATTACTTAATGTGGTAGGTAGGTAAGTATTGAAGGACAGCTACGCTCGCTTATCGTTACATTATTACGTTAATTGGGTATCATCGATACGTTAAGACCCGCGGATTCATTCGTCTTAATTAATTTTTTCTTGCGGCTCTTCATTCGTTGGGCGATGTTAATGTTATGGTGGTGTTTAATATTTACATCGAGAATTGTTGAAGTAATGTACGGCTTTCCATCCATTCGATAGACGCAAAATTAAAAGATTAAATTCTGCACCTAGATTATTTCAGTAAGTATGAGAGAATACAAGTGAAAAAAGACTCGAGTTAAATTAGAATTAATAATTAACTTTTCTTACTTATGGAGTTTCGCAATACTATCGCGTGACATCACGAAAGAAAGAGACTGCGCTAAATAGGCTTTAACTTTGAGCAAAGAAATTGCAGAATCTCGAAAATAAATATATTTATTATTCAATTTCCATCGATATTGATAATAAAAATGTGCACAGGCCCGGTCTTGTTGCTTTCGTTGTACAAAGTACAATATCGGCATCATATTTAAACAATAAACAACATTTAACCAAACAATTGGGTCAGAACAAGTGTCTGTTAAACATAACTCTTGAATTTATGTCAACAACTTTGAGAAATTTTACTTTAATCAAAGCGTTCGGTAACAGGAAAAGCAACGAAATGTCGCGACACACGTATCTGCGTAAACTTTTCACGCACGACTTCCAACAAAAAATAAGATCTTTGCTCTGTTCAGACAAACAATGAAGAGCATTTTGCATTGGACGTCTCCAAGTTTCGCCAAGTTACAACAAGCGCGAAAGAAAGGAAACTATATTATATATGCGAAACGCGCTGTCTAAGGAAAATTATTAAAAAAGCTGCCACAACAAAAAAATAACATTTAATGTGTATATAAAACTGATTAGCTTATCACTTTACGGAATCAGTTGTGAGCAACGTCAACGGCAAACAATTACCAAAAATAACAACAAAGACAATCAACACATTCTTGCGAACAGAAACATTTTAAATACGTTCAACATCGTTTGAGGTTATTTAGATCCCAAATAGCAATCAGTTTAACAGTTAATTTTTGCATACTCACAGTCGATTCCAACCTCAAGTGTCCAGATTTGTGTTCACGCTAGCCGGACACGCGTTACACTAGTACACACAGGTCGAATGGACAAATGCAATAAGTATAATACAACCAGTTGCGCAAAGGACGAGATTGTTCCGTACCAATCATCAGCGTTCTGTTGCCAAACAAGAAGACTAGAATTAGTTTCTCTTTTCGGCATTCGTGAGATATTTAAACAAATATCGGTAGCTTAGAAATTGCGGTACGCAACGGCATCATCATCTTCGAGTACGGAATATTAAAAATCTACATATATCTATATAAAAAAATACACATCGAAACAATAGAGAAGATAAGCAAATATTCACACTATACTATCATTAAAAAAATTCGTCAGTACCTTTTTTTCACATTAACAAAAACAAATATACGAAAAAAAATACGTAAAATAAACAGCTCATAAATAAACAATGACATCTATAGATAAAGAAAATATAACAAACAATTTTTTTCTCATATCAATCTTACGTTCCGCCAGACGGATTCGGCTATTTGTTTCATAAATATCTTTTTTTTTTTCTTCTTTTAACCAATACGCGGCGCTTAGATATCGCGAAGAGAATGGAATAGGTATAATTAATTTCAATTTTGCCAATAGATTCGCATTTGCTTAAAATAATACGATGTGATTTATGCTGAATATTTCATGTTCTCGGTCTCCTCACACATACACGCGCACACACGCTCTTTCTTTCTCTCACCTTGTTCAATCATTACTTTCGTATCTATGTCTACATGCAATCCTTTTTATTCAACAAAATCTCTTCCATTACTCATACGCGCACATTAAATGTTACTACATCGTTTAACCAATGTTTGAGCCACACTCTAGTGTTCATTTTATATTTATTAATTCGGATAAGAGAAGTCCTCGCGCGGGGGTTGGGAAGTGGAAATTGGAGGGGGTTTGCTTCAATAAATATTTTTGCTTTAACGTCGAAGAACCGGCCGTGGCCACGCGAATTCAAGAAAGACGTGTACGCGAGTTTGGCAAGTCGGGCAATGTTGTACTACTAACATATTATGTGTTTTCTTTTTTAACGTTTCAGTAACTATACTAATCGGTACTATCAATTCGATATAGTACACATCTACGATAATGATAAGATTAGAGCGAGTATATAAATGACAGAGAGGTAGAAGCGGAAGGGAAAAGGGAAAAGGGGGGGGGAGGAGGATAGATTGAAGAAATACGGAGAAAAGAGAAGAGGATGGGGAAGCATTATGAACATTATATGATATGATTATGCGTCAGTTATTTGGAATAATATTCTATAATCATATAGAGTTGCTGCAGCTAGCTTAGATATAAGCCAAGAGAAAGCTTCATATGTGGACGGCGCCCGCACAATTTTTACTCTAAAATTTCCGCCTTAATGCAGATCTAATTCGCGTAATTTAAAAAATCACGAATTAAATTCATAACAGTACACTTTCTAAGAGTATCTCTTACATAGCTGTGATGCCAATTTCCAAACAAGTTAATTGTTTTTGTTTTAAAGTTACTCGTATACCCATTGTAAAATTATAAAGTCAGCACTTGCAACGCTCGTAAAAATTCCGCCAACAATGTGTTTATTGAAATTTCCTGAAACTTTTACTCAAATAAAGTAATGCAATCACACACGATTCATTAACGTTGTTAAGATTTTTGATTCAAGACTTTCTGGAAGAGAAATGCGTAATGGCGTAAGAAAAATCACTAATCCTCATCGTCGATCCATTTCTCAAGTCCAACACTATGGTCGATGTCTTGACGTATGCGCATAAAAAATCGACGCGACTCGATGCCATCCCTTTTATTCGCCACACATCGCCTCGCTAGAATTAAGGACTTAATGTATATCGTAAATAGAAACTAACACGGCCGCCATAAATCTCATCGCCCCATACTGTACAAATTCTTCGGACTAAGTTTAATAATAATTATTATTACGCATTACGTATATCTCTAATTTGTCGGACGTATCGGCGCCGCCATCGTCGCAGTACTTGCTGCTGCCATGTTACTTAATAATTAATGGTGTCTGTAGCAATAACATCAAAACATAACTAAGCAATAATAACTCATATTTAATAATAATAATAATAATAATATAATAAAACTAATACTCCGCACGTCCGCCATATAGATTCGAAACTACATGGTGAACCTGACAGGTCAATTTTTAAAACAAAATAAAAATAATAATTAATAGTGAGGATGATGATAATGATAATAATAATATAATAATAATAGTTCGTAAATAGAGTCATGTGTCTATAAAACTTTTCTACAAATAGATACACCGATTCTCGGGGCTAACCGCGTCACATGCATCTCTCTCATTTTTCGATTCCACGATATTTTATTTCTTTTTTTGTTCCGTATACAATGAGCCGGAGTTTAGGCGCGATCGTATTTCTTTGTTTTTTGGCATTCCGACAGAACAACCGAAAGATCCTTGGGCTACGGCCACAAAATATACAATAATTACGTTGTGTACTCTTAACAGATACGTGGAGTGGAATCGATATACAAATATATGTTCTATTGTTCCATAATGTTTTTGCATATTTATATGCGTAAATCGAGCACAAGCACGAAATATAGTTCGACATGTGGTGATCATATTGATGTACAATAAAAAAATGTATTTTTGGTCAAGAATTCTTTCGGTCAAGAATTTATGTCCTGATATAAATAAAAATATTTTAAAAATTAAAATGCAACTTTACTTTTGTAATTGTAACATTTCGCAAAATTATTCAAATACTTTTGTGATCTAATAAAGATTTTGTAGATAAAAATAAAAAAAATGGACCGAACTTCATCGATTTAATATATCACTTTATCTAAACTTGTAAATTTAATTAAATAAATTTCATTAATAGTTATATTAATTGTAAATAACTATTATCTCCGACGTAGGTCATATCACTATTATGAATCGTATCATTACAGCACTTTAAGAAGCTGTATTATTTTCTGGAATTGGAATAATAGTTTAAAGTATATTCCATGAATATTTTAATCAGCTACGCTGAACGCTTATTACATCCGTAAATGCGACCATATTTCTGCGAGTGCTCTCGCTACCTTACTGAAACCTAATTTCTGCAAAAACTGTTTAATCTTACACACGCATATATTATGTTCTACTTCATTCTTTTTCATTTTGCACATTACATGTTAAAACACTATTACGATTACGGTATGTAAGTAGGTACTTCGCTATGTGAGGAGATACGTGAGTACATCGTACGTGCGGACTCATACGCGCAGCTTAATCATTACATTACGTATGGGAATATTATTTATAGCATTACTTTTTTTTTAGTTTAGGTAAAATTAGCGGTAGAGTATTAATACGAATACGTTTTTCCTTCCATTTATTTAGGTATGCTTTTTTTGCTTTGATTACGGACGTCTATTTGGAGCTGCTCACCGTTATTATGCTATTTTCTCATTCAATTAGATTAACAAGATATTTTTCTCCTCAGTTTACGTACTTGTTTAAATGTATCCTAAGATTTTACCGCATCAGAAAAAAATTCTACTTTGATGCGAGATACAATAGATTTTCATTTTCTTTTGTCCATATATATATATATAATATATACTTATTATTTTTAATAATATATATAATATGGTATTGTGTACAATATGATTTTACGTCATTATAATTATTAGGCGATCCATGCCATATGTAGGTCTTGATCTTAATCTAAAGATGAATGAATATTGCCAGAGATTCTACGTACACATTCTATTTTATAAATATATACATATATTAATAAAATACAATCTAAAGATGTATACTCTCTTAAAAAAGACTCAATTTTCAATTTTTAAAGTGAGATTTCACTCTGAAGAATTATCAACTTTTAAGAGTGACATTTAAATCTTCAGAGTAAGGGCCTGTTTACAATATGTGAAGTAAGCTTGGTTTAAGAAGTAAGAAATTGATCAATCACAGTCAAATGTGAGAAGAATAATTGACTGCGATTGGTCAATTTCTTACTCTTACTTCTTAAACCAAGCTTACTTCGCATATTGTAGACAACGCCTAAGATTCAATCTATAAGTTTTAGAGAGTATATGTACATGTATATAAATCTTTAGATTAAAATTTTATTTTTTAAACAAATAATAATAAATATAATATTTTTTATTCTTCTTTATAATAATTATAAAATCAATGAAAAATGAACACATTATGTTGCTCAGCATTGAACATGTTTATTTTCGATTTTATAGTTATTAAATGAAGAATAGCTTTATATATTTTGAATAAAATTTGATCAAGACTTCTATGATAAAAAATCAAGACCTATACATCGATCGCACTAATATAGTAAGAGGAGAAAAAAATAATTAGGCAATAATTTATTATATCTCGGTTATTTCTTTCAGGTTTATCTTCTCCTTTTTTTACGAATTCTAAGTAAGTAATACCAACAACGGGTTCTATATCTATGGAAAAGTCTACCCTGACACCAAATTACGTATTTAATGTACTAAGAATGAGATACTCGTCCGGTAATGTGGTTCGTGTTTCTCGTACATACATACGAGCGTGTATCCATGTGTAGCTTATTTTTTCCCTCGTTTGTTGCTTGTTTTTATCCAAATTAGTGTGTACTCGCGAACACTTATGTATGTTTATAATTTCCAATATACGGTTGAAAAGAACAATTAAAAAAAATGTACAAATTATAATTCTTAAATAATTTCGATTGAGTATTATAGAAATTACGATATAGAAATTATGTTATAAAATTTTGCATGTAAAACATTTTATCCTAAGATCCTCTTCAGATTAAATGATAAAATTTTCTCAAAATGATAAATAGATTAACCATATGTTATGTGTGCTTGTGTATATGTAATTTTTGCTTGTGTATCGAAACGGCAGGATAATCGAGACAATTATTTTGTCAGAATCTTGACAAAATGTGGTTGCCAAGGATATTGTACAGTTATTTACCATCTATATCACGCTTTCAAGAAATAACGTTCAGAAAGATATATTCTTGAGAAAACCAATGTTTATATACTCACGGCACGTTACCTCGTTCTTCAATGTCTGAATATCATTTGTCTTTCCATCATAACATTTATATTTCTTAAATTCGTCGACATAATTCGCGAATTCAACGATATTTTATTGCTCACGATAGGATACTACTTTTACTCTCATATTGGTAAAAAAATAAATACCCTAAATTTTTATTGTGTCTAAAATAATTTACTATATTATTAACAAAAAGTTTTATTTCTTGCGATTTATCTGAATTGACGTATCGGAATGTTTGAAAAACATAAATATGTTTCTCTTATATGTTTTTCTTGTATCCGTGAGTATAGGTTTTTTATGCGAAACCGAGCGTACCGAAAGAGCTGTTCAAGAAAAAAGTTTTATAGCGCATATATTACATACATGCTTTACTATATAATTTGTATAAAATCAGAACTTAAATTTCAAGCAAGGTACAATTTTCTTTATAAAACCCATATGTAGATAAAACTTAACTAATCTATTTGTTCGATGGATAATTAAAAATTTCAATACACAAAATCGGCATGGATATTATTTAGCTAATTCATTTAAAAAGTGTACGTGCAAATATTAATTTTTTTTACTGAAAGAAGCGACGTAGGGAAAAGTAATTGTGTACGCCCGCTGCTTATAATTGTAGACCGATATCTAAGAGAAGTATCGCAGTTACTGGAAGTCCGCAATCGCGCAAGAAACACATTCGTTGTTCCAACGAAAACGTCGTGAATTTTACGCCTCTTCTAATTTTGCTTAGTGATCGTACGAAGGAAGTATTCGTGCGACGTTGAAGATAAAACATTTCAACGTCAAAAATGATGAAATCATTTTCGCGAAATCGCGTCACCGTTTTTCCTTCGGAATGAATGATGCATCCTACAAGATCTAGCTAATCAACGAAAATTCGCACATACAAAGTAAGTGATTAATCAAAGATTAGCTAAATTCTTATTTTGTTCGCTTCTCTTACAATTGGATGCCGGTTTGTTTATGGAGATTTGATTTAATTATTTCCCTTTTTTTAGATTTCGATCAATTAATCGAAATGTCGTCGTTAATAATCCTGTCGGCACATATGACCATTAATCCTTCAGTTTCAGCCCATTTAACTAGTCTACTCACCACCTCGATGTAATTATTGGCTCTTCATGGCAGTATCGCGCCAATTCGTACGTTCATCGCTTGATAATCGCGATGGCTCATTGTGTAGCACCCGATTAACAATATACATTATACGTTCTAGGAATCAGTCACAGGCTGAGCCCCGTACGAGGCGGTTTCGTATGTCGCCCTTCAGGGGCTAGCCAAGTAAGTACGTAGCTGGGGTGGGGTGCGTTCATTTTCTATGTTTCGAGTTTTTAGTTTTTACTATCGTAACATCTACTTATTTTTCTTTCTTGCTTAAAAAAACAAAATAAAGAACCGACTCAGCAAGGCATTCGTCGTACCTTTATTTTGGTCACCCAGAGAAGATCGCGTTCTGTGTATCTTCCAGGCTTCCTAAATCCTCGCTATCTTCCCCTCTTGATAAAAAAAAAAAAAAACACCGATGACTGCATCCGCCAAGTCTTCTACTTGAGAGCCAGCAGCTCACTGACTCGAGGAAGATCGCAAAAATCTTTGCATCAGATGTTTCGTACCTGTTTCTCGCGTGCGAAGATGAGAGGAAGAGAACTCAGGATCTTCTACGTGATCGACCTTACCAACTACTTCGCTTCGGAGTCTTCGTCCAGGCCGCTCCAGTCTCTTGTGTCTTCCTTAAAAGAAAGAGAGTCGGCTCAGTAAGGTATCCTATGTGGGTACCTTACTGACTGCTTTCAGAAGATCGCTTTGCGTTTTTTCCAGGCCGCTTACGTGATGTTGCTGCTGATGCTGAAGAGCGGCGCTCTGCTGCTCCTGCTGTATCTTGGCCTGTTTCTCCGCCTGCTGTTTCTTCATCATATCTTGCTCCTCACGCTCGCGTCTGGCTTGTTCGTTGATCTCTTTGACTGCCCTCAACTCCTTTTTCAGTTTCATTCGCCGATTCTGGAACCAGATCTTGATCTGTCGTTCCGTCAGGCAGAGTGCATGCGCGATCTCTATTCGTCGTCGTCGCGTCAGATAGTGATTAAAGTGAAATTCTTTTTCTAATTCCAACGTTTGGAACCGGGTGTATGTTTGCCGACCTCTGCGCCTCGGACAGCCATTCGGACCTGAAAATGTTAAGAAATCTAATTTTTGAGACCACTCGATAGTCTCTAGACTCCTCTTCTTAGATAAATTGTAATCTTAATGTGCAACAAATTTATTTAAAATTAAAAAATGTTCAAAATTATTTTTAATCTAAAAGCTCTTTTTTCGTATTTTTAAAATAATAAAACATGTTAATATAAATCAAAAAATACAAATATATATTAAAAGAAGACAATATAAATATATATATTCCATATATTTCTGTAATAAAGAATTGTACCATAGATATCTTTGATCAATTCTTTTATTAATTTTTTTATGAAGCGTGATCTCATCAACAATAATAATTTCAAGTAAGGATATTCTCTTTCTTGTTTTTGACTAATAATCTCAGGTGCTCTTCACACCCCATCACAAATCTTAACTCTCTCCTCACTTTCTCTCTCTCCAAAAAGAAAAAAATGTTCTTTTAACCTGCCGCTTATTGCGAGGGTTAAAACATGTAACAAAGGATGAATAAAAATAGAAAGTTCCCAGGAAGCTCTCACGAAAGTTACAATGAACCCTTTCTAGTGCTACTTCACTCGTTTAACTTTCTCCAAGAATTTATGTCATAAACAAAGATACAGGCGACTTTAAATTTTTTACGGGTTTCAAAGATACGAATCGAAACAGGTAAAAAAGTCGACGAACAGGTAAAAAAAAGTTTGTGCTACGTTACGGGATTTATTTGGAAACAGTTTCTATGACAGCACGAGTTGGCTATAATTAAATGATAGTAATAATAATTAAAATCAAATGTAAAATAATCAGGGAATTATAAATAAAAGCTCGTGAGGCAAATTTAACTGTAATAGTTACATATAAATGGTCTCTTAACACTGTAATGTCATTGCTGAATTTCGAATATATTTTCATAATCAATTCAAAGGTAACTTCACTTTCAGTTGTCGCCACGAGCGAGGCGCATCTCTTTTCTGAAGATCGCTAAGAAACCGGTTCTTTAGTGTGCAAAGAGTGGACAGCCATAATACCATCATTCGCGGAGCGACGCTGAGTGGCTATATTATTGCTTCAAGATGAAGCAAATGCGTGCTACTGACCAATAAAAGATAGCGAGATTTTTTTTCCGATTATTTTACGAGAGTACGAAGATTGTATCAAGACAATAAAAAGTGAGAAAATTAATTATTATATTGGTTGAAAATCAAAGAGATGTAGTTATAATAATTAGCCACAGATGCATTGAAAATAGCATACATGTATATGTATGTAAAAATATATATGTACAAATATAAATAAAAGCATTTTAGTTTTTATTTAATAACCATATAAAATAGAGATTTTTTAATCGAAACTGCGATTTAATGAGCAAGATTTTACTGTCGGAAATTAAAGAACCGTGAAAAAATGATATGTAATTACATTTTGATAATCGTTAGTCCTGAACTTGCTGGATTGTAATCGAGAAGAATGTAAATACTACTTGAAACATTATACATTCATTTTCATATAAATAAATAAAACTAAAGCATAATCATATTTCGTACAAGACAGTAATGCTATTTATAAGGCTTAGTAAGCGATCGCAATTTACACTCAAGTTATAGTAATAGCCATGTAGCCGTGATTTGCTTACATCTTACGGAATAGCATGTCGAGAAATTGGATTAACAAATAGCAAAGGGGATATTACCCTATGACAGATTTAAGCGAGGCACCGTATTTTCTTTCGTCATGTAATGATACTCGTGCTATATAGCGATCGGGAGCTCGAATGACACGCACGTGCGCAATTCTCGATGCAGGATGACCCATCAAATACGTATCGCTCTGGACCGCGCGAGCAGAAAACTCTCGGAGAATGCAGAGAATGCTGATATTGAATTCAGCATGGCCGTTCTCGCCAATGCGGTCCACAAGCTCGCGGCGGTGTACGCGTGTACCTGAATCAGCGACCACACTCACGAATTCCGCTTTTTATGTGCGTGTGGTAGGACCAGCTGTGTCTGTATTGGTGCGAATCAACACCGTTTTTAGCGCGGTCGTGTGCGTTCAGTTTGGCACACGTACGTTCGTGGCAGCCACGGGGTGGTTACCGAAGCCCGAAGGGTGGGACATAGGTTACCTTGGCAACCCAGAGGGGAGACCATTCCATCCTCCTGGCGGCATATCACGCAGGAGCAAGCCTAGCACAGCAACCAGAAAACTCTTGGTTGCATCCTCTCCACCGACTCTAGGAGGGCCCGTCGATCTTGGAAGACGGGTGAACTTGATTGCGCCCACTCCATTCGCCATAAATATGGCCTATCGGCGAAGTGCTAGCGTGCGAGTATTATTAATAATTTCGATAGGGAAAACTAATGCCGCTGTGCCAGAATTATCCAACGAGAATAAAGTTGCGCGCTGAGGTGGAGGCTTACCAGAAGCATAAAATAAGACATTTGATAAAAATAAAAAGTCACTTTTCTAAAATAAAAATGCAAAACATTTTTAAAGAACATAATGTAAACGATAATTAATGCAATTAATAATTTTCTTTACGTATATAAACATATAAAACGGTCAATGCTTCTTTTTATGTTGAAATTACTGTAAAAAAATAGAAATTCATGCATGGGATAAAAGATTGATATCGCTTATCTCTAGAACCCCGCAAAGTATTAATTAGAGTTCTGTCGTAAATGATTCGGAGACAAATAAATTATAGTCAATTGTCAGCGATCCATTACCACTCTACAGAAGGGCGATGGGATGCGCGCACAGAAATACGCCATTATGAATGGCACAGGCCTGTGTCTAATTACGGTCATATACTAAGTTTAATATCTGCTTTAGCATGCAGCTCAGGGCTTGGAGAACAATCGTGGATATTGTGGAAGTTGTCGGACTATGTTCGACAGTCTGTACCACTACAAACCCAGATTTGATAAAAAAAATTGACCTATACTATTTTTTATATAGATACCTAAAGAATTATTCCTTATTTTGTTTTAAAAAGTAACAAACATTTATATTTCATCAAATCTTTTTGATGTTGTTCCATTAGACAAGTTAAATGAATTGATAAGATGTAATTATTGACTTTTATCTTATAAATAATCTATCAGCAACTTATGTTCTTAAATCTATTAAATTTAAGCAGTGTCCATTCGATATTGTCAGATGCCCCCAGATGCTTTCGCGTTTATGAAGCAACTCATTTAGTACGATCAATATTGTCATCACTATGTAAATAAGCCAGTATCATTAAAGCTTAACACTGTAGCTGTATTCTTTCGATCGAAGCATCAAGTACGAGCTAAGGACGGATATCTAACTTATTAATGAGTCATGCACTACCACTAGAACACTCTGAAGTGTCATCTGGAACCCATCTGAAAATTAACTAGCCTCTAGACTATCTATTATTACCACAATACAAAAAAATTGAGCAAATGTAACATGATGATAGTACGTCGAAAAAGTGTTAGACAGATTCTGCGATATTGCCAGCACTGTCTAGTCTTGACAGTACCTGCAAATCGCGAACCCTCGCGTCTAGATATGTCGCATTACGGCCTAACCCCTCTTTGTTCGACCGCCGGAGGGACCATGCGTGAGCCCCTCAGCGATCCATTCATAAATATCTCAAAACGGCTTAATTTCGCGGCGCTGCGGGCAAATAAAATCTCGAGCCGGTGAAAAATGTAGATAGTTTGCCAGATGAAGGAGAACGGGCGGGGGAAAGGAGTAGAGGGACGAGAGAGGAGATACGACATAGCCACGACCCACGACTCGCTTGATCGCCGTCTCGAGTCACTGCAGCCTCTGCCAGAACGATAGAGTTGGAGAGGACCGGATAGGAGGCATGTTAAAGAAAGGGAAGGGAATAGAGGTGGAATGTAAAAGAAATGACCGAGAGAGAGAGAGAGAGAGAGAGAGAGAAGATAAGGAGAGTGGATGAGATATGTAAAGGAACGAGAGGAATGGGAAGTGCCAAGGAAGAAAAATACTTACAATAACTCCGTCGTCCATTCCGTTGCGATTCCAGCTTCGGGTGCGATTTATACGGCTAATCCTCGCACTTTTCTTACCCATGTCTCGCCCAGTCGCCAGGTATCCGGTTAGACTGTATTTCAAGGCCGCCGATTATTCAGCTATATACCAAACGGTAGATAAACCGTTGTTCTATCTGACATTCATTAAACCACACCTCCCTGCGCCCGATTTGTGAGTTCTAGCGATGTTGTTGCCGATAGTCGCATTTATCGGCGACATATCGCGTGAAAAATTTGAAATAGCTGGAATCTGGACGATCGAAAGACTGGGAAAATTCGCGTGAACATTCGCGAAATGTTACGCGGAGAATTCGCAGACTATGTTATAATTTCTATTCCGTAACCGATAACGTGGGGTTTTTCTGCAATGCAGCTTCGGAAAAGGTAGTATCCTCGATGCTTATTGCCAGACAGCCAGTACGTATTCGATACCATCGCGGGAAGTGCGCTATGTAAATTTTATGAGAGCTGCTGTTCGCAGGTAATTATTGTAAGCGGTACACGAAAGAGGCCCCGATTAAATCTATTCTAATTTAAAGACCAATTTAAATAAAACGCGTTTTGATTATACTAGCTTCGATACTTGTAATTGGTAATTTTACAATTTGAATGTATTGTAGATCGTAGCCAAGATATTACTTATTCGAGTGTATCGATGATACACTGCTTTTCCACTTGAAATATTCATTTCCACCGCTAATATATCAATTATTCCCTAACTAGACCAACCTCGGAACCAAATTAGTCGATCTTATATTATATAAGAAATATTTTATCTCTGCTCCATTAATTTTGTCGTCAAATTATTCCATTTAACATCCTGGAAAAACTATTAAAAATCTATATTTTGTTATGAAAGAAATTCTAACGTTTTTTATTCTGATTTATAAATGATATAAACCTTTAAATAAATATAGGAAAACCAAATACAAATAAACGTTGTGTGGTATATTAATTCATTACTTTTTTTTATATTAGCTTATCAAGAAATTATGTTATGTATAAATTATGAAGAAGTTATGTTCGATTGAAAGAGCTAATAAAATTAATAAGAGAAATTGCATTTTAAAATATCATTTTTTTAATGCTATATCAATCGATCTCAATAAAAATATGTTGTTTTTTAACGTATATAAATAATTTAATTCGTGTCATAATGTTTCTAAGCAAGGATTAAAAATGTTGAATCAAAAAGTATCTTTATACGTCAAAATAAATATTTTCAATATAATTTAATATGTAATTTTTTCACATAAGGAAAAGTTCTTATAAATATTATAAAGGTCGTTCTCTCTGATAATTTCTCTCTTGTATATGAATGGAGACCGAATGATCGAAGCAAACGTCAAAAAGGGGTTATTGTTTTCGACCGCATGTCGTTGCTCAGCGAGAAGAACCAAAATCGCATGGAGGCGCGCACGAGGCGCGCGGTTGACATTTAATCGCCTCTTTAGATTTACGACGACCTGGCCCTATTGCCGCTATTACGGCGCAGCAGTCTCTACCAGCTATTTTGTCCCAGTCAGAATGAATGACTGTCCGGTCTATTTGAAGTGACTGCCACTTCTTAGTCCTAAAATCTTTACACTACCTTATCGAATACTGTTTTTGCAATAGTAATTTTTGTGATAGTTTTCTTACACTATATATAGTAAATTTCCTATGTAATATGACTAATTGCAATAAATTAGGAAGACCTCACCTCCCATCTAATACAATTAAAATATATGACAATTGTATATAAGTACACATAGACACTTGAGTCAAGAGAGAATATAATTTAATAATAAGCAATAGTAAACTTATATCACATAATTAATTAAAATGAGTCATTCATAATCAATTAGAATCATAAAATAAATATATGCAGATCTTTAAAACGGCTTTTAAAAAAGCTTTTATAAAAAATAATATATTATTAATTAATTTAAAAAAATTAAAAGATTTCAATTTCGAGAATTCAACTTCTTCTTAAAATAAAATATTCATGAAAATTATTTTATTTATTATTTCAAATTTAATAAAAATATTTAAATTTAAACTTTTGAAAAATATTTAATTTATTTATTAAATAATTTTTGTTGTAAATTCTACGTCGTGTGTCAAATCAATTGTATTATATTTCTTGCGATTCTAGACTACAAAAATTTGTTTCTTTAAGTTATAAAAAAAATTCTACGCTATTCGCGCATATATATATATATATATGTATATTATGTATACATTAATATACTGATATGACGAGACAATCCGAAGAGTTTCGCCGATTTAGAAACTGGAGTATCCTCGTGCTCCGATCGGTGGCTGTGATGCGGTCGACCTGACACTGACATTAACCACCGCGAAAGCGATTTATCGCTTCCCCAGTTATCACTATAGAGGAGAACGGGATATGAGTCCCCCAGAATACTCTACGATGAAGTTGCACATGGCAAACTTTTTCAATACGCACGTATCTACACTGAGAAAAAATGTATAAAATTTTAATAAATAATTATTTGAATAGTACTAATATACTCGTAGTAACATTTATTTACGAAAAATAAATATTTATTCAATAAAATATAATAATAGGTAAATCAAATTAATAGTTCTTGTACCAAATAAATATATGTTTATATTTAGTAAATATTCAACTGGCACTATTCGAATAAATATTTATTAAAATTTAGTACATTTTTCTCTCTAGTGTATATATTTAGTAATCTTAACTTAGAATTTTCAAAATAACTTATTACTCTAAGGATCAGAAATTTGATCATAATTAATTATTTTGTACATTTAAACTCAATAAATAGAATTACAAATCAATTAATATTGTGCCATAAACACAAATAATCAGAATTAAATTAATTTCTGTTTTAGCAAAAAAACCTAACAAACTTCTTTTTAAATTAATTATTAAGCTTTAATAAAGATTATTTACGATCAACAATCACTAGTATACAAATTTTTACTAAAAGAACAAGTTTTTTTATTAAGCAAATTTGTCAAATTCATATGAAAAAAAGTACATAAACGTTCATATACGCAAAATGACCTGAGCCACAAAGATGATACTAACACCAGCCATCGCGGCTGGAAGCTGGATACACAGGTGCCCGCGCACGCGTAGCGTCCGTCACGGTCGGCAATAGACTTAAATCCTGATTGGTTGGACAGCTAGTTGGAGACTGTGTGAAGTATACAGGTACACTGAGGGGAGTGTTTTTGGTAGGACGAGAGCAGATATATATACATATATATATATATATATAGGGTATAGCATCCATGTATATATACATATATATATATATACCGGGCGGCAATAAAGGATTCCGACAAGGATGGATGGTAAGAGGGAGAAGTTCGCTCCATTGTTCCCGGTGGAACCCAAACGCCATCCATAAGGGTGCCTCCCATTATCCGGCACGTATCTACCACACGCAAACACCTCAACGCGCTCGTGCTCGTACCTATACACACGGAGAATACCCAGAGGCTTGCCCGCCCTAAGATCGAGTATGAGAGCTCAGATGCATGGCGCGGCGGCGCCTTTCACGGTGTGCAGAGTTGTATCTACATGGCGGCTAACTATGCCGCCACGGCAATAAGAGCTCTAATCTTTCACGAAATTGTAAATTTGAGAGGAAAATTTATAAGAAAGAGTCCGAAGTTGGAACGATCGTGCCATGCGCTAATATCATAGAAACTGTCTTGGAAACTAGAGACCAAATTCGCATATTTCCCATAAAAATTCGGAGAAAATAGAGACAAATAATAATCGAAACAGCTTGACAAAATGTTGGGGACATCTTAACTGCTTAAAATTAATGCATCGCGCTCGGTATTTGTTTCTTTTTAAATTATTACTTTAATTTATAGAATAAGATTGTTATATACAGGGTGTTAGTTAAGTATGTTGCCATATTCAACAGAGCGATTCTTTGGTTTCAAATAAAAAATTCCATATAAACATGTGTCCTAAACGGGTTAGTTTCCGAAATACAGATGAATGTTCGCAAATGTTTGACGAAGCGGTAAATTGCGTTGGAGATATCTTCCTGCATAAATATGCCTTGCTTCACGTGAGTTACCATTCGCACAACCGTAAACAAAGTGACAAAGTCAAAGTCAAAGTCACAAAATCAAAAATAGACTTCAGTTTTGATGTTGCTGCGGGTCAGTTAGCTTGTACATACGTTTTCAACAATTCATCTAATTGTTTTATTTCATCAGAAGAACTGAAGCCTGTTTTTGTTTTTCTGTTTTTGACTAGTTTTTGACTAGTTCAAGCTGTATTTCTTTCAAATAAACAGATTATTATTACACGTTTAAATTTTTTTATTTCGGAAACTAAGCCGTTTAGGACACATGTTTATATGGACTTTTTTACTTGAAATAAACCAAAGAATCGCTCTGTTGTATGGCAACATATTTAACTAACACCCTGTATATAAATCAAATAGAATATTCATGTAAGCTTCTTTTTTCACAAGAATGTAAAAAAATATATTAATATTTTTTTAAATTTATGTTAATGGTTAATGCTACAATTCTTGATTAATCTTTGGTCCCATTATGAAATTACTAAGAGTGCTAAATTTCGTATGACATGTAGGTATCGTCGCGTATATAATACGAGCATGTAGATAGCACGTAAATATAATTGAGTGCTCGTGAACGAGGTGTGTAAATGTCACTACAACTTCTATACAATCGTTAACTCATCCGTACCTCGAAGAAATCCCGGTAACTATTTATTCCTCGTATGTGGATAATACCACGCAGCTAATATAAGTGTTCGTAAAATTGCTGCTAAATTTATTCAAATAAAGTGTATAGTGTGCGTTTCAAAAATTTAATGCAATCGCGTAATTTTTATTATTCGATTAAATATGTCTCGCGTATTAATTGCACTGTGTATATATACGTATATTAATTTAATTTACTTTACCAAAGAATTTCTAAGAGCAGTTGGTAACAGTAGAATTAAAAATAAACTTGTTGGCAAAGCGCCAGACTCGAAATACACGCAATCTCATCTGGAAGGTGAGGACCGATACAAAACAAGATTAAATTTTAATTTTAAAATAAAGAATAAAGTATTAGAATACCGTTGGCAAACATTTTTCCCCTCTTAAAGCTCATAACGGAGGGAATTTGCTACTCTCTATATTCTGACTAACGGTCCCCACTCCTGCCTCCGACAGGGCAACAGCGTGAACAGCTACCCCCATAGAACCCCTAAGACTCTAATTACGGCCTTTGCATCCCCACCATTCCCTCTCTTTCTGTCTCTCTCACGCCCTGCAGCGCCCTTTCCGACCATTCTCATATTTTCCGACACTCCCTGTGCTACCACACTTCACTACAATCCACCCCCTATGCCATTACATGCAAATGCCACGGTTGTCTCTTTCCGCTAATAAAAGTCGTGCCCGTGCAATTTAGAACATCCGATGTTGGGCTACTATGGCTTCCGAAAGATACAAAACGAGACACGGAATAAGTCTGAAAAGACAGCGCGATGTCGAGGGTTATTACTCATTAGTAAAGTTGAAACGCAAAGTAGATACACATACTTAGTTGATTGTACGCAACTCGATGAAAAAAATTAAATAGGTTTAACATATGTAAGTGTACAAATTGTATTTAATATTATTTCATTAAAGTACATTAAAAGTAACTAAAAATTAAAACTCAGAGAAAAAAATAATTTAGAATTTTTTATGAATGTTATATTCTATTAATTTTTTATTGATATAAGTTAACATTAAACAAGATATACGTTATTGTGAATAAAATTTGATATATATTATTTATTATCGAAGCAAATATCAATAAATCGAAAAGTTTATACCTTAAATTGTGAGCAACGATATTGCTCACTAGGGATATGGCTTTATATACGTGTCGTCGTAGTGAGAAACGTTAAGATCCACATAATGTTTAATCAGAGCACGTTGCGGCTTTACGACATTAGCCGGTGTTACGCACCCTCTTTCACCCTTTTCCAACCATCTCTACTGATATCATGCGACCTGGATACTTGGTAAAATATCGAGAACCATCCAAATTTTCCAGTTATTTTGGACTTTATAGCTCTGAGATGGTTAACTTTCAAAAGTCACGATGAATTTGCTTTCTACAGCCACATATTCTTTTTCTTTTAGTAATTGCAAGGGAATCTTTACAGTAACAAAGATATTAGTAGCGCATATTAAATCGCTGTCAAATTGTGTGTTTTAACGCAGAACCTGAAGGTTAATGAAAAACGTTATTTTTGTCATATTTAAATTTGATAGATCTATTAACACATCATGCCAGACTTGTTGCTGATGGCTTTAACCGATGACAACTCAATCAACAAATACTTCTCGCTGACCTTCTCTTTTATTAGGATAGAATTAACTACCAGCAACAGAAATCCTTGACTTTATTGAGTCTGATAGCTTATAATACTTCTATTGAGACTAAGACAAACATCACGTACAAGGCATCCAAGGCACTTAATATAGAAATAATGTGTGTTCTGATTTTATGCTAATAGAAAGTATTTAGCTTTACATTCATATCAAATGATAACAGGTACATCTTTGTGGTTTGTCTCGAGACGCGTAACTAATGATAATTTTTGTAAAGTAAGAATTTCGCATCGCAACTAATAAATTCGATCTTTGGCTAATACCATCTCGATTAATAATCTCCAATGGTATACCTTTCAAATTTCTTCACTAAGGATTTTTATAAAATAGAAGTTTATTTAGCTTATTCAAAATTGAACGCTTAGTCTACGACTAATTTATAGCCTATGAAACCATCGCTAAACAAATATACGTATAATAATAGCTGTAAGATAAAAGAACTCGTTCAAGAGCATCGAGCGTTTCTTCTGCTCGATGCACGCACTCTCTCATTTTTCAACGCGCTTCGTCGCTACCTCATGGGCCCTCCGCTACAGCTTGGACATATCACACGAACAAAGGAGATTCCTCGCACATGCGCACTCGATTCCTAGCACTGGTAACGATTCTAGCTCCTGTTATAGCCTAGCGTACCCTCCGGTTCTCTCTCCCTATCTCCTCTTTCCTCTTCTTCTCTTTTGCCAGCCACCGGCTCGGCACAGGGTATGGAAGTAACTTCTATACATGGAAAAGCAGTGCGCGAATGTGTGAATGTGTACACGAATGTAGAAAGGAGGTAGAATGCCCGTTGCAATATTTGGGAATCACCCCGAGATGGGCGTACCACGTGCATACGGATGCAGATTCAAAAGAAAACGTACAGTATATATCATTAATGAAAGTATATAAATGCGGAAATAAAAACAGATGTGTATGTATGTGTATGTGTATATCAATACATACATTAATAAATAGATATGTAATACACGTATACTTCAAAGCGGGATGGTAAGCAGGAATGAAAAGGAATGGTAGATATGCACTGACACGAAAGAAGCTGGAAATAGAGTCTCTTTAGTTTTTATCGGCAAATAACAGACGTGATAAGCTATATCAAAGGTGCACTGTGAAACAGCATGCTGAAGTACTCCGTATGATATCTAAACCGAATCGTTCTGTGATACTATTCCAACTATTCCTCCTATCATGGAATCTCTGGAAACTGCTACCGACGGAATTTTTTAAAAAATACAAGCGTATATAAGTATTGCCATTTTATCAAAAGCATAATCGCTATTTTCAATAAAAACTTAATTACGTGGAAAATGAAGACTTGCATCCTAGAAGGAAAATAAAGTGCAACAAATGCATACACTGAAAAAAGTGCATGTAATTTTACATGAAAATTACATGTTCATGACTGGAAAATTGCCTAAATATGATTGGAAATTTACAATTTCCAGTAAATTTCCAAGCATATTTATGTAATTTAGATAATTTCCCAGTCATATACATGTAATTTCCATGTAAAATTACATGCATTTTTTCAATGTATATTTATTTATTCATTAATGTAATTGATTTACGTCGAGATTGATGATTGCAAGAGACATATTCATTTCCTTGTAGGAATTGTATCGCAAAATTACGGATAACTAACTAATGCAATTATAAGAAACATTTTGTCATGGTATGTCAGAAGATGATTCCCGCATTCACGAGCGTAAATAGCTCAAAGCATAGATTATATACAAATCTATTACTTATTTACAAACCTAATACTTAGGGTAACGGATCGTCTTACGAACGATTGAACTCTAGCGCCTCGTAACAGTAATTCTATCCTATCGGATGAAACGTACAATCTCCCTCAAAAGTATCCCATTATACGTTGTATAAATAGTACGGTCAATAAACAAGTGTTCGACTTACCATACGCACGTAATCGCACATTAAAATGCAAATTTCCGGATAACGATTTCTGTCAATTATCACGTCGCGCCTGTGACATTAGAGGAAAGGCGTACTCGTATATCATTCGCCATTGGCTATTTCGTAGCATAGATTACACAAAAGTCTTTTGTAAACGCGTCACCCTACCATCGAATCACTAAGTTTCGCCCTTGTCTCCAATCACTAGTCCCTCTTTTTCCCCATCCCTATGTCTACGAGCTCGCCGATCCTTCCCCTGAATATCCGTGGCTAAAGGTCTACATCGCGCACCGTCAAATCTTTCCGAATTGCTCGTCGTCATGTTATGCAAACGGCCACATTTTGTTATGATAGCGCCTGCGAGGGGGCCGTTCTCCATTGCTTGACAGCGCGACACGAAGGAGCTGAAGAGCACGCTCTCTCGGCGGAGAACTCACCGGTATGTAGCTGTACGGCTTACGCCGTGCTCGGAGATCGTCGAGCACGTTTCCTCGTCCGGACAAGATCGTTCCGTACGTCAGCGTCGTACATTTCCGTAACTACGCAGACGACGTTCCTCCAACGTCGAGCACGTGTGGACTTTCCCGCGAAAATATGAAACATCTTTAAGACATGTCGACTCTTTTATCCTGCGTTTCCCCACTTCCCCGTATAATGGAATATTTCGAAGATAGTGATGAAAGTAATGGCATTGAAACAACGTCGTTTTAATCTTTGTATTGAATATCGCAACACGTTATTAATATGCTGTCGTGTATGAAACTTTGTGAAAATTTTAGGTCAAATTCACGCGACTACTGCTGAGTAAATGCACACTTATCGCCGAAAGGTCGACGATAAGTATGTATTGAACACTGTTTGTTTAAAATAATTTAATGAGATTACAACGACATTCGAGAAGATAATGATATCATTATTTAGAACTTCATTTGACGCCATAACAGTCCATTAAAGCGATAGTTCATTCTTTGATCGACGATTCAGAAAAATTGCGATTCTTTTCAATTGTATTTATTATTTTTTTAAATTATGTAAATTAAATGTTTTTTAAGCTTATTTATTAATAAATCAAAATCTTCTGCATTTAAATGAGTTTTGCACATTTAATTTATACTTTTTATATATTTTTTTATTTACGTATATTTTTATAAAATTTCAATAAATGTATAAACAAATATATTTAAAAAAAGAAAACGTTACTAGTATATTTAAAAAAAGAAAACGTTATAAAAAACTGTAGTCCTGTTTTATTACTACTTGATTTATAATTGAACAAATTAATCTCTTGTAAAGAAATACAACTTTGGCATAACGATCTAAAATGTATTCACCGATTCAAATACATTCATAGTTATTAATAGCCTCTTTGTATGGAAATGAGTCTGTAAAATCACTTTAATAAATTCGAGTTATCGCGAAGATGAAAACATATTGCAAATATCATTTTGCTAAATAAACATTTTAAAACTTCAATAAAATGTAGAAAAATTTATATATATTATATATACAGGGTTTAAGAAATAGTTGGCCAAACTTTAAGAACATATTCCACTCATTGTAAGGATGAAAAAAAGTCATATAAACTTAAAGACTGATTCCAATTCCATATAGATCTATCTAATAACTTTTTGTTTACTTTAGAAAGTGAATAGAAGTACAATTCAAAAGCGTCGAAGCGAGGCATGTCGTCCGATGTAAATACGTACAATGTAAATAAGAAATGTTTATAACTTGGAAAGGAAACATTTCCGAACCCATGTTTATATAATTTTTTTCATCCTTACAATGAGTGGAATATGCTCTTAATGTTAGCCCAACTATTTCTGAAACGTCCTGTATATATGTATACATTGTATACTCTATTTCATTTTAATCACAAATACTAAATATAAGAAAAATTTTTGTATTCTAGAAAATGCTTATTAAATAATGTCGTTAAAGGTATTTATTACATATCAAATGCAAACTGACAAAATTTCTAGCCAGTTGTGAACATTATTCACATGGATTTAAAAATGATACGTGAAAGCTTCATATAAAAAGTGCAATATATTCGACGCTTCTCTATACTCGCACATATTTGCGCGCTATAAAGTCTACGGCACAAAAGTTCCAATTTCACGTACGGATTAATGCAGATGAACATACTCATCGTAACTTACGAGAAACAGAGATTGTTTTTCTCATAAATTTTTCTACTTTCAAATGATTATCATAGCAACGTGATGTATCGAGCAATATCCTCACACAGTATGGTCGCACAAATCTCGATTTTTGAAATTATAAATGGTAATCGCGAACGCCTACAGCATAATATATAGGATATCCTAAATTTAATCATTTTATTTTGTTTTCTTTGTTCAATTTAAAATCATCTTTTTCTTAACGACAAAAAAGCTCATCGTTTATTGCAAGTTTTATATTTTCAATACCAATTTTTAAATTTTAATTCAAATTATAAATCCATTTAAAATTAAACAGAAAATAAGGTTTGACTATTTATTTATATTTTCAAAATTTATTTTTTACAAAAAAGTTTTTATTTGCAATCGTTCGTAATTTGATGATCATTTGATGTCTTTGCTAGGGAAACGACTAAGTCTCCAAATCTATCAAAGAATCAATAAATAAAAAGTGAATTGGATAATTTAATATCTAATAATGAATTCGATTGAACGCACTCAGTGCGCATTGGTGCACATTAAAGTCGTCATACATAAAATAACGTAAAGATATATTTATACATAAATATAGAAATTGATTAAATCCTGAAATACTCATTTTATTGTATTATTAGGTAAAATACGTATTTTATAATTCGAAATATTTGCATTCCACTTTTATACTCAAATTAAATCAATGTACAACGGCTTTAATATGCACCAGTCCGCACTAGTGCTTCCAATCGAATTCGCCATGATACACACCTATGACATCAAATAGTTTTTAAATAATCCATTTACTTAATAGCGTTTTTCACTGGCACAGCTGGTACGCATTCATTGCACATTAAAGCTGTTGTACATTAACCTAATCTGAATGTAAAAGTGAGATATTACATCTAATAAAATACCCAATGTATATATATGTTTATCAAATAGCACAATAAAATGCATTGAGGATTCCGAGGATTAATTCGTTTCTATATTTTTATTAAAGATACATCTTTACATATACAACGGCTTTAAAGTGCACTGAGTGCGCATCAGCTCTGTCAGTGAAAAAGCTGGATACTATTAAAATTAAATATAAAGTTAAATAAGATCATATCCCTGCGAAAGAGATTGCGCGCCGCCGGAGGAAACAAAGGCATATACGAATACAATATCCTTTATAATCCGCATGTATATTTTATTGGAATTTAACTTTCACATGAAGGATAAACGTTTATCTTCGAATACAGCAAGCATTTCTTGTCGTTTGTACATATAGTCATAGAAGATAAAATGTAATCCTGAGACTTTAAACATTTTAAATGTCGAACACGTCTATGTAATAAAGTTCACGTGACATAAATAAAAACTATCCATTGCAGCAAGAAAACTAAGCGATGATATATCTCTGTACATACATCGGTAGCCTTGATTACAGATTTACGTGAATAGTAATAGATAAAATGAATTATGCATCCATTATTATATAAAACAATTATTAAGGTTTTTTCTCTATATTGAATTACGATCTCATTTATTTCATATTTAGATTAATATTAAACATTATTTACGCAGTTTTAAAATCATATGTGAACGATTACTTAAAATAAGAAAGACAAGAAGTTATAAATGTGCGCCTATTCAAAATAATCAACTTGAAGTTGATTATTTAAAATCTAATTTAGTTACTTATACATAGCGCCAATTTAAATCAATTCCAGCATAAAAGTTCAAGAACTAAACACATCAATGGAAAAGGGCTAAAAATATGCGTGACGTTCTTTATTATAAACGTGATATGGTTGATTTTCGTGTAAAATACGATTGTCAAAGCCTTTGCTTTCACTTGACTCAGCACGAAACAACATCGTGATTTACACACGTCGAAAAAAAATCTTTGATTCTTGCGTCAGTCTCGCTTTTCTCTTTCTGTGGATCGGGGAAAACTTATTGCCTTTACGATAATGAGAAAAAATACGCAATACGCACGACAAAGGGTTTAGTAAATGTCCGAGCGTGAAAAAGTAGTATTTCTGGAAAGAGTTAAAGTTACAAAAAGGAAATAAAAAAGGAAATGTCACATAATGTTTAGATTCGAAACGACAATAAAAAAGAATATGTTGAATTCTGTATCCAGTATCATAGTGCAGATAGCGAAAGTAAATATTAAAAATTTAAATTTTTTTAAAAATTGCGATAGGCATCGCAAATAAATAAAAAAAAATATATATTTAAATATAAATGTATATAATCATAAAAAATAAAAAATTTTTAAATGTGAAATTTTAGTATTCTGTTTTAGTTCTTTTACAATAAAACGTTTTTAAGAAATATTTCCAAAAGATATAACTTTTGCAATATTTTTATGTCATGCATAATAATGTGTATTTTTTATCATAATGTTATATTGATCCGCCAATATATATTAAGTAATATTAAAGTTATCCCTTCAAAAGAAAATGTGAAAGTGTAAACAAAGGTGTAAATTTCTTCCCTTTCTAAAGTTAAGTATCAGTCTAATCCTCGATGAGCCGATTCCAAATACCTGACATTGTAAGATATCGTTTTAGGACAGCCATCGCATAAATGTACACCAATATTTAGAATCGACTGACCTGCCTGAGGATTTGACTGGTGTGATGGCTTCGGCACGCGACATAACGGGGTACGCGCCGCCGTGTGACCATAAAATAAACGTTTGGGGTGGCGCAGGCGGAGGCCAAACCTGGCAGCGTATAAACACTTATATAACGGCAATTAAATTGCTTTTAAGGCCCATAAAACTGCAGTTTCAATAATCTCTGTGACAACACGATCCTGACCTGTCTCTGAAAACCTGGCTTCCCTCGGTAAATGTCAAAAGCGGTCACGCCGTATCGACGAATATAAAAATTTCGATCGTTGTCTCCCCCCGCGCTCTTCAATTTTTCGATCGACTGCGTCCCCCAATGTCTAGTTTTTACGACTAGTTTTGTACTCAACCTCCAATTTTGCTCGCCTCAAAATACTAATGTTCTCCTACAGCTAGACTTTCCCGCAGCAACGTTCCGCGCAGAGTTTGATGTTTGGCAAAAAGCGTATAGATATTAATGGCATATAGAGAAGGTGATGAGTAAAATAGAAAAGTGAAAAGTGTGCAGCACGGATCGCAGCATAAAACAGAATTCCGGATGAAATTTGCTGGATAAAAGTTCGATGGAGACTATTCTTTTTCTAGTCAATGCTGAATACCTGCTGATGCGACTAAGGCGAGGGAGGAAACGTTTACGTGTGAGAGACGGGGAGAACCGACGAGATCAGAGGCGGGAGAATACGAAGAGAGGTCCAGGTAGGGGAGGCGGGGGCGATGAAATGGGATAATACCGACGCTGCAGGACGCGGCAGCCATCATCGAATGCTAATGAGGGGTTGGCGGCTTTTGGGGCAGTGGACTCTACCCGTAGAGTGGTGCACCGTTGTCGGCGGATCGGCCTGATTATAAATTATACATTATCTCCTGCTAGTCCCCATGTACACACCGTAATCCAGCTAGACATTTGCAGGCCTCTGAACCCCCAATGTCAGAATATGTTCGCGTATATTAGAGACAGATTAGAAATTCGTAGGTCGTCCACGCTAACAATTCCGCTTGGTTACCACATTCACCGTCACGTTAGCCGGTGTAATTTTAATTTCAGCTGAACGTGAACAACATTCCCAAAAATTTTCGTGATCCTGGAATTTCGTTCTCAAACGCAAACTAATCGTGGTTCTCGAAAAGATCTTGTATCGGTTACAAATGAAAGTCATTTAATTGTATCCGCGACACGTTATTAATACGAATAAAAAAAAGCTGCAATCATGTCTGATCATCTCTTCTCAGTTATAGTATAACGGTATTTAAAAATATACGTATTACGGTATTGTATTTGTAATTCATGCGCACCGTATGAAAGAAACGCGAATTATATTATAATTAAATCTATCACATAATATTCAATACATTATAAAATAATTGGCGGGGAAATAATTTCTTATGAAAAACAAATAAAAATAAAATAAAGTTTTTATGCGATTTTACTTTTCGAGAAATATAATACTGAATAATAAATAAGACAAATTTGTTTGTCTCTCATTCTTTTCTTTACAACAGGATACTTTATATATATCTTCGAACATTACAAATTTTAATGAGATGCATGGACAACCCCGAAGGACAAGTTCAAAAAAACTGATTCTAAATCTCAGAGCATAGCACATTCACATGTATTAACCATATACTGAATCAATGAAAACAACGAAGAATAAGACTGTGAGTAAAAATAGAGGCTTTACGAGCACATGAATTGAATTTAAAATAAATGCGATAAATATAACAGTATTACAAAGTGTTGCATTTATATATTATTTCGTAAATTTTTTCTTCTCGTGTAGGAGACGAAATATCTATGCGTTACGACAATAATAAAATTTAACTAAAGTTAATTAAAATTAGAAAACTAATTTAATCTTTTAAGGGGGAATTGTAGAATCTAGAAATATGTCCGCATCTAAGTGAATTACTTCCCTTTAAAAAAAAATGTTATTCACGTCTTTGTGTTAGTTGAAATAGCTTAATTAATTTATAATATCTGCTAACATATGGCTTTAATTTTTAATATGCCATTTTAATTTATTGCTCTCTCTCTATTTGCATATATTATTATTTAATCGCTTGAGAATATATTATTTCGCATTATATTTTATTCGGTAATAATTATTAATTTAAAATACAATATAATGAATTTGTTAATTGATTTTAATAAAATATTACAGTTTCGATTTGATTATAATGGTATAATTTGAAATATATAGATTGCTAAAGCATATGATTAGTAAAAAACAGCTAAATGTATAACGGCGAAGGGATATTCTAATTTATCGACCAATAACATATAAGCAGAAATAGATATATTCTGTTTGAATATATCGGAATGTAATTTCCTACCGGAGTAAGCATTCCCTCTGCACAGTTGGAGACTTCAGTACAGTGATCGCCAATGCCTATTTGAAATTATGATCCGCCTGATGTAAACAAACCATCGCGATAAAAGCCGTCGGTTAAAGTTTTAATTTTATCTAATCGGTATTTATTGCGCTATTGTGGGCTCGTAAGTGGCTGTATAAAAGATAGTCATGGAGATTATTCGCGGCTAACATTATCATAGTGACGACAGGTGTAGTTACCCATATACATGTCCTTCTTGCATGCGCAACTAACATAAATGAATAGGGTAAGAACTTAGCGTGTGCTGCCCGGTAGCGCCGCAATTCACGTAAATGATCCGAATGATGACCTTGACACCTCGACACGCTTGAGATTACATCATTTTTTTATCGTAGACTGATGATTAACCATTCATTAAACCTACGACTGAACGACAGCATCATAATTGAATAATCAAACGGAAGGAAACACTATTTGTATTTTTAATTTTGAAAATACAATACGTGATGAATCTGGATAATGTCAATGTTGAAACGTAAGAAAAGGACAAGTCATGGCTTTCAGGAAAAAGAAAACAGCTATAATGTTCCATACAACTATAAGTACCTCTTCTTTATATATTGAACTGAAGAGAGAAATGTGACTAGCATATGGAGCGTAACTTTATATTTGAGAAAAGTCATTTCCTCGCATTCTCATCTTTAGCTTTTTTTAAGATCTCGAGATACGTAAGATCTCACATTAATTTGTCTTTCGCGGTTATCATCTATTTAATATTTTATGTGTAATGTAAAATAGATCACTTTTTTCTTCAATCTCTCAAAGAGATTATCTATTTTTCATAATTAATATAAACATAATCACTTAATGTGCAGTTTGTTAATCATTAATATAACATTGTTTACCACATTTAAAATTAAATTAACTTTCCCAAAGAAAAAGTTTTAAAGTATTCACAGAAATATGGAATATATTATATAAGTATATGCATATAATGCAAATAATACATATATGTATAAAAATATATATTTATATGCAATGCAAATAATGGCGATAATAATATAAAAGCATTCCAATTAACAGCAGTAATTCGTACTCACCGCAAACCACTCTGTCAAATGGACTCATCCAATCTGGAAAATAAAAGAATTTTATTAGAATATCCGTACAAAACTGTCGAACGCGCGTGCGTACTTTGGTAATTATATACACACACATCTTTGCCCTCTTTCTGTGATATCAAGTGAAATAATAGAAATCAGATTCATGCGCAGTTTGAAGCTATAAAACTACATATGCAATTGAGATAAGCTTATAACATGACACAGAGCATGATTCCTTAAGCGTATTATAATAAATTCGCAAGGTACGATTCAAATGCATACTAATATTAAAAATTGCACGTCAATGCAAAACATTAAAATAATAAGGAAACAAAACGAAACACTATACAACTCATACAATCTTGGTTAAAGAAAAATATTAATTAAACAAACGACGTCGAGCGATCGGATACATCAAAGATTAGCTAGTAGATAAATTAATTCGATATTAATAATTTGCAAGAATCTTTGAAGTTCCTGTTGATACTTCTAAATTAAAAATTAAAATATAAAAAAAAATCTCTGTCAAGATAAGTGTTGTGATGTATATTCAAATCAGCTAAATTTACACGATTGACGTATGGACTATGAACAAATGTATATAATAATCTGGAATGACTATATATGTTAATAATAAGTTATTACTACGTATTATTATTTTATAATATAAGAATTAATATAAAAATTAATATAAAAATGTAATGCGCATACGTCCCGTTATACACAATTAAATTAATATTCAATAAGTTTCGATATTCAAAATAATATTGATTATTGCATAGAAAAAATATAGACTTATGAATTGTTAATGTGATTTTGATTCAAGCCTCACGAAACTGAAATTGTCACGCTATATGTCGGCTGAATCATTCACCTCTCTTCACAAGAGACATAAAACTATTCTTACATACTCATAAAATAGATAAGGAACATATTGACGCATGAATAGACATACGACAGTAAGAGTGTTCGAAAAACTGTAAACCCTTTAGAGAGATTAGAAATATATCAAGTGTAAAAGAGAATAAGGATAAATAAAATTTAAAACTATATTTGACACAGAAGAAAAATAATATCATATTGATTTGTTGTTTATTTAGAAAATGCAAAATGTAAAAACATTATCAAAGTAAAAGATAATGCTATAAATATTAGAAAAATCTTAAATATGATGTGACAGCATTAGATATCAATAAGATATCAATTGATAATATAACTAGCATTGTAAAATTGAATGAAACAACAACAACAACACATTAAAATAACCAGAACGTGAAATTAGATTATCTTGGAAGTCATGAGAAAATTAATTATATATCCTAAAGAGATAGTCGCTGTATAATCTATGAAAGCGATTTAGCTTCCTAGATAACGTCCACGTAAACACAGGAGGTAATATTAAAGATCGATGACCAGTAGCCAATTTGATCGTCATTTATTTTTTACAGAGACGCGTGACAATAATAAGCGGTAAAGTATATGAAATTGAATCATGTCACTCTAATCAACGCTATCGCTATGCATTAGAAATTACACGAGGCACGATCATGATTCGCGGCGGGCATAATACAGGACCTCACGAGTTGGCAAAATGGAAAGTTAACGCGTTAACGTCAAGTATTATTATAACGTGTTGATAGGGAAACGGGCTTCGGAAAATAATTTGCATATTCAAAGATTACAACTTAATCGCAATATATTCCGCGATCCTTCGCCCTTTGCGGGTGTATGCCTTGTATTATATTACTATATGCTAACGCAAGTATGTACATTGGTATAAACGCGAGCGAGAGAGAGAGAGAGAGAGTGTGTGTGCAACCAACCCAGAGAAACTTTATTGTAAATACGTGGTAAATAATTTAGAACTGGCTTAAAAAAGTAGTACGCGTTAAATTCGTTTATCGAGTGAATTTCAAGTCGGTGTTGTGTATCTGGATGTGACAAATATTGGTGATTATTGTAACTGGAGTTTACACCTAAAGTCTCAACAAAGTACCTAGCATGATAAATCTAACATTCGTGCATAAAGGAAACCGCGAATCAACAAGCGTCGATTCGCGGTTTCTACTGCACTTCCAACGAAGTAAACGAGGTCCCTCTTTTCATACTTGTTGGAGTTATTTTGCGTACCGGTGGTACAATGTAACAATAATATCAAACGTGAAAAAAGCAACTAAACGTGCCGTTTTACGTTACTGCAAAAATGTGCAGTTTTCGCGTCAGCCAGTCAGCGTCAAGAACGCGACAACAGACTGGCCCGTATATAGCCGCGCGCTGCGTTGTTCCCTGCAAATATAAACGATAAATACCGTCGGTGCTTTGTCCTAGCTAACACCTCTCAGCAGACAAAGACTCTCCTCGGCAAGACACACGTACGATGTATTATGCACGACATCGGAATAACTTCAAGTTTCGTGTGGTAACAACAGCGCTTCTAACAGGGACTCTAATCCAACAATGTATAGTGCATTCTTTATGTTGATGTTACGTTCATGTTTTCTTCGAAGATTGCTGTTACATTTCAAATTACAATGCAAATTATTTTCGTCAGCGCTGCTACATTTGCAATTACAATACGCCACAAAACTGGTTTCACGTAATCTCAAAATAGTGGATATTAGAAATGAGAAGATTTCTTTACTCTCTTATATTAATATTTTCTATATTAATATTAAGGAAAGCTAGTTCTATATTCATAAACACCCTTTTGCATTTTTTTACAAACATAGAATATGCTCTTGAAAAGCAGCAATTTCAGAAAAATTATATATATGTATTTCTAATACGTGTAAAATTATAAAACAGCTGATATAGAATGGAATATAATTCTCTAATATCATTAATCTTAATTCAAAATACGTGTAAAGAAAAAAAATAGTACACAATATTAATACATACAGCTTTTTCAGAAAAGCATACTATATTTATATATTCATGCCTACAATGTTTATATAATCAAACCATTATCCAGATAAACGCTCTCAACATAATTATAATAAAGCTTGTATACTTTACACACAAGTAAGTTAAAAATGAATTGCCTCTATGTCCTCGATTCATCATCAAAGTAAACTGTGTAAATAAATATAAAATATTTATGCAATAAGTTTATTACAGTTTTTAAGTTGGGAAATTTGGAGGGATTATTAATATTTCAGATTTGTGATTGTGTTGAAAGTCCGACAACCATATCGGTCGGATCCATATCGGTAAATTATAATTTCTGAAATTAATTCATTTAAAATGAATTTAGAATAGTTCAACATCTTAACGTTAGTGGCGCTTCTTAGTTTAAAGTAATGTATTTAACATAAGCGGTCTTTCAATCTTATTATTGCAAAATATTTATATTTTTAGTATGAAATATTTATATTTTATACAATTTGTAATTTGAGAAATAAGAAAAACGCATTAAAAATTCAATCCCTATCGAATAGATTTAAAGTAAAAATAGAAATAATTAATCGATAATTACGTATCCTATCTTTTTCATGTCCTGCAATGTAATTTCATATAAATTAAAACTAAATAATTTATATATTAATATTACTATATATTTATATAATAAATGATAGTAACTTAATAATAATAATTTATATAATGTTTTTAATTGTTCCCCTATTTCTTCATTAATTTTTTATATTATTCAATTAAAATTACCAGAAATAAATTTAATATTTCTTATTGATATCATGCTGAAAGTTTCATGCAATCATTCTTCATGTACTTTTTCTCTTAATCATGCCATATAAAAAAATATATGACCACATTCAATCTATATGTATATTATCAAGATGTAGAAATAGATGTACGTCACTTTCACATTTAAATAATTAATAAAAATAAACATTTATTAATAAGATATGAATTAAACATAACAATTACATTTAGATTTATGCGGTTATGGCAATTCTCTGTTTAATAACATGACTGTAAAGAGATATTCGGGCGCAAAGAACCAATCTAATTAGATTTAAAAGTATCTAAATCATATTTTATAAAGCATGATTTTTTTATAAATCTATCTTTAAAAGCCATTTTATAATCCGTAACAAAATAAGAAAATGTGACAATAAAAGCATGATTCTCGTCATGATGCGTTGCATCGTTCACGTGCACCGTCGCTCAACAGTAGTGAGGAACAATAAAAAGGTAAAGGAACGTAAAAAATGGCAAATTCGACACCCATGAAAGACTCACCGGTAATAGACATCCATGGATACCGGGGTATATCCGAGATCCCAGGTTGACCTGTGGTGGGTTGTTGGCAGGACGTCAAAGGATCGACAACAGCCG
>NW_017257220.1:703317-705964 GCF_001594055.1 Mycetomoellerius zeteki
CGGCCGAGGATGCGGACGCGGATGAGACGAGGCTACCGGGCGTAGCGCCGTTCTGATGATGGTGGCCTAGAGTATAGTTAACCATAGGGTCGGCGGAGGCAGGTGCTACATTGCCGGTCAGACTAGCTGTGTAACGGCACGATTTGTCGCCGGCGGTCGCGGCGTCGACGGCAGCGGCGGCGGCTAGAGCAGCGCTGGACGCTGCCGTGGAGCCGAAACCGGGCACCATACTCGACGTCGCACCGAATGCGGCGGCCGCGACCGCTTGCTGCTGCTGATGATGATGATGCGCCGCTGCGGCGGACACGTATGGATACATACTGGATGTGGTACGTGCCGCCGGTGATGTCGAAGCAGAGCTTCCCGAGTGCTGGGGACTCGAACCCGTCGGGCTCGGTGAATTGTGCTGCTGTGCGTAATTGACTGCCGCGGCCGCTACTGCAGCCGCGGATAAACTCGATTCTAGGCTCGCGGTGGCCGGACTCGTCGTGCACTGAATGGTACCTGGAGTCGCGCTTGAGAACAACTGTTGAGGGTGGAATTGTTGGTACTTAGCAGGTAGCATACTATCAATTATGAATTTCGTACTCATATCGCCTGTCGGTGTCGATGTGGACTTGATGCCGAAGACACGCCCGGGCTGGACGACCGGGACGAGTGTCTCAACACCGACACCGTGGCGATACGTCCTGCACCGGCTGTTGCCTCATTGCCGCGCGTAATCCGTAATCCGTATTCGCAACGGATCACGAGAGAACACTCGGCGATCTCTCTCGCGAAACTGGTGAAACGCGCGCGCGCACTTTCCGCTCGCCGCTGGAAATCCCTTTCGTTTGCGTTTTATCGCTTTCCGGGTCCACTATCGCTTTCCTTATCAGCCATCAACGTCCACTTTTACTGCCACTTACGCAACTCAGCACATTATCACAACAACAATACCGAACGCGACGGGATGCGGTCACCGGGGACAACTGACCACGAATCACCGACCATCCGCGATGGCAAATGACATGTCCCTCCTCTCGCGATCACGGGATTCGGCGATCACGCGGAATTCGCGGGATCTTGCCGTTTGCAATTATGAATCCTGTGCCCGTGCCTGTGCCTCGACCTCGACGTAATCGCGCCTTTCGATTACGAATCCATCCGTATCGGAATAAGAATCGGCGATAAAGCGGCCGGGTCCTTCTTCTCGCCGGGCCCACCCAATCGTGGTCCCAGCTCGGAAATTGGGCGACGGTGAACCCGGCGACCGGCACGAGGAGAGAGAAGAGAAGAGCGTGGCCCCTGTCAGGTGTTAGAAGCCGTTTCTTGCGTACTTCTCGGATAGTCGACGAATCCTTTATGGGCCATGCATGAAGGTACTATAGCCCCCTATCCCGAACGCCGCGTACTACAACCCACGGCCAGCTAAATGTAACCCCTTACAATAATGGCGCCGCTTGTCTCTCCGTTCTGTTCCCCCCTCTCCTTCTACGAGTCTCGAGCGCGCCGGGGTACCAGCTGGTAAACAGAGCCGTCCAATCGTCGCGCGGCCTCACCAGAGCTCGACCAATCGCAACCTTGCTAGGCGCGCCAAGATGAATGGATCTCTTTCTCCCTCGGTTCTCCTCTCGCTCCGATCTTCGCTTACGGCTATACCTCGTGCTCTCTTCCTTCACTTGAGACTTGAGGCACCTCTCGCTTCCACGCTCATCTCGTATACCCGGCGTGCTCCGTCCGTCCGACGGTCCGTACCTTCGCCTCTTGCCAGTGCAGTCGTGCTCGCCACGTTGCCTTATACCTTGCAACGTTTCAACGTCTCACACGGTATTTTCTGTCCTCCTCTACGTTTCTTCACTCGTCTCTCTTTCTCTCTTTCTCGATCTTTCTCTCTCTCTCTCTCTCTCTCTCTTCTTTCGTTTGAGTGCAATCTTTTTATCTCATTTTTATTCTACCTCCTTGTCGAAATTATTTTTTTCTTTCTTTTTCGATCTCATCAAGGTAGCTCTTTTTCAAATTTCTACTTCGTACACATTGCTTGTTTCCTATTCAGTCTGTATTAATTCTAAGATAGACTATCTTTCAACGCAGAGAATTACTATTAAATCTTGAAATACTCCAACTCTAACGTATGTATATCATTTGCAATTATTTCTTTTATTACTTCTTCCATCGTTGTAATAGCATTGTTTTTAATTAAACAAAATAACTTTTTTATTTCATTTTAGTCAGATTTCTTCCTTTTATTCTTTTTTATTAACAATTTAATATTTATAGTGATAATTATAATTTTTTAAGCGATAGGCCTTTAAGATATGATGTTTTATATTTATATTTATTAGTCAGCTGTAAATTTCACTTCATTAGCAGAACGTATCATATATTATAGACAAAACAATTTGTCATCTATTTTCTTAAGTAATTACAAGAAGTTTTTATTTGAAGACTTGTTATTTTCTTTATTATCTAAATTAGCTTTTTTTAAATCAGGTATTTCTATTTTATATTTATTTGATTTGAGGTAATTTATATACATATGTATCACGACCGAGTGTATCATTAATAAAGAATTCATTTTCAAAATGATCCTCTTTTTATCACACTGAATACAATTGTGTGTGTGTGTGTGTGTGTGTGTGTGTGTGTGTGTGTGTGTGTGTGTGTG
>NW_017257220.1:706216-724743 GCF_001594055.1 Mycetomoellerius zeteki
GTGTGTGTGTGTGTGTGTGTGTGTGTGTGTGTGTGTGTGAATCATCATCGGATGACTAATAAAAGCAGCATTTCAAGAAAAACATCTTGCATCGTATACTATTCGCTTTATGTTTTCTCGTAAAAGAATAGAATCATGAATAGTAATTGCACAGATCACTAATACAACGTGAAAAAGACACTTTAGATAATTGCCTCTCTCAATCCGTAGAGAGAGTATGCACAACTTCAAATCCCTGTCAAAAACATTCGATTCGCGCGCCTTTCCTTTCCTTCTCCCCTTCTTCTCTTTCTTTCTTTTCCTCTTCCTCTTTTGCGACTGCTTTTGCCAAGTATTGCAGAAACTGGCGCGATTCGGCCACCGTCGAATTGTCGACTCGTCGACTTTTGGAAACCACTGAACTCGTCCCGGTTGGGATATCGCGGCGGCATTTCTATGTGAGAATGGTTGCGGGGGCGAAGGGAAACGCGGCTTGCGAGAGGGAGCGGCTTACGTCGGTGGCGAATACTATGATAGAAGGTGTACCGGGAATATCGCACGCGAAGGTAGTAAGGTGCAGAGAGCGGGTAAAACTTACAGCCTGGATTCTGGCATTTCTTACGATGGACAGCTCATTTTACACACCCCATTTTCTTGGTAAACTTCATACGTGCTTGAAACACTTTTGTATAATAGAGAGTGTATTTATTTATCACATAATTATCATATTGCTTCAATTATTATTTATCTTCTGAAATAACTTGTTTAAATTAATAGATGAAATTAAAAAAAGTTGCTTTTTATCACGGAATATGTTCAAGATATAAAACATTTCTTTCTAGAATTTTTGCAAAAATTTCGGCATTACACATGTAAGTGAGAAAGATAATTTATAATTTTGAATTTTAAGAATTTTTGTATACGTTTAGTAATTAGAACTTCTAACTACTAAAATTACCTTTCATTATGTCAGTAATAAAACAAATTATCATTCTGATTCTTTCGTAAATTTTCTTCATATTTGTTAATCACAAATACAAAAAATTATTATAATACACAAGCTCTACTTAAATTATTAAAAGACAACTTACCTGTCACATAAGTATTTACACAAATTTGCGCAATTTGTATGAACATTATATGAATTAAGTAATATGAATTTAGTTATGTTTCTAAAAAAGTAGGAAGCAATAAAACACTAATTGTAACTACTTACCATACGAAGTGTTGGCTGGGTGATGATATAAACCCCGCTGTCTGAAATCAAAAATTCAGAAAACATTAATTCTGATACATCAATAAAGAATACAAAATAGAACGTAGACAGTCTGATATAAAATATGAATTGGAATATGGATAATAATATATATTTTCGGATTTAATATATGAAGGTTTATGTATTCGCCCCTCGTCGTTTAAAATATCGTCTGTCGGCTGTTCAATATGGCTTTCATGTAGAGAAATGAATGTCCGCAGTTCTTTGTGTCTGGGCGGTACGATCAATAACAGAAACCACAAAAAATGTTACGTGAATATCCCGGCTAAGTAATTAATTATACGATTAAACGTCATGGTATTTCAAGAGAAATGAACGCATAATTTAGTATTGTGTATAAAATTATTTAATAACATAATTAATGTGTATATTAGTAATAATTTAATAATTTATAACATAAAAATTTTTTAATACTTAATAATTGTAAAACATGTAACTTTATATCAATGAGTTTACGTATTAGATGAACAAATTATAGATTATTAATTCCATTCATTAATCCCAAAGAATATTAAACAACTTTTGTTATCTTTTGTGATATTTTCCCTTTCGTTACTACACTGTTGGAAAAATGTGTCGAATTTAACATAAATTACATGTCGCAAACGGTCTACTCGAAATTTTGAGTTAATTTTACACAAAATGAATATGTCATAAGGTAACACAAATATTATGTAAAAGAATAAATACAAAAAAAAATAATATCGATACAGTTTGTAAAAAAACACGTGGAAGCATATTTTTTTCAGAAAATTAACATTTATATGTTAAATTAACACTCAAATATGTTAAAAAATTTAACACAAATTGTTAATACAGAACGTGAGTGGACCGTTTCTAACACAAATATACAATTTTTTTTACTGTATAGATATTAATTTCTCAAAATATCAAATTCATAAATATATAGATGCAATCCCGTAAGACATAATTGATACATTCTTCAACTAGCAGTACAACCGTGAGTGATGAGTTGAAACAAAGGGATTTCAGGAATATAATCCCAGAAAACTGACCAGTACAATCCGACCGGTCCAATTATATCAACGATCGCTTGTCGGATCTCGAAGTCTGCTCAACTGGATAAGGCACGAACACAAGAGCTGTCAGAGTAACACGTACATATATTCGTGTACAGATGCAACACCCACATGAGAGCGAACGTGTGGGCACACATGCGGTGTCGTCTGCGACGAAGACACTCATGTACCTGTCTCAAACACCACGGAATATAAATTGCAAGCGCGCGAAGCTACAAGAGAGATGGAGAAAGGTAAAAATCTATATATGTGTATGAGTGTGTATTCGCGGAAAGGTGTATAGAGGATAAAAAGAAGTGATCTGCGTCCCCGCCTGAAACATGGAACGTATCGCTATACCGAGGACTCGCTGGACACGTTGAGTCCTTCAGCGAATCCGCTCAAGACACTTTTTGGCGAATGAAAGAGAAGGACAGCGGGTCGGGTCGCAAAAAGGAGAAATTGGGCGGCGATCGGTGGGTGCTGATCCTGGAACCCATTCGGGGAGACGCCCTAGTGATTGGGGAAAAGCACCTAGTGCGCCATCTCCGGGAAGATAAAAGCAATTCGCGAACCCTCGACTGTGTATCGATATCTTTTGCCTCGGCAAACGATGCTAGAGCTCGGAATATCAAAATCTCCTAGAAGTCACTTAGATGATCGAAGTGTGAATTAAAATATATAGACAAAGGTTTATATCGGCGAAAAATTTATACAGAAGAAGAATTAATACGATCTCTAACGATCGAAGCATTACACAATCATAATTTTTACAATAATAAAAATTATTATTATAAATACATTATTATAAAAAATACATAATTTTATTTTATATAATTGTTCGACAAAATATTGTGCACTCGTTATCTATCCATTATACCATTATTTGTTTTGTACGTTTAATAACTTTATTAAAAATATTTTGCATTTAAATCTTTTATTTTATTCAAACGCATTTTATAAATAATTCTTAAATTTTTATGATTCGTAGAAACGTAAAAATAAAATACATGTATTACACAAAATACATGTATTACACACATATAATAAATATTACATGTGTGTATTTGATATGAAATTAATTGTCTTAAATTTTAATACATTTACTTTTCATAAAAAAATTATCACTTGTACACTATGTAAACAAAATATATATATGTATGTATTTGAATAGCAATATTGCTAAAAACGTTATTTTAATAATTATTTAATGATTATTTAATGAACTATTAATGTTAAATTAGCAGCGACAAGTCTGCTACTATACCTTAATTATACTGGCTAACTTAAACTTCTGATCCAAGAAACTTCCCTGAAGACAGATGTAGTTAATATGCATAAATATATAACAATGTATTGACAACTAAGTAAAAAATAATGAAGAAAATGTTAATAGTTGATAAGGTCTACAATTGCATAGAGGAAAGTTATGTTACGATATTCAAGGTCAAGGTTTTCTTATCTGCCTTATCGACTGAGCTTATTCTAATGAAAAATCAACATTTTATTTAGTGAGAAATTTACGAAAAAAACCTTAGATAACTTTTTCACTTATAGAAATATATATATATTACAATGTTGCATAATAATTGCACATGACAATTTATAACATATAACATCTAATAATTGTAATTTCTATATCAAAATATAGCATTCGGATCGTTTTCATATTTCATTTTACATAAAAATAAAAAATACATATAAAATACAAAAGATGTAATGTAATATTGCTGATAGGATACTTATTAATTTATGTAAATGAAAAAATACTCTAGAAAATATAGTTTTGTAGTCACATATGACAAGCCTGTAGTAATTTTATAATATTGGTGCTCTCTCTTAAAATGATTCTGTTTTATTGAAAGAGTGAGAGAGTGAGAGAAAGAGATTGAAAAAACAAAGAAAATAAACTCTGAGGCTTCACCCATAAAACATTGCGTACACATTCGATGACACTTTCATTCATTTATTCATTATCATTATTATAACGTAATAATTATAATATGAGCGATTGCAAAAGTAAAATGTCTTCTACGCGATAATTTCGAACAAACGCACCATAAAAAGGAAGAATGTAATAAATCTATAAATGAGAAGAATGGCAAATTATACAGTATAACTACTAAATTTAATTGATCAAGTATAAAAATAAATCGAATATATAAATCAAACAAAACGTTGTCAACAAAATTCAAGTTGGTATCTTTTGCTCAAAGGTTTTATACCATAAAACGTTCTAATTATATCAGATATACTGTATATTTACAAGCATAAACGTCGTTCATGTAGTTCCACAACATTGCAGATACCAGAAACATGAAAATTAAATTGTCATTAAGCTTATTGCGAATACAGTTTTTCTCGAAGCAATAAACATTAAAAGTCTCTCTATCATTAATGTTTCTCGAAGCGCTAATGACTGGTTTACTTAATTAAGCCTTCATCAACGACGCTGGCTTAGTAAATTCTGTTACGTAATAATAAAAAAAAACATAGACACGCAACACTTTTTAAGCAATGTCTAAAATCGTGTTAAGCAAATTGGATTGTAATCATCGTATAATTAAGTATATACCTTTGGAAGGTATTAAACCTTTAGTTTATAATATTAATGATAAAAATTAACTAATATCGATAATAAGGCGTTTGTAATCTTTTTTGTAGATCCTATGTGCGTAAAAATATTGTACTTTACACATAATTAGTAATTAAATAATTAGCAAGTATAAACGTATATAACGTATATAACGCTACACACGCAGGCCCTAATTTTTTTTATTAAGAAATAGATTTATACTACAACGGTCATTATACATATAATTCTCATTTTAACTAAAATATTTAAGTGCTAAATAATTCTTCATAAATTCCAGAATATTATCTTGCATTATTTGTAATTATAAATAGATTTTATATGTGGCATTAACTGTTAATTACACATCGCAATTATTGCAACAGTGCAAAATGCGTGCTAAAATAACCTAATAACTATATGAAATTTAAAATGACGAGTTTTATTTAGACTTTAATCCTAATATATAGATACTGTCATACAATGACAACAATTATTTCGTCGACTAAATTACACAAGATCAAATTGATTTTCTCAAGCAATTCGATTGGATAATTGCACGCGAAGCGTGCAAAGTATGAGAAAACTCGAGCTTTGTCATTCCTGTCTTGCACCTCGCGCGATGAACCACACACCTTTATATACAACAAAATACTAATCAGGAGACGGCGCACACGACGGTGAAGAGTCGACCACGAAGCACGTGACAGCCGACCGATCGTCTGACAGCCGCGACGTTAGTGACGTAATGATGTGCGGAAGGTCCGGAACATGCGGGACGAGCGAACGAACAGGCGTGTGACAGTGACAGTCCTGCGAATGGGGCAGGTCTCTTTAACGACATCTGCTGAGAAAAGAACGAGGAAGCGAGAGAGAACGAGAAACTGTTGGCGGGCGAAAGCGAGAAGGGTTGAGAAACGGAGCGTCTCGCGAAGAGAGCGGGGCAAAACGGTCGGACTTGTGACTCAATGCGTTTTACTGCTGCTTTACGGCGGTTTATTGCACCATCAAAACATAAAATGCCCGGTCGGGAAGCGTGCATGCGCGTGGATACACCCCCACTTCACTTTTACCGCCGACTGCCGGATAAACTGGGCAACATTCCCTCGATTTCTTGCCCCAGAGAACGTTCTTGTCCGGCCATCTCGGATTCTCTTCTGCTCCCTCTTCTCCCGTCGTCCCCCCTAAACGCGGTCACTGGCTCTCTCTTGTCGCTTCTCTTTTTCGTCCTGCCGCTAAGTTCATACTCTTCTTGATATCATATAGCAAATTTTGTTCATTACATCGCAACTTATACGTATCTTCATCTGAAAGTTTGTTCTCTGCTCTCACGGAAACACGATCTTTTCGATAGTCTTTATCCGGTAGTCACCGTTTACCGTTTAAAAATTTACCGTTTAAAAGATACAAGCCAAAAATGTCACACAATAACGAATGTGAAATATTTTATTATACACATATCATGTATATTCAGCGCGCGAATCTAGTATAGAATATGTTCTAAGAAATATAATAATAAAGGATAAAGAGTTTTAAAAAATCTCAAGACTATCAATACAAATACAACAAAAATAAAATTACTATAAAAATACACGTAACGCGGGAAGAGATCTGAGGAGTCTTATCAAGATATCTTCGTTCAGTTATTCATTAGTCACACTTAGTTATTCGAAATAATCTGATGAACACCATAAAAGTGTTTTTAATGAGAGGAATACTCGCAAAAAGATTTTGTCTCCTTATCGTGCATCGCCATCCACTTACACGGCCGTTACGATGACGACGATGGTAACGATTAAAATTCTTTATCCAGTATAATTTCTGCTCCGATTTTGTTCTTTAGTCGTTTATTTAGGTATTACTCGTAATGATAAGAATCGATAAAAAATATATAAAATTAAAGTACGAGTTTACAATTTCGCTTAACTTTATAATCATGATCGTCTGAACATAATAATACCAAAAGAAATCGACGCTTTTGCAAAATCCGCAACGCCATTATAAGAATTCTCATCTAAATAAACACGCTTTTGTCGCGCACATTTCGCTTCAGACGGTTTTTTTTTATTTTCATTTCAAACCGCACGATAATGGATACCAATGCTGAGATGCAACAGTGTGTTTTCAGTGGCTGGGAGAGATGCATTATGGGAAATTTATTGGGCCGTGGAGTTCGTAAACCGGCCGAGCTTGTGCTGCAAATTTTATTAATCGTTTCACGTTTGGTCGTAACTGAACCTGAAAGTATTTTAGAGTCCCGTTCCGTATAATTTGATTTTTATATCTGTTTAATGTTAATAAATGGTAATTAATACCGGCAATATGTTCAATATTGCGGTACATATCGTTATCACTACAATCAAATATACATTGATAACTTATCAAAATATCTTTCGTAGTTATGGAAAAATTATTTAAATAAATGGTGTAAACCAAAGCAGAAGTTCCAATAATTATTTGTTCGTAAGAGGGTATAAGGTAGAGCAGAGACGAAGGTGAACGAAGTTCAGCCTTTGCGTGAAAATCAATAATCCTGCGGCAACGGTCTCTCTCTTACAATTTATGATGAGCTGTGTGTTTCTCTCTATTTATGTATATTGCCTTTGTTATAGTAATTTGTAAAATATAAAATTACAAATAAATTAGCGTACTACAAAAGCAAACAAGGACTAAAATTCAAATAAATTAATAATTAATTTGATATAATTAATTATCAATATTTGTTACATATATTATATTATTTAAGACTATGTATCAATATAATGAATACAATAAATATGATATAAATATATTCTGAATATATATATATATATAATTATGGAAATTAGGCTAAATATTATTTACGTAATGTAGATATACAATTTTATTTTATGAAATCGTATTCTCTTTATATATTTGAAATCTTAACATATAAATAGAAAATTGTAAACGATTCTATCTCTAATTAAAATAAAAATTAATCAGAAAAAAGTAATAAAATATTTCTATTGAGCAGTAAGAGATTGCGAAAATATTGTGTTACATTGGCGTCACCTGGCGTGGGGTAGAGAAACTATTCTCGCCATACGCACCCTTCTCTGTCGTGTACAAACTGCTCAACAGAACCGGCCGATCAAACAGGACTCGATTGGCAAAATCCTCCCTTACTCCTGTACCCCGTACTTTTCGTGAAAATCTAAGGTATACCCTCAGAGATAAATAGTTCTCCCAAATGTCGCCAGGGTGGCGTTAGAAAAAGACCACCTATATTTTGTTCACATTTTATTGCCACAACACACGAATAAACAATAAAAGATAATAAGAAACACATATGCATAAGAAAATTCGCTCTTCTTATTTATGATTATTCACTAAACACAAACCGTTAATCGAATGATAACGATATCATTTTATAATGTGACAAATCTTAAATTTTATAAAAAATGTGTATTCGTATTGTATATAAAATTGATTTGGATAAAAAAATGTTAAGTTTACATATTTTAAAAAATATGATATCATCTTCACTGTTCATTATACTTTCGATTAGTAGCTAGTAGGTACGAATGTAGGTACTTATGTCGAAGATAAGATGCCTTGTGATATTTTTCTTATTGGTTCAGTATTGAAACAATATATTTAAAAGTATATAATTTGTACGTACATATATAGGTATATATGTATATTTTGATATAGGAAAACTTTTACCTTAGTATGAATTTGCTTTGATATAAACTCTAATGTTGTTAAGAGTTAAAAATTTCATCCCTTTTACACATTATGATGTATTTATATATAGTTATTCCTTAATAGTTGTCCATAAGTTATTCATTAGATATAAATTGTTGATTGTCACATGTACACATATATGCGTTCACGTAAGTACGTTCATTGTTGGCAATAAATGTCAAGAAGCCATAAACGTGTATTCCAATCTTTGCGACTGGCATGATACGCATTTTATGATACTTAATTTCGCACCGTTAAAAAACTTTATATATTTAAACCGCTACTAATATTATAAAACAATGTATCATGTTCATGCTCAATTTTCGAGGTGTTCCCTATCGATCTCGAACTTTTTAACATTATATCGTATTCAAGAGGTTAAAATCTATAAAAAAACACTATTCCATTTATTTACACCTTTTTGGGCAGAAACCGGCCTCTTATTAACATTCTCCTCTGCTAAAGGTTGATTTATTATCATTAATTTATAAATATATCAGATACCTATTGTTAATATTTGATTTATAAAATGCGCAGTATGCGTTTGATTATCGGGGATCAGTATGTGACATCTTTCATTGTATCGTCGAAAACACGTGGCAGCAGTAGATTGCCCTCAGACTCCAACGAACGGTGCAAACCGCCCCGCGGTAGCTGTCCGTCGACTGACACATTCATAAAACTTTAACTGCTTAATAAAAGCGTTATACGAGCCACTGTCTCGTGTAAAAAGTCAATGGCGAAAGCCGAATCGCCGTTCATAGCGCGTCGAGGCGCCGACGTTCAAAGAGGCCGAACGATTTCTTTGTTTTTGCGCAAAACAAAAGAACGTACATTTTTTAAACCGATTTAATTTCGATATTAGTAAATTATTCGAGACGAATCTACATATAGTCTTTTTATATCGCCGCTCGTTAACATTTACTTTGCTCTTAATAATATATTTTACAAAACTAAGAACTTACAGAGCCCAGAAAATCGATTGCTACACAACATTAATGTATTATTAATCTTTGAAAAAATTTTCTTATTTATTTCAATTGCATTTATTTCATTTATTAAATGTCAATGTGTAAAATGTAAATTATATTTATATAAAAACTGAAAAATTTTGCGTCTTGAATACTAGTAAAACGGTCTTTCAGGGTGACATAAAGTAAAGTGCATAGGCGCTGCTCGAATCCATAGAAGGGTTGTGTGGTTGGCCTTGGAGGGTCGTTTGCACCGTTCTTGACCATACTACACGGAGTGGCCACCATAGAGCGCGTTCCTTCGAAGAATACATGAATCTCTGTGGGTGCATTATGCTTATTGTAGGCACATTGCATTATGAATTCGATTGCAAGTATAACAAATAATTTTTTCATCTATTTTCAATGTCGTATAAATATTAGAAATATTCAAAATTATTACAAAATTTTTTGAAAGTTTCTAAAAATATCAGTTACCTAAATATAAAAATTTTATATTATATTTCTTTGACTTTCTATGTTCCTTTTTTTCATGTACTTGTGTTTATACACATATGTAAAAGAAATTGATAATAATTAATAGATATTAATACAAGCGTTCATTTTGACGAAGTGTGTGTGAATGTAACATAGAATATACAGTCTCGTTTCGATTACATCCTGCCTCATATTATGTTTCAATTTCAAATCAAATACAAACTGCTATTATTGTTACGTGATAAGAATCCTTATCACGAAAATCCTAGATATTGTGATGTGTCCGTATTGACAGCATGTAAGTAAAAAGAAAAATATGATAGGGAACAACATTAGAATATAAAATATCGGATGCACCAAATATAGGAAAGATAGTATAGCATTTGCATTTAGCAAAATAATAAAAGTATTTAATTATAATTTTCATAGGTGGTTTATAATTAATTTATAATTAATCTCTGTCTTTCAAATGTGCATCCTTAATGTAAAACGACAGATTGCAAATTTTTATCCTTTGTGATAGCACGGTAAACGTAATTAAAATTTTGTTAACTATATCGTAAACTATATTATATCATTGCGATAATATGATCCATTTCAAACGAAGCGTAAGGCTTGTCTCACGTAAAAAGTATAGTAAACGACATTTAACAACATACATTTGACGAGACTTAACGTGACAGAATTATAGTCGCTCGATAAGGTTGAGAACCCTCATCGGATTTACGATGTCGGTCGGCGGATGATCGCTTGCGATTGCACGGCCTTGTGTCGTAAAGCGACGATGACGTAGGCTTACTACGTACGTGCACGCATATGGCTTTCTTGACATCAACCAGAATATGTATAACAAAGTATAGGATCATTCGACATGTTAATGACTTTGCTACGATCGTGCGTTTAAAATTTAGGTATTAATATACGTTGAACACATGGGTTAAATTGTATGAAAATTAAAAATATTTGTATGTTTAGAAAAATTCGTACGTGGCATTACCAACAAAAATAAATGTTTTCAATTATTAGCATAATCGAGGGCGCTCTATAAGTTGCATAAAAAATTTACGTGTCAAAGCGGTACTGACTTGTTAGAGAAAATTTAGACTTTATCAGCCCGTCGCACCACGCGCGTTTCTCTTATATTCACAAATGCGAGATTGTAGTAAAATTTAGCCACGACTATACTAAATTCGATAACAAACAACGGCACAAGAAAATAAGTTCTCCGCCAAAGTACGTACGATAGAATCCCATTCGGATAACGTGGACGGCGTACACAGGCCAGAAGTATTTAGTACGAGCATATAATATCGTGAAAACGAAAACCGAAGGCTCATGGCAGGCAGTCTTGCAACATTCAAATGATAATTGCGCCTGGATTTCTTATCTACCTCCTTTACTTTTCGGTTCCCGACTTAAGTGTACCAAAGAGAGAAAGGGAAATTATTTAATTTGTGTATAATATACAAATTAAGATAATGATAAAATTATACAGAAACTGTCGCTAACCAAATTCATTGTAAAAGGATTAATCAGATTCATTTCTATTTTAGACAATTTTTATTTACTTTTTAAAAACTATAAATATATACAGAGATTAATTAATTCACAATAATTTTCATGCTTATCAAAATATTTTGATACAATACAAAATTAATTTTGAAATAAAGTTCTTTTACACACTTTTTTTAAGTACTTACTTTTTTTTCTGAATAAAATCTCTTAAATATATATCTTACTAACGTTAAACTAACTTATTTTTAAAAAATCGAAGAATATATAATATTTTCGCTAAATTTCAGTTCATTCAACTCAGAAATAAATAGATTCAAGTAGCAATAATTATAATTTTTGTTATGAGATAAATAAGAATTATACGATTTTGTGTTCACCATTTCGGTTCGTTGACCACCACATTATTAGTCATGACGCCGCCATTACGCTTCGGATATAGTGGAGATAAAAATACCGCAGAGGCTGTAGCCGCTAAGCCATTCGTAACGCAAGGTTTTATGTGTATCTTGCACCGTTGGGAGTTATGTCGCGGCACATTCTATCGGTTACAAGAATCGAGTGCCATTTTTATCGCAAAAGATTCGTTTTTTTATTTATATCCTGCTACAGTAAAAAATTTATATTTATACCCGATGACAAATAAAAAATAAATTTATTAATTCACGATTATTCTGTGTAACAAACAATAAAAGCAATCCCGCTTATATGATAACGTGTTGATCAGAATTGAACACGAAAGAAGAATACAAAGAAAGTCTCCAAGTCGACTGATCAAACAGCTAAATCTGCTAAATAATAAATAATAGAATAACAGTCGCTACCTCGAGTTTTAGTTTTCAAAAAATCTTTCGACCAAAACTACAGTAAACTCTTTAATCTCTGCTCCTCGATAAAGTGACCAAGAGGCGAGACACCATTTTTTTTTCGCGAATCAAAAACAAGAATCATGGATGGTAATGGCAAACGAAGCAGAGAAGGGTAGAAGTTGAAAAAGGGACAGCGATAAGTAAGAGTGCAGTTCGGAAAAGGATATAAAAGGGAAATATATGATAATGCGCTTTGGGGTGGCTGGCTACCCGTCTCTGCGGGGGGTTAGAAAAGGGAGCTAGGGGTTCGAGATCGCTGGGGGTTGGGCGTGGTGCCTACCGCTACCCTCTAACCTTCCCACCTTCTCTTGCTCGTTCTTCCATCTCGCCCCCTCTGGCCTCCTCACCACTTGATCTCCACCGACCAACCGCTCGCACCCACGGTGGTCGATATCTTGGGGCCGCGTGCCCGACAAGCGTCGCGACGCTGGAATCCTGCGCCTGTCATGGCCGCCATTGCGTACGTACGTGTGTGCTCGCGCGCCCTCAACTCATCCCAGGATATCGAATTTCGTTCCACCACAGTATTGGTAAGTGACACTCTCCACTAATTTCTATCGCAATAACGTTAGAATCCGAATGGACGCATTGTTCTTAGGCGACATCGCTTTAATTCAGCGGCTTGCTAAAAGAATTGAAAAGAAAATAATTGTACAAAAGTACTACATTTTCGTAAAACTAACAGTTTTATAACGCGTTCTCGGATGTTATATCATTTTGAAATGTCCTCACATATAAGATGTAGCGTTATTTTTTATTATATATTCTGTGACCTTTGATTTCAAATCTAGTATTGATCTGGATTCGATAGCATCTAGCTAACTTGTTTGTTTAAGAAACGTTAATGATAATAAGAGTACGTACTCAATCAGAATGCATTCACTCGTACGCGTCTATGTCGTACGACTCAATGAAACAAAAATTAGTGTTTTTTATTGGAAATGAATAGTTTAAGCACAAGTGTGGCATTATTCTCGTAAAACTAAAGAGCCTAACCGATTTACAAGTGCTATCGAGTCAAAAGTCACCGGAAGATCCTAAAGAGGAAATCGTCGAACAGAGCCTGTCGAAGCAAAGCGAAGTAGAGAAGCAAAGCAGAAGGAGTCAAGTTGTTTATTTGATGGCGCCATAAAAGGCCTCTTTATGTTTATCTCCCATTTAAAACGCTCGTATAAAACCAGTGACTGCACACACAAACCATCAGCCGGGCATAAATCATGCCGTGAAACGGAGTGTGTTTGAGAGTCACCCCGATTCTGATATGTACGAAGTAAGAAAAGTAATTCCTTGTGTCATGTCGTTGGGAAGAGACGATTGGGATCATGCTTAAACAACATTGACATTCATTGTATAGACATCTTATACATGTATATATTAGCACTAACATAATAATAATAGTATAATCAATGCGAAATTTTCATTATTAAAGAAAATCTAGCTAATCGTGATATTTCGAATAATAGGTACTTAAAATTTTGTATATATTAACAGACTCCTTTCTTGAGAATAAAAGAAAAAAGAAAGAGAGAGAGAGAGAGAATAATTTCGAATATAAAATATTGAATTAATAAAGTATAAGGATATAAATAACAAAACAGTCGATTTGCAAATGTGATACTTACAAGATTTGTTAATATCAAAATTATTGATCAATCTTTTTCTTTCTTCTATTCATATTAAGTGATAGAGAACGATATTTTCTACTATTTAATATCTAACCCTTTCTCTGTCTCTAATAGGTAAAAAAAAAGCTTGGACTGATGAATGAAAAAAATCTATAGAATAGACTGTAGGTGTCTTTGCCTTACCATAATAAAAATCGGTATCTACAGTTCTGAGTATTTTTTTAACTAAAATAGTAAGACCTTCAGATGAATTTTATAGATGAAAGAAAGCCGCATAATATTGCGTAACACGCAGCTCACATAACTCACTAGGATGTACTTTATTGGAATAAGTTAAACACCCAAATAATGTCAACAGACGAGCCACACGAAGAATCTTCGGGCAATATGTAAAGCGAATCTTTTCACGAAAGGCATCAGCTTCACAAATATCGATATTGCAAATTTGCTTGAAACAAGTTCCGGCGCAGAACTGTTGAAGTTGATGGTTGTTTTGCGTTTATGCTATCGATACTGCACACGGCGACTTATTTGCGGAAGAATTTCAAGAAATAGAATGTTTCTTCGTACTTTTTTCACACATGCAAAACTCAGTTTGTATAACATGCTGTAACAAATCAGTTTTTTGAATCTCCTACTGTAATCTAAATATTAAATAATTATTGAGTACAGTCGGCTTTTATATTAAAATTAATATAAATCTGATAAAGAAAAATGGAAAGAGCTACATTCATTTGTTTAAATTTCAGCAAAAATATTGCAAATATTGCAATCTATATGTATAATAATTATTCATGCACATATGTATCTTTACTTTGTCAATGAGAAACATGTCTGTAGCATATGAAGCTTTTTTTTGGTTACGAACAATGGTATATTGGTATAAATTCGTAAGCAACATAATACAACCGGAAAATTTTTAACAAGTTTCAACATTCTAAAAGAAAGCCCTGCGGCGCTATTAATCGCACTTTAGGCCAAGTCAAGACTGTACGAACCCGGATCGCCAATGAACGATCAGCGGAAAAGGGTTTTGTGCATTTTACTATCGAAGCACGTCAAGGTTAAGACACCACCGTAGCAAATAGCAATCCTTTCTTCAGTACACGCGGCCTAAGGAAATCTCCTTCGGTCTTTATTCCACGAAGGATTTAACGCTCATCGGTATTCAAAATTACACAGCACCCTTTTTTTACACAGGTTTGAGTAAAAAACAAGAAAAAGAAGCAATACAACGCTTCGATTTTTTTACGATAAAGGATACAACGTGACGTATATTCTGTGTACTGGAATGACAGAGCTTCTGTCTAGAACACAGCGAGGCCTTGACGCGTTGTAAAGGGGTAATCAGCCTTCCTCCTGCTGACCCTTGACTGTAATGCCTCTCTAGTATATCCCATCCTGTATTGTAAGTGCGTGCGTCAACCGGTGTGCTAGTGTTGAGTAGGTATGCGTGTCGCGTCGCAGCGCTTCTGTCATTCTACCGTTGAAGTTTGTCTAAGAAACATGGATTAACCGATCTTCATGATAGAATCGCGTTCCATATATTGTCATTCATTGAAACGGTCCTGCGATATTGCGAGAAGTGTGCAATTTATATCAATCATCGGAAGATGCGGTGATGTTCAGTGAATTGTGCAATTGGTGTTTCAATCAACAGTCAATAAACTGCGTCTCCAGCTGGGCTTTAATCAGCGATGTAGCTACTACATAGTTCTTTCAAGAAATAACGAGCGTAAGATAATCAATTATTACAAGAGCAGCCGTTTTATTTTTTTTTATATTATCACTTTAAACAGAACTCATTCTATTAGGATAATTTATTCTATTAAGACATATTTACTCCAAATCAGATAAAAAACAAAATATGTGTGTTACATAAAAAATTTCCATGTATAAAGTAGTTTACGACGTATAATGATATATATTCGTTTAGTGTTATATCACTATTATTGTTCTACCTGCTAATTTTTTTTATGAAATTAATTAGGTACCGTTGTACATTTCGCGATAACGCATTAAAGAAATCCTTCTCTCACACAATTATCTGCAGTTGATGTCGCATTCAGTAAACATCTCATCATCCGACGGCATCATCGTACTAGATATATACTTACGAGTATCTTCGTTAAGCACAAACGTTTCAATATATAAATAACTTTAACGAGCTTCATTAAAATCAATTAACTAAAAGCTGATGCTTTAAGTTAATTACGACGAGATTTCCACCAAGAAATAATGATTATGATTAGCGAGACAATAACACGATGATTGTGCGCTCCGCATTTATTTTGTCACAACGAAGGTTACATATAAATACTCTCATACTGTTGTTTCCAGTGGCGATTAATTTATATAATCTAATTAACTGGTTTTAATGAATCAATATGAAGTATGGAATTAATTATTATTCATCGACACATACAGCAATCTATTTCTTTAATATACATATCAAACTTTGTACACATTCAAGAATATAAAATAAAATAAATCAAAATTTCTATTAAATTATTATTCTTATATAATTAATTTATTATTTCATAATCATTGTTATTATATAATCTGGAGACTCGGTAATAACTATCAAATTAATTGAATTCCAATAGTAACACTTGCAAAGTTCATATTAAATATGTAAAAAGCAATAATGCATTATTATTTTGAAAATTCGAACCTATGACATCGTTGAAGTTATCGACATGACAAAAAATTCTAACTTATAGAGAATTGAAATATAGCTTAACGTTTTTCACTAATTGTATCTTCTTTATACAAAATAAGATAAACAAGATAGACGGGAGAAGACATTTGACAATTCGTTCGTGTATTTATAAAATTTTTGTATAAATTTAAATTAGCCTTAGCATATGATCAAGTTAGCGTGAAAATCTATCTCATGATATAAATATCTCACTTTTAATGAAGCCTACCATAACGAAAGATAGTTTTCGGCTACGGCTGGATTGAGCTACATTCCAATTCTGTACGGTACTTAGAGTCTTCTTTTATTTTGGTGGTTCAGTGCCTTGATAACGTCACGAACGTTAAGTGCATCCATAATGATAATTTCGAACGCTACGCGCGCAGTACTACAAGCTTCGCTCGACATTCCATTACCTTTTTGTTTCTTCTTTCTGACTCGCAAATTATTATTATTATGAATATCCCGTTTACTCTGCGATCTGTTTTTTGAACGTCATTTCAGACGTATACCTTATAATTAACTTAAATTTGTTCGTATTTTGCGCCGTACGGTACACATCTATATTTCTACGAACTTTTTCATTAAACATTGTTTCGTATTGCAGTTACGACCGCGTTACATTATACAAAATTAGAAAGCAAATAGATCTATATATTAGACAAGTTAATGATTTTAATAATTAACAATTGCGATTTTTAAGTACTACGACAAAAATTAACGATTTCTATATTTTATAGGAAATGTTATTAATATAAAACTATATAACTTGCTTTATATCCTTTCATCATATTTACAATACACAGTTCCTCTTTTAGTATATGAATAATAATTGAGTGGAATTAACTTAATATAATCACTTTCACTATATAAATTTTGCTTAAATTTTGTAGAATATATTATTTATTAATAGGCATCAGATTTTTATGCAAATATTTTTTGCAGACATGCAAAAATATGCAAATTTACACAAATATGCAAATGCACAATATGCACAAATAAATATGTATTTTCAGAATGCTTTTTTAATAAGACAAATTTCTATTTTGATGTTATTTTCTAATCTGTTTTCTAAAAAAATATGAAATCGCATAAGAATCCGGTATCTATTCATTAATTAAGCTCGTATTAATTTTAACAGAAAACAGAGAAATAGTGATCCATTGATACAAAATGATGTAAGAGATGAAATTCAGGTTATTATATTTATACATAAAAGAAAATTGCATTTTCTTGTTATTTATGCAATTCATAAATCACTATTATGAAAAATAATTTTAAAACATCCAAATTCCGTTAGCTTCACTTCTTATTTAAACAACTCGTTCACGTAATACATAATTCGACATATATGTATATAGATACACAATAAAATTCGTATAATAGTTTTACAATTAACAGCATATTGCAAAGAAAAAATGAGAAGCTACGGAGAAGCGTTAAATAGAGAAAGTGAGATAACGTGACACTGATAATGAGCAAGTAGGTAATCGACAGAAACGAGATGCATATAATTGGTTACATAACATCTATCAGCGGCCATTCCATTTTGCGATGCTGTATTCATGAGAAATGTCGCGGATGGGTTTATCTAACAGATAACATCCAGAAACTGTTCCTTCGGGAAAGCCGCAATTTCACGACTATTATTAATAAGTGATAATGCTGGTAATCACTTCGATTATCGTATACCGTAACCAAGCCGCATACTATGCTATTTATGCTCCTCATTGCGTTCCTCGCTTGCGTACAAATATCGTTCGGTGTATATTCAGCCATGTTAGTTAGCGGGAGAGTCGCATAGACTGTCGCCCTGCG
>NW_017257220.1:724787-787112 GCF_001594055.1 Mycetomoellerius zeteki
CGTCTCGCAGCCTCGCGTCCTCATATATGTAGATCCATGAATACACGCGCGCGCGTCGTGAACGGCCATCTTAGCGCGCGCGTTCACGCGCGCAGCATCTACGTTGAGTTAGAATGATGGTCCCTACGGTTTTCGATTGGGGCGATAGCTCCCCATTGCTACTAGTCGGAGGAAGAGAGCTCAGCCATTCGTGCAAGCTTAAACCCAATCCATTGGGCCTTGGGAAGCTGTCAACTCGATATTATAGCATACTTTCGAATCGTTGGCGCGTTCCTTCGTCGATTTTTCGATATCACAAACGAAAATCTCTTATCGGATCGTCATGGATATGCGTTGCCGATACATCACGTCGATTTTATTGAACGCTTCCTCGATCATATTATAAATTGTAGCAGTAATCAGAGATCACATCGAACGAGTACCCTGTGCTAATAAATTTTGAGATATCAGAGAAACGTATTATTTTATATGTAAATGAATATACATATCAATTTTATAGCGCAATCAAACGTTTCCTTTGTGTATTATACATTTGTTTATAATTATACTGAGTGCAACAATTACTTGTTTACGCGTACTATATATTTAAATGGAAAGACGCTTCAATACATCTTTTTCTGATCGGCAGATCACTCTTAGAATACTGAGAACTTTGACTTCTACGGTTAGCGGTTAGAAGGAAACCGTCGGTGCAACTCAAATCAAAACACACGGACGGGTTGGGAGCACTGTGGGCATCATGGAGGCAAATACTTTTTGGTCAGCGGCAATTTCGCTAAAATCGTTTGGAGTCCTTTACGGATGAACGGTAAAGAGAATATGGGATAGCCAGAGAGCAAGAAAGCAAAAGAGAGATGAGGGAAGATGAGAGAGGGAGAGAGAGGGGAGGAGAGAGAGAGAGAGAGGAAAAGGGAAAGATTCGACAATTCAGGATCTGGCAAAATTAGGTGGGCGTATTCCGTTGGTAGAAAAAGTCGCGCCACGATTCTCTCGATTCATTACCTCACGTTGCCAAATATTTTTTATGATCTTCATTCTTGGAAGAAACGTTAAGTGACGCTAAAAATGAATTTATTAACTTATTGATTGTGGTCCGCAGCATACAACTATACAGATAGAATTACATAACTCTGAAATTAGATAGATCGCTAAAACAGCGGCAAACAAATTTATCTTTTATTCAGTATCTCGTATGATTTACTATATCTGTTTTCACTCTGATCATACAATTAATAATTAACAATAATTTGTTATTTCCGCGTGAAAGTAGCAAAATAATGATATGCTAATTTTGTAGAAAAATATTAATACATTAATTTATTCCAACACGTTAAATGCGCAGACAGAAAAGAATGCGATTATTATATTCAATGCCAAATATACAATTTAGAAACAAGGATTCCAAATAACAATAACTTTACCGTACCATAACTTCCAATAATTATACTACAGGAAATGTTTATACATATTATAATATAATATGTATAAACATTTCCTGTAGTATAATTATTGGACGTTATGGTACGGTAAAGTTATTGTTATTTGGAATCCTTGTTTCTAAATTGTATATTTGGCATTGAATATAATAATCGCATTCTTTTCATTTAACAGTGTATTATATTATAATACACTGTTAAATCTATAGTGTCAAATTTAACTTAACGTGAGTCGCCACTGCTCCTACTCAATCATATCGTTATTTTATATTAAAATAATGGTTATATTTAACACTATACAATGTCAATTTGATACTATATAGTGTCAAATTGACATAATATAGAGTCAGATTTAACTATCGTTTTGATAAAAAATAATGATATATTTAGTAGGAACAATGGCGACTCATTAGGTTAAATTTGACACTATAGATTTAACAGTGATATGAGTATCATCACTCCTATATAAATATGTTACTCTTTCAATAAAGCGCTAGTAAATTCACGGTGGGAAGTATGTTACGATAAGGATCTTAAGAGATTGTACATTTTATTAATAGTTTTCTCGCATGCGATCTGCGGCGTTTACTTTTTCCTTTTTTTCTCCGTGCTGTTTCAATTAACTGGATGAGCGACCGCGGATCGGTGTAACATGTAACGGATGCTAAACTATGAAATGTTAAATAAGTGGAAAATTCAACGAAATGCAAACGTTATGATGGGAAAAATGCATATCAACACGATCACTTGATGCAATCTATTCCGTGAGTGCGCGTGACTGTAACGTGTGTGTCACGGTATAAATCAGTTAAGTCTATCTGCTTAACAATAAATACATATTACATTAAGCAAACAATGGAAACGGCCTTTTCGCGTGCTCGACGTTGTTCCCATTACGCAGATTCCACCACATAACTTAGCATTTGTTTAAGCGGTGAGATCGCCATTACGAACCGGTAACACTTAAAGTACATGCGACTGACAATGAGCTCGTGCTTTGTGTTTTGACAGTAAATTTATTTTATCTAATCGCATTATATTCAGTCGATTACAAAAATCATACTTTTCATAACTGCCGTCGGGTTAATCTACATTTAGCTGTCATACCCCGAACGTTCATCATAGCTTGGTCCTGCAATATTTTACGTCACATTTCATTTGCATTTAGATATTTAAAAAAAAAAATCGAAAATATACAACGTATTGTGGTTCACAATCGTATGAACCGAATGTTATATGTACAGGTATTAATATCTCTGTTATATGCGAATTAATGCTACATCTAATTGTGAAGCTAATATCGAAGCCGACATCGAGATTTTAACCTGTGTGTGACGGGATATTACTTACGTAATTTATAATTTGAAGATTTACGTGCGACGAAGTCCGTGAATATCTCAATAAATCTCTTCTAACAACGCCTTTTACGAGGTTATTCACATTTACGATCATGTTAACTCTCGCATTTGTAATTTTTCACGTCGATCCTTATCGCGACTGGCATTTTGGCAATGATGGGTAATTTGTGACCCGCCGGACTTGCACGATTACCGACGTGTGAATGGATTGATGATCCGCCACTTTTGTCACTCGCACAAGTGCCGTAAATATTATCGCTTCAACCGTCGAGCATTTAACTATCTGTTCTCTTTCTTTTTAAAGCTACAATTTAATGGATGTTCAAGTCGCAGAATAAGCTTCTTACGTGATTATAACTCGACATATAAAGTGTTATAAATCGTTTGAAGATACCCGCATGCTGATCTTTGGTGACACATTTAGATGACGTAAATAGGAAGAATGTTCGATGCTAGCTTTTATCTCACATACAATTCTAATTAATATATATACAATAGTCTGTTTTTTTCAAGTTACTCGTATATTAGGTTATTACAACATTATTATTATAAATAATACTCATACAATCACGAAAAATGCACAGATATAAGTGCTCCAATGGTAAATATTGATATTTATTTAGGGTAACTCCGGCAAATACGCCGCGCTGGGATTTACGCCGCAGAAGTCAGAAAAAATAGAAGGAGTGAGGGTAATTTTCTCGTAACTACTCTGTTACATGCCTTTATGTTATATTAGTATTGTGTTATGATTTCAGCTTCTTATTGTTAATATTAATGAATTTATTGTGAGTTGAATCGATTTGTCACTGTAATAAGTAACGCCATTATAAGTTATAATCTACATAAAATGATTAATGTAGGACGTGTAAAAGACTTAGTGGTTATTTCGTGATACATACGTGTAGTGAAATAATAAAGCATGTTTGTATTATTAAGCATGTTTGCATTATTTGTAAATTTTTCATGAGCCGTACATACCCCCTTTCTCCCTATGAGTAACCATATATTCCACCCCTATGAGATATGCGGCAAAAATACAAGAGGTTTCAAAAAGTTTATTTTTTAATATGAAAAATAAATATTTCGGATTTCTAATATTTTTTTCATAGTAGTAGATAGTACAAAGTTTTTACTGATATAGTTCGTTTACTATAAACATAATAAATAATACTTAATAAATTAAGTTTTTGATAGATGCGGCGTATATACCGGAGTTACCTTATATTTATTGACTGTAGAATAATACAACTAAAGAAGCATTGTCTTGTGCAAAATAGTTTAAACAAAAGCAAAAGATAGCCTAAAGTGTCGATTCATAAATTTCAAGTATATAATTATTAATCAGTATATTATTTATCATTATTAATTAATAATAATATTATTATTAATAAATGATGTACTATCGTGGCAAAAATAATCTGTACTAAAAACATTGTATTCTGTATTTAGTATTCCGGATCTGCCAATATAGTAACGAGAAAAAAATTTCTTCAAAGGGAAAATTTCTTCGAAGAAACAATTGGTTTTCGTATAATTTTTTTTACTACGCAGTAAGTACAATTAGGAGCAGTATAATGTAGTAGATGCTTATAATACCTGTTGTGCAAAATACTTACCTGTCATTATCTGTCTTCTTTCAAGCGCCATTACCAGCCTTTCGTATACAATTTAGCCTGTAATTTTCTAATATGATTTACTTTTACTTAGAATGTATTTTATTTAGCAAAAAAAAAAATGAAATAAAATAAAATTTTTTGCATTTTGCTACAAGAATTTGAATTTTGAGATAAATCTTCTATCATAGTAATATCTTCGTTTCTATAGATATTATTTGTGCCGTAATATTAAATATGTGTCTTGATTTGTATTATAAAATAAATTATAGTCCATCAGTAATCCGTGCGTAGTTAAGATTATAAAAATGAAAATATTATTAGATCGTTTCGTCGTCATATTTGGAATATATCGCCATTCGAACGTCAGCGAAACGACGTTATAACTGTTACTCGCAACTGGAGTACCAATTGCTGGACTCAGAACTGCGGAGAATGCACAATTTCGCATGCAAACGTAATAAACCGTGTTCGTCGCCCGGGTAACCAGCGAACCGCATTCCCATTCCAGAAACGTGCGACTTTACTAACGCCACCGTGTTCAGCATCGTAAAGAATAGTTAGTAATTAACGTTTGAAGCCATGTGAAACTAAACGGAAATTTCGTATAGGCTTTGTTTTATTCGTTATGAGAAATTTTTCGATTTTTCTATTTAATTCAAGAAAAGTGAACATAATCATTATAAAAAATAATTTAGATCAATGAAATAGAATTCGTTAATACTAAATCTGCACAATATAAATGCAAGATAAACTTCATTATTCGCACGATAGATTTAAAGATCTTTTAATTTTAGATACTACTAAAACACAATCAAACGGTATCATTTTGTAATTATCCTATAAATATTAGACTACATAATTATCGAACCTAGTTTAGACTGAATGACCTTTTTACATTGATAACGTTTCGAAAAATCGGATTTAACAATTTAACACATACACACGTACATCTTGATAAATTTCCTCGTCGAAATAATACTAAGCGAAATTATATTATAGAAATTACACACTGTTAAATGTATAGTGTCAAATTTAACTTAACGTGAGTCACCACTGCTCCTACTCAATCATATCGTTATTTTATACTAAAACAATAGTTATATTTGACTATACAGTATCAATTTGATACGGTATAGTGTCAAATTGACACGATATAGAGTCAAATTTAACTATCGTTTTGATAATAAATAATGATATATTTAGTAGGAGCAATGGCGACTCACGTTAGGTTAAATTTGACACTATAGATTTAACAGTGCATCAAAGCGAATTTATTGCACGTCTGTGTAGGGCATATTTATCCGATCGAAGTCTCGCGATTTCAAGTGGAAGCGTCATAAACCGTGTTCGACGTCTAAAGATTGGTTAACCGCATTCTCATTCTAGAAACGTGTGCGCCAGTCGAGCGTTGCGACGGCTGGAATCGTAAATAACATTTCAGCAATTAGCACACGCGACCAAGAGGGCGTTCCAACTTAGGGAGCGGCTATATCCCACGAATCGTGGCTCGAATATTGGATTCTCATAATAATAAAGATTACATCAGGATCCTCGAAATATCTCACCCCTCATAGACCTCCCAAACCCCTCTGGTTATCTTTGTTCGCGGCACTTAACTCAATCGCTCAGGAAGGCTTGGGTGCGAAAAAAAGTATGAAGGGTCGTTGTAATTCGTTGGACCATTCGGGAAAAATCCCTCGCAGAAATTAACTTTGACATGACCACGAGTCTTCGATGAATCTGGCTGCTCGGATCAACGAAATAAGAGAAAATAAAATTTAGAAGCTTATTACTGAAAAAAGCGTTATAGTTATGAAGTGCGTATATCTGACCGAGAGAAGGTGATTAAACGTTTATATGAGACATGGTTTAACCATCTTTGCCGGAACATTTATTCCGACCATTTGCCGCGCAATGGTGGAGGTAAACGATGAGTAGAAGTGGAAGTATTCAAGGTGAAAATCCAACGGAAGAATTAGCATTATAAGCATAGCACTTTGCAGTCTTTATTGACGGATATGATTACCCTGTCGGAATATGTCCTTGCCAATGTAAGTATAGGTCAAACCTCATTAAAAAGAATAATTTGATTATTTTTAGAAGTGAGCAGTAAGTAATTTTTATTTATTTATGGAGTATTGTTACGCAGTTATGGCAAATAAATTTCTTATAATCGAATCTACGTGTAAATACAATATTTGAGATTACAAAAATTTTTTATAATACATTAAATTGTACCGAGATTAATTTAATTTTTATTAATGTATTTTTCATAAATATCCTATTTAAATAATATCATAGTTCAACAATGATATAAAAAAATTTTCGTTATCATAACAAATAGGATCAAAAAGTGGTTGCCTTATTTGAAAAATGTCAATTGAGAAATGCTAGAAACACTTATTAGATATAATTTAATGTTGCTAAAAGTAAAAGTGACATAATTTATTTCTTTAAAACTATATGTATAAAAAACAGTATGTGTTACATTCGACTAAAAAGTTCCGCTATCGTTAAAAGACAGCATGCATCTTTCAGTTATTGCTTACTAAAATAGCAGTATACATCGTAAAATGACGTCATCTAATGAACCGTGTATTAATACAGTATTTATAGCAGTTCCTCGCTCGTAAAATCTCCAGATCAAACCGATAAATATAGAAACCAGTTTCTGACGTTTCTGCTAGTTTGATAACAAAAATCTTAGACGATTTAGAAGGAAAATTAAAACAAATTAACATTTTTGTATATTCGCAATCAGTTCGATAAAATTTCGATAGATATATGCAATAATATATGATACATGCAATAAGATATATGCGTAACAACTCTAATATATTAATTAATTTAATCCTTCATTACTCACGTGGGATATCCAGGATTCGCTAAATGTATAAATGCTATTTATAGTGTATATTTATATTATACACATTTTTATAATGCAAATTGTTTCACAATTAAAAAATATTTGTTACATTTATCTTTATCTAAAGGACATATAGAATATTATTAAATTTTATTTAATTGTAAATGATTAAAAAGAACAATGAAAATTGAGATATAATGTAACATTTTACGCGCTTAATTACATTAAGAAAATTAAGTGAGTAATAGTAGAGTTAATGAACTAGTTACTTATATTTTAAGTAACCAATTGATTTCATAAAAAAATTAATATAATTACATTATCTTCGTCAATAATAATAATGGTAAGCAAAATGTACTTTTCGTGCAGTTTGATATTAGTAAATTTGTTATTAAATAATAGAAACATCTCCGACAAGTTTCAGTGTTACACGTCAATGAACAATACAGCAGCATGGTGCATTCATGAATTATTAAGCATGACTTAGCTCGGTTGCAATCTTTTAACCTGTAAATGAGACACATAACGATATCAAGGATTTCATCTCTCAAACGAAACGTTGAGACAAGAAAGAGGGGCAAGCAAAGCATAAAGGGAGGATGGAAACGACGCTTGACGCAACATGAAATCATGAAAGTTTGCAAACTCGTGCAAACGACCGCTCGAACGCCTAAAAAAATGTGGGAGAAAGGGAAAAGAAAGAAGAAACGAGAGAAACGATATGTTTCAAGATCGGCCATAGAGTGATACAGAGAGAAGAACGACATTGGAAAAGTGGGGGGCGATGTAGAAGGCACGAGTAAGATAGGAAGGACGCGGCTCCGGAAAAGAGAAGGTAAAAGTTTCGCTCGTAAAGCGAATGGAGGCAAAAAAGAAAAATTACATTAAGAAACTCGAGCGTAGTCGGGTGTGATGGTACTCGGCTGCTGGCATGCAACATGGTGGGCTTTCCGAAAAATGGTCCATCACACATTTCCTTACCCTTTTTTTCTATTCACATTTCTATTTCTAAAGAAAAGTAAATGTAAAACTAGTTCAAATTTGAATCAATTTCCATTGTTCTTGCAAATTATTATTGATGTTTGTACATATAATTTATACGTTTGCTTAAAAAGTTATATTATATTTAATACTTTAACGTTTTTATATTTCAACGTTATTATATTTTTTATTAACATGCGTTAATGTATTACACTTGATACATTAACGTGCACACCATATATCACTCTTAATCAAAACTGCTGTCCTATCATTAAAACACGTATAACTGATATAACACACAAGTAGCGTATAATAGTCTCATTAAAATAATTAACTGTCAAGATAAGTAAAATATAAATATGAGGTGACATTAATTTATGTTAGAATCTGTTGATTACAAACAAAAAATATTTTTAGAAGTTTTGTGTCCTTCATGCACAAACAGAGTGCAACAATAAACAATAGAATTAAGTCTTGGTGACTCGAGTTAGAGACAGGAATAGGAAAATGCGACATGTCTTATCTTAGTTATCTTGCTCACGAATTATCGTAAGATGGGGAAGTATGCAAATCGTATAAGAAGGGGCTGCGAAAGGAAAAAAAAAAGAGAGAGGGAGGCCGTCTACACGCAAAATAAAGATACGTATCGGACCAACGTAATATGTCACGTAATAGGAAAGAAAAGAAAAAAATAAAGAGAAAAAACGGATGTAGTATGTAATAGTAGTATGTAATAGTTGCACTGGGCGATCTAGACGCGTTTAAAATACCTGCAGATCGCAATAATAACAGCATTGTAATGACTAAACAGAGTGGAAGCGTCAGGAAGAAGTCTCTAACGTTCTTGTAGAGATTTGAGCGCGAGATTAAACAAAGGAACGGGAGTTCCGTAGTAAGGGGCAAGAAGGGCGAAGATGACGCTAGCTCACCTCTCGCGTATAGTAGTTAGCTTCAAGTACGAGGGAATACATATAGGCAGTAGAAGAAAGAGACCAAGAGGAAAGGGGAGAGGGGGAAGAGAGGGGGGGAGGAGCGAGAGAGAGGAAGGGAAAAAGAGGGAGAGAGACAGAAGATCGTCTGCATATAAAGTGGACGGGAAATGAACCGGGTTACATCGAGTTGGTAGGTAAAAGCGTGTGTCGGGGTGCCTCTTTCTGCGAAGTTTGCCCGCCTTTTTACTTTGCGTATATTTCGTTTACATAGAGTACACGTTCATGCTCACGCGCGCAAACACGGATGTATCGTATACGGAGAGAAGGGGATGGTAGTCGCGTATGTGTATATCCGACATATATACATGTATATATAAAATATATATATATATACACATATAGAAGCGGGTGGGAGCGAGTAGAAGGTCGAAGCTTGGTTAAAAGCGCGCAGGATGCTCGCAATGGCCAGCCATTTTCAACTTTTGCTATCGCGTAGCCGAGAATGGAAAATGGAGAATCTCGTCGGCGAAATATACGCCTGAACAGAGCTCATTTAGTTCGAAAGTTTCTCGAGGATCTCTACGAATCTCTTTCTCTCTCTTTCTCTCTTCTCGTTTACTGATCTCTCTTGTCTCTTTTTCGCTCGCTATCCTCGTTACTCCTATCAAGATCTCGGATAGCGGGATGGACGACATCGAACACGTCGGTGCGTAGTCTCAGCTGACAGATAAACGCCAGGATATGCCCGTGATATGCTTTCCCGAAACAGTCCCCAAGATATTCCTGCATGATCTTAAAGGGTATAACATAAATGTAATTATCGCTTTGTTTCCGAGTGGACGTTAGATGTTTTAATTTGCAAAGTGAAATGATACGGCCCGCTTGCCGCGGAATTCAATTAGAGAGATTCGAGACACGAATGTTTCACATTCCTACGCAATGCAATTTTCCCGATGAAACTTACCGATGGCACGTTTCGCGCACAGTTCCGCAAATGGGAAACTTTTGTTCGCAGCTGTGACCAAACGTCCTTTCGATCGCTTAGGTATGCTGGATATATATCAAATATCTTTTTTAAAATGACTTTTATAGCGCAGGTTTTTAGGCAAGTCGATATATGACACGATTCTAAATTTACATTAAAGCATGAAAAGTAATCACCGCAGACTTAAAATAAATTGAACATGAAAGTACCTAGTCTTCGCTAATGGAGGCTGAAATAACTAATTTGTGATCGTACGCATCCCTCATTGGTCCATATTGGCACAACCGAATTCTGATCAGTAAAAGTAAAAAATATAATCTCGCTAATGACAAGCAAATAGAATACATGGAGCTGGAATGTTGAAAGGCATAGTTTAACGACCGTCAAAAGTCAGGGAGCCCAGTCATAAATTCTTCTATGACATTTACAGTCGGACACCTCGCGACGGAAATTCTCGCTAGACGAGAATCTGAGACGTTCGATGATCGTTAATCTGATCAACCGCGACGAGTACGAATTGGACTTTAACGTGATTTAACTCCTGCCGGAATAGGCATTTGTTTTATAATAATAATAATTTATGCCGTGTAGAGAAGGAGAATCGCGACATGTTGCCTTAAAAAGACCCCGCACCGTTGATAATCTCGATTCTGAGGTTCTTTGGACCGTTTCCAAATTGTAGCAAAACGTTCCAGTAAATTAAACTTAATTCGCCATGATTCTCGTGGAGTTTTAATTAATGCCAAAGTTTCCTATCTTTAAGCCGACCAATCTTACCAAACAATTTCAAAACTTTAATAGAATTCCATCAAGAGATATAGTGATAAATAATTCATGCTATGTATATGATCATATAAAGTTTTGTTCTTTAAAATTATATTACAAAATAAGTCGTATCAATGAATGTTTGTAACCTATAAAATATATACTTAATAACTTCATAAAATATATGATTAATAACTATATTATTGCTAAATAAATTGCCCTGTAAATTAAGTATCAATATTTTATTAACGACTAAATTTAGTAATTGCAAGTTTCAGAGATTTTACACAACTAACTTCTTTCGAAATTTAGTCGTATTTGCGAACTATTTCCAGAATGATATCGAGTTCCATCTATGTTTGATCCTGCTCGGCGAAATCTTCTCGACGACTGAACGCAAATAGAGATAGATGCAGTACAACTGCAGCAACGACGATTCATGGGAGATGGGACAAAGTGACCGTAAAAATTCCCATGACATTGGTAATAACGGAGGTACTCTTAGCGATACGAATCCATTCGTGACAAAATTGAATTGGTAAGAATCCATAAAACTCTTTCGCGACGCACACAATTGTGAAAATCCTATGTTTAACAGTGAAATACATCTGTAGATTCTTGGACGGTCCTTTTTCCTAACTTTACCATGTAACACGAAGTCTCGTCACATTACATTCCGAAAGCTTTTTAGATAATGAATTACATATTTTTCTCAAATAATATTTATACAAGCACAAAGTTACAATCAAAATTATATACATACTTTTATTGTACTAAATCTAAATCTTTAAAATTAATTTTAAATAGAAGAAGTAATCCTTCTAAAGCAAAATATTCTGAGCTTATTATTTCGTTTCTCAAAGAATATTCATATAGTGATCATTATTATCTCATAGATCTTAGTTAAAAATAATTATTAAAATGATACACGAGCGATATCGTGATAACATCATCGTTCGTTCAAACTTTCAGTTACAGAACAATGCACAGACGTCGTTCTCTTTACTATGAAATTGCCTTGAACTTATTCAGCGTTTATCCAACTGTCTCACTGGTCGTACGCGTTCCAAGCCATTTTTAGATTTAACCTACCCAAATATGCAAATCGTTGAGAAGCGTAGTCGAGCTACTTCGAAGATTCCTGGAGGAGAATGGACGATTCAGTTGGCTCGCGTACTGGAAGAGGAATATAATCTTCGCCTATGGGTAGATTGCGGGAAACCAAAATGAACGAGCAAAAAGGACATGAGGAATCCGGCCGGGCGTGTATGCGCATGTATGTACGTGCGTAGTGATCCTCTATCGGTGCCGATCAATATCTGTAGATGTTATGAAAAGAACAAGCAAAGCGAGAAATAGCAATCAAATAAATCAAAATTGGATTCTCTCTCTACTCTCTCACAAGGATTGTATATACATGTATATATATATATATCTTTACATTTTTCCACAATACTTATTTTATAAAAGGGTAGCAAAGTTATTATTTTTAATATTTTATTTACGAATTTTATGATTGTATTGTCAATATTGTTTTAAATGTATCTGAGAAACACCATCAGAAATTTTAATTTTAATTTTTCATTTTAACAAATGGAATTAAATTGTTGGAATTCCACAAGTTATATACACTAAGCCTGAGCATTTACGTTACATGTATCAATACAGGTTTGCGGTTCGTGTATTTCAATATTAATATATTCAATTTCATTGAGAATTCGAATCTTAACAAACAAAATAGAGTTCACAACAAATTGTCACTCTGTAGAGATAAGCCGTTTCAGAATTTCTCGCAAATTGAGAACAATTTACTATAAGAATTCGTAGTGCGCCCCGAAAAAAGACCGACGTCACTTCAGAAAATACGCATTACGGTGCCTAATAATCGCACACCAGTTGAGAGCATGATGGCGGCACAAGGCGGGGCTCTCCGCGAATATTTCTGTCTGCGTAGGTAACTTAAGAGCAGGAGAGAAAGAGAGACGCAGAAGAGAAGAGAGCTAAGAGAATGGAAGAGGCGAAGCCGACAGAAGGGAAACGAGAGGTCGACTGTAATCGTTCCTCGATTCAACCAGAAAGGGAATCCGACGTTCCAATTCCAGTCGTGCTCCTTCCTGTTTTAATTAAAATCAGAAGTTGACGACCGACCGCCGTGCGTCCCAACTTTTTAACAAAAACGTAAAATGTCGCATCCTAATGCGGCAAAATTGTTTTCGTTGCCATTATCGCGAGTACAACGAAGATGATTTCATTCGGTACATTTTGTAAAGCCCCAATGCAAGTTCATATAATGCTACTATTTATCGTTTATTCTACCTATTTCAGGATACAAATAACGCCATGTATGAATAAGTAACGATAAACTCAAGTACCATCATATAAATATAGAATTTACCAAAGAAGATATTAATCTTTATATTCATGACTTGCGTGTTGATTCTAATTGATAAATGATAAAGAAATTCATAGTTCAGGAAGAGTTGAAGAAATAAGTATTATTAAAATTATTAAAAATTGGTAAAATTTAATATACATATAATAATTTATTCAAAGTAAAGATTAAGATAAAGCATAATTTTATAATTAACACAATTCCTTAAAAGTGCCCATCGATTATATTAATGCTATACATATATGTATAATGGCCAATTTACAGAAAAGAAATTAAGCGATAAATTAGAAAGTCTGACAGAAAATCGATTCATAAATTTTATAGCTTTGATAGTTGATAGTGTTGAATGAAATCTAGAAATAAAGAAAAATCTGTATTCACCACAATAATTTGTTTTTAATTATTTTATTTGTTAATTAATTAATTAAGATAAACGGATTTTTCGTTTTATGCTAAATAATTAACAAATAAAAAGCGATATAAACATCGATGTAGACAATTTCCATCCACGGTTGCACTACACACATTTTTACATTTTATGAAGCATTTTAAGAATTTTACTGGTATTTTAAAGACTCTATCATTGCAACCGTCAGTTCCGCTTGTATTTCATTCACGCGTGATATTTTATATATATATATATATATTTCTATACTATTTTTATATTTCTATCTTATATTTCTATCTTTACCCTATTATTACCTACTGCAATTTTTTCTTTCGAAATCATCCTTGTAAATGCGTTATTGCTCGCATTAGTCGGCTTCAAGACGGTTTTCGAGTTTAACAACACCTGATAATACTTATCAACGCTATTAATAGTCCTCTATTTTTGGCATCTACATTAATTATTTTATCATTATGTTCTACCGCAAGGAAAAATTTCGAGAATGAGCATATGAACAATGATATGTATTAAATGGATTCAAACCTTCGTAATGTAATATCACAAGTAATCTCAATCTTGCATTAGTATTTGTATTCGTGCAAAGGGTCAGCTACAGAAAGAGAGAGAGAGAGAGAGAGAGAGAGAGAGAGAGAGAGAGAAAAGGAGAGAGGGGGAGAGAAGGGGAAATAGGGAGAGAGGTGGAGGGATTCACAGAAAGCCGGCAGAAATAAAGATGAGGGTATAGGTGTCGGGGGATGGACCATTCGCCATGATCATCCTATGAAGCCGCGTACGCAGTCCTGGATATAACAGATGCCCTCCCCTCTCCCCCTTTCCACTTTCAGTATGGGGAAGTTTCATTGGAATAAAGGTTATAAGTGGAAGAGCGAGGAAAAATAATACGGAGGCGGGCAAACAAACGAACAAATGGAATCAGATATTAAAAATCAGCACGAAACTTACTGAAGCAGGAGCAAGAAAAAACTACTGTGACTTTTGAACATTGTGTGATAATTGTTTAAAGTATTCAAATATAATCCTGCGTCTCTTTCGGTTTTTTTTTTAATTAGAATTTTATCCTCGCCGTTTAAGTCCATACATTTAAAATAATTTACGTCTTGCAAGTGACAGCAGTTATGAAGAGCTGTATAGCGAAATATAAAAACAAAATGCATAATACAATCTTAATAAAATGCTATATTTTCACAGCGACTATCATACACGGTCATATAACGTGCAATGAGTGATTACACATCGACCGCCAAACACGCAGTTATGTTAAGTAGAGTTAAGTGGAGGTTGCTCGTTATAAAAAAAAAACCCGTGAACAAATATCCGAGCGTTGCATTAGCTTTATCTTGGCATATCCGTGATTCATGTGAGCTGTAAATAACGAGCCCACTTCGAGAGCATATCTCTCTCTCTTTCTCTCTCTTTCGGGCTCTGGTATGTGCGTATCTAAGTTTGCAAGCGAACGACGACGCTAGATCGTCTCGCTCGATTCTCGAATATCTCATCCTAACTCCTTACCAATATCTTCTCCCCTCCCTTACCTTTCCCTCACCGCCCCTTCACGCTTTTCCTTTGCCGCCCTGCTGTAAACCCCTCTTCGAATCCAGCGCGATATTCAACGGATTACCTTACCGGAGGTAATAAGGAAGATAGCAATACTGTTAAATCGATACGTCCCACAGACGAGCATCATCCCGCTCAGTGATCTCTTTGAAGCGTTGCACGTGCTCGCAAGCGCAATGCGGTGTGGTGCAGTACGACAGGCGGAATGACCGCGCGTAATTTGAAAAATATTTTGCTGGCCCACGCATGCGCGCTCTAGGAGAACCGGATACGTATCCGCGACGCGTCACGCAGAAATAAGATATTATAATCCCGTGGACGATCGTAAATATCGTTGCGGTGACGCGGGCATTACACAAAGTTGTAAAGTCGTAGGACATGTTACACGGAGCCGGCCGCACTCGCGACTCGTTTGGCACGCCGGCTGACGGGGATATTTTCTTTATTTTTAATATTTTTTTTTTCTTTGCCGTCCAACATTCATGCTTGCACGTAAATACGTCGCCCGGTCAAATCCAGCGCGATCGCGCCGGCACTAATTAAAGCGTATTGCTCGTAGATCGCGTGACATCTCATGTACGTATGCCTATGTATATCTCATTTGATGTTGTTAACGCTTTGAAATGCACATAATTCGATAAGAAATATCTTACAACTGTAAGAACGAGGAGAGTAATATTTTATATTATTTTTGCAAGATATTTTTCACAATGCTTATTTGTGGAAGCAAGTAAACTATCATATATGTATTCATCTGTAATGAAAAAAAAAAAAATCGTGAGAAAGTAGTGAGATATTAGGTCACTCAGTTTCGCGAAGTATAATTATAGTAACCATAAACATCTAGTAACTATTATAAATACGTTAGGAGAAAGCTGCGTGATTTATTAATTAAGAGATTTATAATGTCTGTGTATATAATATCATTATTATAGTATTATAATTATTATAGAGGCAAAGAAAGATGAAAAAGAATAGGAAATATATATAAAAATATTACAATTCGATTTATCATTTGAATTTCGAATATCTATTGTATCGTTTTTCTTTGAGTTATCCTCATTCTTATTCGGCTTATTATAGAAACAATCTACTTACACAGAGGCATCTATTTTCAATTTGAATGCGACGATATTTCTAGTCTATCGATTTTAAAGCATTATTTGGTATAAGGATTGTCATGTATGTCGAATATATATTTCTATGTTATGTTTACAGGCATTTCTTACTTGTGTTAATCGATGCACTCGCAAGTATATGTATTTACATGGCAGTAGTCATTCAATATTTTCTTCCTTTCTTGCTTATAATAAGCGAATTATGTAAATCGCATTGCAGTGATGTAATACGCAATGTTATAAAAATATTCGTTCAACTAGGCATCACTAACGTCACATATCTATTCCTGGATATAATCCAAGGTGTCACTGAATTATCAGAGTCACGCGTTTCCAACAGTAAATGCTTTTCATGCTTTCACCGAATGTGTGGATATCGCGACACGAAGGGACAATTATAATACGCTCCGGTCATCTCCATTCCGCGTAGCGTATACCCTCGATACCTTCTCGCCTTTTTTGCCTCTCCGCTGTGAAATGAAACTGCGATGCATGCACACTGCCCGCTCGTCCCTTTCTATCTTTCTCTTTCATTCGCTCTCTGCCTCTTTTCTCGCTTGTTCACCTCACGCTTCTCCCTCTTTCGGAACTCCTGCTCTCCTCCCTCCTGCTCAACCGAAGCTGAATGCGCTCGCCATTCCAACCCTCTTTCCTTCCCTCCTTCTCTTTTCCGATGATTTTTCTTCCTCTCCCTCGCTTCAAGCGCTCAAACCCCACCTCGCCTCCTTCTACCAGCTCTTTCTCATCTGCTACACTGCCATCCCTTCCCCACCTTCTGTTCTCTTACCAACCGGGCCGCACGAGAATACATATTTTACAGGCATTCATGATGGCCGCCGCACATCTGTGCGAACCTGCCTGCTGGGCTGCCTCTAGCTCGCCTCGGGCAGGCTCGCCCCCTTCAAACCAGAGCGATACCGGATCTGCCCAAGCTAAACCTGCGTTGTCTCTCTTACTCTCTTCGGCTACAATCCCACACCATTTGGATGCATCGTAGGAATAATTAATTTGTTCAGTTTTTATACATTTTATGATTTAATAGAAGAGCATCGAATTATTATTTTTCACTCGATAATATTATTTTTCATTGACATTCTGTAAAGATAAATATTAAATAAAAATGAACACATAGCACGTGTGAAAGATCTCTCTTCTTCGTAAAAGCTTATTAAAATTAAGAATAGTGAGTGTATCTAGTGAGAATATCTATAGACACTTCAAAAGAGTGAGTGCGAAAGTGAGATATTAAATAATACTCTATAAAGAGAAAATATCCAAGTGAAGTTTTACAAGTAAATTTATACAGACTTATAAAATTTATAAATGTGTTAAAAATGAAGCAAAATTTAACAATGCAACAATGTATAAGATTACACAAAACAAACTACGTCTGTTATTATCAATGATAATAAAATATATCAACCTTAAAGTAGGTATATAATGTTGATAAGCTGAGTTATAAATAAATATATTAATTATCGTATAGCGTATGTCAATAATGATTTTTTTTAATAACAACTTCTTCTAATTACATAATCACGAATTATTGTATAAATTTATACACACACATACTCACATACATACGTATATACAGCCAAACGGTAGAATATGCGACACTAGGCATTAGGCTATGTCTAGATATATCAACCAACTTCATCGTTGCTGCGTAGAAAAGAGGACAAATCTATATCCGTGCGAAACGCGACCGAAATTGCAGTCGTAATTGCGTAATATATCCCTTTCGCGGCTGTATCATGGTTGGAAGAAAAGCTACGGATAATAAGCGAACATGTATACTTTGTGGGTTAACTGCTCCTTTTCACTATACGATTCTTTGGCCGGTTTGCTTAGAAGTGCGTGCACTGATGGTCATTATTATGAAACCTGCGTTGATGTATGTATACATATATCTCATTATTATACCTATTATTCTGACGTGACTCTTACTCCATTATGCTCAAGCCTGTCTCTTCGAGCTACCTTTCACTCTCCAGTTTTACCAGTTTTACGACGATTTACCATGAGATGCGTGCGAAGTTATTGCCACTGATTTTAGTGTACCTATGTACGCTTATGACTGCATCGGCTCTCGAAGGCGCAAACCTGGCAAGCTGTGTTAAAACCTCGAGGGAGGATCGAGTTTTCTGTCGGTGGCCTCGCTCTCGTTTCTTTTTTCGCGGGATCCGGACGATTAAGTTCGGATTTTCATGGCGGCGTCCTACAGCCGTGCTTCTTTATGTGGTATCGCTTAACTAGATACCATGGAATTCCTTTGCATATATTAGGATTTCAGTCGCGAGATACAGTGGCGTAGAATCAAGGAAAGATATAAACTTAATGAGACAAAGAAATTAAAAAAAAATGATTACATTGTACATCTTACACATTCTCTTGAATCTTTAATATCACGTTTGGAGAACTTTATTACAATTGACACTTCAATAAAATTTAATAAAATTTGAGTCGATAAATATGTTATTATAAAACATATATGTATATTAGACATTATTTATATACATAAGTTCTAAACATATAAATTGTAAATTATAAGTATTTTATAAATACACTTTTATAATAGATAATTTAAAAAATTGAAGCAAATCAACTAAAAGATTTTGATTCTAATCTAATTTTGAAAAAAGAAAAATAAAAATACATAGAGGTCTCTTTTGCTTGAATTTTTTTAACATAAAATTTGCCATTGGTTAATCTATATTTAATCACTTTGTCGTTGACTTGATGTAATTCTAAAAAGACTATACCACATCAAATGAGCTACTTCTAATGAAAATCCTCTCTGAAATGTTGATTAATTTTTTTACTTTTATAAAATATTGTAAAGAAATGTAACAAGTTCTGGGAGGCACGATTAAATATGTATGTTGATACTAGAATGATAGACAAATGGCAATTCAGTGAATAAAATCGATGTCATTAGTCACTGTTATTCCCTTAATAAAATTTTTGGTAAAATGATCAAAAATCACAAAAGATTTCTTTCTTATAAGAAATAATGAGAAACAAAACCAGACATTAAAATAGTTTAATGATACAGTCTAACATTACAGTTAAATAAACTGATACTTTAATCCGCAAGAATAGTGAACAAGAGATTAATTGACTACGATTGAAGCGTTTAGCTTGTTCAGCTAAATTCCTTCTCATAAACATTACTTACTACTGATTTAATGTGTATACGCTTATACATGCATTACGTATATGACAATAGGAATCTATAAACGAATGTTTTGAATCATGTTGTACAGATGGCAGCATCTGCCAAGGTATTCCATATGAAGGTCAATATTTGAAGCTATGAAACTGTCGGAAGTTTTAATAGAGGAAAGTTTAATTAATAGCTCTTGGAAATTTATCTATATTTTTGTTTGTTTCACTATTCTTCCACAGCATCTAATTGAACTTATTACCAAGCTTTTTTAATCTCGTCATGTAATAAATCATCAACTACAGAATATTAAAGTTAATTCCATTTTGAAAAGAACTTGTCCCTTCTCGTATTTTTAAATTCCATATTTGTTAATTTTTACACACGCCCGTCGACATCGATTCGACGTCGATTCCATTGTCATTTCTCACTGGGGCAATCTTATATTAAATATTACGTAACGTATATATATATATATATATATATATATATGTCTTATATTTGTAAACTTAATAGTGTAATGCCGGCTAGCACATAAAAATCTGAATCACTGTTCTTTAAATGTTCACAGATTTGCTGGCGACCCATTTCTCTCGATTTACGGATGAACTACTCGTCGAATTAATAATTTTCGCCACCGTGGGATTTCTGTAGCAAACTCACGAGGTCGTAACCTTACCTGCACACTAGACAAAGAGTAAGCTGAAGAGCCGCGGGCGTGAATGAGAGATGGAGAAAGAAGGAAAGTAAAACGAAACCACAGGGTAGCTCACAATATACTCGTACCCTCTCTCTTTCACGTAACAGAGCGTTGCCCAATAAAAACGTCACGAATTCAGGGGCGAAGAGTTTCTGAGTGAACTCCGTCTGGTGGCGCCAGGTTACACCACGTTCCTGATCCACGGGGAGTTGCGTAAAGCTCACTGACTCGCTATCACACGCAAAGAGTCAAGGAGTGGTGGGGAGACTATGGAACGAGACGATATCTCGCACACACAGAGACGCGGCGAAATCAAATCGACGCTAGCGCGCTTCGCAGGAAGGGCGAGAAAGCGGTAGGACTAAGCGTCAAGGAAAACAGAGAGGATATCATGAGAAGTTCAAAGTTAAAGAGAGAAGAACGTAAATGGAGACAATGAAAGGCAGAGAGAAATCCATGAAAGAGAGAGAGAGAGAGAAAGAGAAAGCTGCATAGAATTGTAGGGTACCATGGATAAACCGTAAAAAATAGACGGAGTAAGTGAGAAGGCAACAAAGAGAAGGTAACAGAGAAGGGTTGATCGATTGTGATAAGAATGAAAAAGATGGAACGATCCTGAGGAACAGAAGGTGATGGAGGAATAGAGACAATGAACCTGAAAGAGAGACAGATGCAGAGAAAGAAAGAGAATAGGGTACGAATGAATAGAGTACGTGTAAAAGAGAAAGAGAAGTTGCTCGGAAGCCATGAGAAAAACAAAGAGCGGAAGCTTGGCAAGAGGGAGGAAGGTAGAGCTCGAAAGGGGAAGAGAGACGGAATGAGAGGGGTTGGTCGACCCTGCGCGTTATCAAGAGTCGCCCCTCCCGGTTGCTCCTATATCCACCCCGACTTTATATACCCCCCGTGCATCTAAAGAGTACATGCATTCGTGTGTGCGGTGGTGAAAACCCACACAACATTGACGTGGCTCGTCCCTAGACGTAGCTGGGCGCAGAGCGACGCCGCATGGCGTCGGCGTCGCGAGGTCGTCCCAGCGCTAACTCTCTAACGATGGCATCGTCGGCCAACCGCCGCCAGAGGAAGCCGCTTCTTCGTAGCTCATAACACGTTCCTGGATGACCGGGACGCCTGGACGGATCGGAGAACCCGAAGGACCGAGCACGAAGAGACGAAGAGACCCGATACCCGCGAGTGACGTGCAACGCCGAAGCGCCGCGACGCCGACAGTCGTCCGCGGGACGCGTCACGGTCGTCTCACAAGAGACCGAGGGCGTTTATACTAGCTGCATCATCCTCCAGTTAGCATCTGACGTATGAACGATATACGTCTCTAATCATCCTGTCTTATCTTCCAGCGTCAGCTATTTTCATTATTTTTTTATTCCTCGGCTGTGCGCATTCTTTCCCATTCTATCCGTTCTCTACGCCTCCCACATTTTTGTCTCGTCTCGACTCGCCCGTTCTCGAATCCATCTCTCTTTATCCTTGATTGCGTCGAGCGCTCTGTCCTTCGCGTCGAGTCACGACTCAGCGAATCGGCGAACGAAACGGAGCACATCCACCGTGAACGTCACTCGTAGCATGTAGACCGAACGGAGCTGTCATTCGTACGTCGACGTACTCGGAGTGTCTTCTGTGATTGATAATCCTAAATGTCCCTTCGGACTCCTCAGTGTGCGGTGCTTGATATATATCAGAAAAGGATCATACATCAGATTTCACATATCGGTTGATTTCAGTTGGCGATGCTCGAATAGGAGATCTACGTGATGACGATGTCTTAAAAATTAACCCGATCGCACAAAGGGAGACTCAGAGAAAGGATGGAAATGTAATTAATACCTAATAACATCAGGTTAGTAGACTTTTGAATTTCTTGTTCTATAGTTTAAAAATATTTCCAGATATATTATGACGATTGTGCATGATAAATGTATAGTAACAATGCATGCTCATTGGGTAGACGAATATTGATCGATTGTTACGCGAGCTGCCTTACATTTCGGTGGAAGATTTCCGCAATAGCCCAAACATCAGGCAACCAGTCCGACATCTCAGTACGCTGGGCTTCCAAACTCCATGGACTCTCTTTCGAGAACCATGATTTCGTTATGGGTCGCGAATTAATAAGGTCGTTTTATGACCGTTTTTCTCTTTTTTTTCCGCATGGGATTGTTTCAAGAACGCGTTAAATAAATCTTCGATCTATCGGATTCCGCAAAACTCTGAGACAAAAATTTTAGAATATCTGACCTTGCCAATATCCATTAATAACTCGTGTTATTTATATGTATCCGTAGGCTAAAACTCAAGAGATGGCCATGAAAAACAAAACGCGTATGGACTTCTACTGTGTATTGAGCAATTATTTCAATTGGATTCTCACAAGATCACTTCCATCCTGCACGAATCAGCAATATTTAATAAGTATCTTGTCTTACTCAGCTTGGATTAGACTGCAACCGGGATTGTTTACGGTGAGAAAAATACGGATGCTGTGACATTTTTTATGTAACTTAATTAAAAACTAACCAACATTTTACCTGGATTAGGAATGGAAGATATTAATGATCGAGGTCGTCTATCGCTTCATGCCAACAATTCCAGAAGATATAATTGTTAATCTACTCTATACGAGATGCCAGACTGCCGTCGATCTTATCAGGCTCTGCATCCTTGCCAGGGGCAGCCACCAGCGAGGCGTTATCCGATGAGGAATGTGAAACCCCCTGTACGTATACTGAATGTATCCTGAGTGTATTCCTGTCCGGTATACCTTCAGTATACGTAACAGGAGGCTACACCGAACAACGTTGAACTTCTTCATCGGCGCAGTTTCCCAATTATCAATAATCTTCATGCTATAAAACATAGAATCTTAAGAAGATAGAGAGAATAATAAAAATAGGATTACTTAGAATAATAAGATATTTCAATTACCTAAGATGTCGCAAACTGTACATGGAATATAATTATTTGTTTATTTTAAATACTTTTAATGTAACAAATTTTGTTAGATGTTCACATAATATTCGTAAATTTATTGAATGTATAAAGAGTACTAATAAAAGAATAAAAGAATTATGCAATTACATGTATAATTATAATATTATAATTATAATATTAATACATTTAGCGTATTAAAATATTAAATTAAAAATTTTTACATTAAATTAAATCATATAACTATATATAAACAATATTACATAGGTACAATATATATAAATCTTTCTCTTAGCATAAAACATTTTTAGATAATATTATACCTAATTAAATATTACGTTTTCTTAACCAAACTTATACCATACTTATAAAGATGATAATAATTTAATTAATTTACAAAATAACATTTGTTTTATATAAAAGTTAAACTTCTTTTTATACAATAAAAATTGTATTATTTTCATCCTATATCCTCTGTAAAGTAATCTCTATATATTTAATAAAATTGAAATAATTACGCGTTATATAAATCATATTTAATAAACAACGTAATATCATGAATAAAACAGCAACGAATTTACTGATATTATTTCCTTCAAATACCTTATCCATAAATTAAATACATCTAACAATAAGTATTATTTTGTGTACATACACGATAATCTTTAGAAACACAATTATAATAAGTAAATATATATACATTGTAAACAAAATAATGTATTTTTGAAAAAAAATCCGCAACCACAATATGTATATCTTCTATAAATATAAAAATAAAAACGAAATATGCAATGTGTAAATTATGCATATGTATGTATATAATTTAAGAATTAGATAACAAATTAAAGAATTATCAATTTAAAAAAGTATCAAGTTTTTATATAATATATCAACTGCTTGTCAAACAAAATGTAAAAAGATGTATAAAACGTATATTTTCAAACGTATTTCGAAACTATTTTAACCTAAATTAAATAATATTTTTAAACTTGCGCTCTACTGTCTCTAGCATTTGTTTAAACAGCAAAATCTATTTTGAGTAGAGCACAGTTAGTATCACTCTTTCATTAATTAGAAATAAAATAATCAATGTTACAATACTTCTTAAAATTAGATATGAAAAACATAAAAACCAGAAATATCTTATTAATCTATAAATAAAAGAATTCTAGAAAATCTCAAAATATATGCAATTCCGTGATATTCATTTTAAATTAAAAAATATTTTTCGCTTGATCTACGATAATTATTCTTTTTTTTTTAAATAATAAACTAAATAAAAAAAATTATTAGAAATTTTTAATGAATTATTTTATTTATACTTAATAAATTTAGCTCTTGTATGACTGTCTCTCGTTTATATTACCGACTTATTTGTATGACCTATGTTTAACAGAAATCATACATTACACATAATTGGATCATACATCATACATAATTGGATATTCACATTGCTGATTCCACATCGTACCAATTATGTTGGCGGAGGTACTGCGAGATAAGAGGGAAGTTACTGAATTCTAATTTTTAATTTTATATTGTTCAATTCTAACATTGAAAATGATCCGATGCGGATCGAAACGTTTGTTATTGCCGGCATTTAGATTAAAGTTATTGTATGTTTATTTTATTTTTATTTTTTAATTTTGACCATGTGTATTAACCTTGGCTTGTAGCTCTATTACCCATTTATATTAAATTTAGATCTGTTTTTTTTAGAGACATTCTATAAGAATAATAAAATAAATAAAATAATATAATATAATATATATAAATAAATAAATAAAATAATATATAAATAAAATAATTTACATACAAAAAAAAGAGAACTGATACATATTATTTATTCATTACAATGTGCAAGAACTAAAAAGCGTAAAATTAACTTTGTCGTAAGTATAAAGCACAAAACTTCCTAATAAATTTTCATCGATATAAATAAGAAATATATTGTTCTATTCAAAAGTGACATTTTTAGAGTAAGTAATAAACCTTCTTCGAATTTTATTGTATAAGATCAAGCTTGACAGATTTTCCCTTTTTTAGAGCGATCATAAAAAGAGTTAAAAGGAAAAGAATTCAGAGCGTCATTGTCGCTGGTTGAAGCGTAAGCAAATGGTATAAAGGGTTAGAGAAAGCAACCAAACGCAACAAAATTAGAAAGAATTAGAAAGCTAGGAAAGGGTTGTCTAACAAACTGTGAGTTAAAAATTTCACTTTTTTAGAAAATTCGTTCAGTTTACATCAGGTAGCGAACGAGTGTATACATCATGAGAATTTTCGAAGCAAGGTGCTGCTGGCGAAGATTCATAGTAGTAGGTAAGTTAATCATTTTGTGGATTTATTTAAACTTATAAAGAATGTTGATAACTGATCTCTTTGTTGATTACTGATTCCTTGAAACTTATTTTCATTTATATCTTGTTAAAACTTACATCTTCTTATTCTAAAAATGTCATTAAAACGTTTATTAAACGTTATATGAAACATTAAAAACAAACTTTAACGTTTTCAAGATGTTTCGATTTTAGACACATGGCTTCTAGGAATCTTTTCAATTTTAATAAAATATTGTTTCACGTAAAATTATTCGTGATATTAATAATATTAAACAAATAGAAGGACTCTTTATATAAATATTTACGTATTGACTCTTACTTCGCCCTTTATTTATTATTTTTATTAATAATATTTTCTGCATATATATATAAAGTAGTTAAGATTATGAAATGTTAATTTAACATATCTGCTTATCAAGAAATATTAATCTAACAGACATTGAAAGAACTGAATATTTTTATTTAAATACACATTATACACATATACTTTATAAAATATAATTCTTAATATATATGTACATTCCGGTAGTTCCTATTCCTTTAAGTCAAACAAATTATTTTTTACTAAAATGCATATAACAAAAACAATATCTAAATTTTTATAATAAAATTTTCTTAAAATAATAACAAATAAATAGTTGTTACATCAAAATGATTAACGGGCAATCGTGGTTGCAAGAAATGCTATCGCAAAGATAAAGTACAGTCTTTAAATTTATCCTACAAAATAACGAAATAAAAATTTCAGTTATTCAAGTAATCATGATGAGATAAAATCGCACAAAATTTTGGTAAAAATTGCGAAATATACAAATGGACCAGAAAAGTAACTCAAGCTTCTTTTTCTATAAATGAGCTATTGTGTCATTACGCCGCGAATGCGACGCTTTTCCATCGTAGACGTAGCGATATCTAGAACATCGAACTAGCGAAATAAATTTCACGTGGCCCCACGGCAAGGAACGCAAAGGGTCGCATAGCCGGAGGATAACTTTGAACATGTCCGACAAACATGAGAAATAATAAAAAATAAACCTAACTTTACTCGTGGCGAAGAGATCGACGAAGTGAGATAGAGATAGAAGGAACGTAGGAAGATAAAGATAGGAACAAAATTCAGAATGAGATGAAGGACGGGAAAAAGACGTCAGTTTAGAGCGAGAAAAACTGAGAGGAAGACAGAGAGATGTGCCATTGAGAGTGTTGGATAAAAAGAGCATCAAGGAAAGGAGACGGAATGAGAGACATAGAGATGGAGTAAGATGGAAATGGAGGTACTCTCACTCTTTCTCCCTCTTCTCGCGGCCAATGAGTCGCCGTCGTTTTGATGGCCCAACCCTCGGAGCAACATGGCTGCCAAGTGCAAAAGGGAGCTTAAGTAAGGGTTAGGTTAGGCTAGGCTCTCGTCCTTTCTGGACCCGCTGCTTTTGTGGGAGAGCTGCGCGCAGCTGGAGTGGGATGGGACGTTGTCAGCCATCATGGGATAGGAAATGCAACGCTCCGTATCTCCATGGTTCTGGCAACTTTTGAAATAATGAAAACCTAATCCGCAACTTCTGTGTCTAAATAGTTGAGATGATCCTTACTATTCGCGCCAGTATTTGCAACGAATATCGTTTTAATCGTGTTCGGGCAGAGAATTTCCAATATCAACAGCAAGTGCACGTGAATTAAATTAATTTCAAACAAGTTAGCATATTCTTGCAATATATTTTGTTGGATATTACAGAAATCGCTGCCATAAATTTCATGCGAACAACTTTCTGTCATGATTCTGCTACGAGTGAAAAACGAAATTAATTTATCGCTAATTTTATTTTAAAGAAAACAGAGCGATTTGGAGAGCTCGATCAAGTTAAATCGTTCACAGGAAAAAACAAACCGGTTGCTGACTTTACTGGTTGCTACCAAAAGCAGGTCCGCTAATTTATCATTTTTCATATCGCTTGAATATATTCAATGATCAATAATTGGCTTCTAAAATCCATAAGTTTCTGTGCGTACTAATATTAATGCAGCATTAACCTATGATACCATAGAGATAATTACAAGAAATTTTACGCAAATGCAAGATAAGGTAATACGATAAGAATCAATCGATTGTATGTTTATCGTTTTTACTTTCGTTAAAAAACACGGAGTAAATTTGTGTTATCGCTTCACTTTTAAGAAAATGTTTATAAGTATTCTCCAAATATATTGTGAAATAATTCAAAATAATACTTGAATTTATAAATATTTAAACATATATTAACGAATTAAAATAACTGTTTGATTAAATTATTATTGATTCTTTAGAAAATATTTTTTATCATTTAGTGTATGTTATTACGTCAATATTACATTTAGATTATCGAAAACATTATATTATTTCAAGTATTTCTGATATTACTTTTATTAACTTCAACGTGTTTATAAGAATAATATATTCACGATATTTTTTAAATTAGCTTTTAAAAATATGTAACATATTTCAAAATTTAATTACACGATTATGAAACATGTTAAATACTATAAAAATTTGATTTCACAAATTTATTTTCTATATTTAATGATTTTAATGATATTCTCATAGAATCAAACATTTAGCTTTGAATGACAATTTCATAGTCACTCTCTAATTTACATGATACTTTTTTACTAGCAGCAAGTGCGTTAGTTTTCTAATTAATTAGAAAACTCTCTCTAACAATTAAAAAGATATAATGTTATAAATTATATTTTTTTAGCTGCTAGTTTTCTCATTAAAATTATATAGAACTTTATATTTTATTTTATTTTTTCAATTTATTTTTTTACGTGCTAATTTTCTAGTTTGCCAAAAGATTAGCACGTTAATTTCTAGTAAAAAACATCGTGTAAATAAAGCTTTACCGTGCAATAAACTACTTATTAAAAAATTGCATTTTTCGGATTATTATTCCACGATACATCTAAAGTTTATCAAAATCGCAGATGAGCACTTGCAAATATTTCCTCGTTAAGTCATAAAATCGAAAACGATGTGAATGCTTGACAGTTATACAAAATGAAATACGTGGCGACATGCACATCGTGCAGGTAGTAAAGAGTCTTCAAATGCTTTAAAACATCGCGTCTCGCGCAGTAGAATTGCAAAAGTTCAAAGAGGAGAAGCGCGAAGGCTATGACTTAACGGCATCAATTAATTCGATATAAAACAGAGGTGCAATTTCTTTACTCGTCTTACGATATTAAATGTGGAATTCATAGCAAATGCTGGTTGGTTAATTAATTTCTACCCGTCTTACGGTTGACTTACGACAAATATGCATTAATCTCAGCAAATGAACCATATGCACAAGTTTCCGCGTGTATTAAAAACTTGAGATCATTTGTTCAATTTTCATAAAAGTTTTAGATTACACTAATTCAAACAAATTTACATAATATGACATTTTGACAAATACCGTAAATGTAGGTGACTTGGGACAGTACAGGTAACTTGGGATAGCATGTATTTTTGCTAAATTTAATCGCAATATCTATCCATGAGTCTCTAAAGAAAGTTTAAATTTTTAACTCATGGATGGGTGCTACGATTAAATTTAATAAAAGTACATGCTGTCCCAAGTTACCTGCATTATCCCAAATCCACCTACATTTGCGGTATCTTTTATAAAAGATTGAAAACTTTACACGATGATGTATAAATATTAATCATAACGATTTAGTCTTAGAACAGGAAACGCAATCGGCGTAGTTCAATCGAATCACACTTTGAAGGGTACATTTTTTTAAATTGAGCAAAATCTCATCTTAGTATCGGAGTACCTGCAAATTCGCATTATACAAGCTTTAGCCCATTAATGTATGCGGTATATGATCCTATCGATATACGCACCAGACCGTCGTGATGAGAATTTCTTTTTCGTCTGAAAAGCAGAAGACGAGGAAGAGACGCAGAACGCAAAAGAGAAAGGAGATAAGAAGAGTGTCGGCTCGAATACGAATGGCCATCGACGGTATCGGTTACTATAAATTGCAGAGAAAATCGTACCTATCCGCCGTAAAGGGTGAAGTAAAATAACGAATTAACGGCGCAGGGTGTGTCGCGGTGTGCAAAGTGCCGCGTTCTTGGTGTGCGTTTCCGAAACTACAACACAGCGACAAACCGCCGCCACTGCCGAGATCTGGCTGTCTGAATGTGAATGTGAATTTATAATGGCGTTGTACTTTGCAAACTACCTTTTAGAGAAGTTATAAATAATGTCTCGCAAGTAATCGAATGATGCCGAAGGGATAACAGGGGTGAAATGCGAAAAAGAAAGGGTTTATGAAAATACGTGAGTAAGGAAAGGAAATTTTGTTTACGACATTTTTGCGTTGTCTTTAAATTAAGATAAAACACGAGGAGATATGATAAAACTAAGTTTTATAATTTCGTCAATTATATTGATATGATCGGTTCATATTAATCAAAAAGGTTTGCAAACATGTGATTAATTGAATCCAATAATAAATTCATTTGATATTTTTTATGTAATATAACATCTAGATGTCAAAATTCAATTTATATGTTTCAATTCATCTGTTTTAATACACGGAGAAAATTTTTTCTTAGAGTTTACTTTGAAAATATGATAGTCCTAGGACATTATATTTCGAAGAATTTTTTATGTAAATTTCTATCATTTATTAATAAAACTACAAAAAATATATAATAAGTTTGATTTTACTGAAATGCATGGTAAAAATCTTTAAAATATAATATTGTACTGTATCACAACTACCATATTTTCAGAGTAAACTTTAAAAGACAATTCTGTCCGTGTATAATTAATATTTTTAGTCGTACACGGAAAAAACGATAGTTCTTTGTTGAAGTATCTAAAAATTTAACTAAATCTGAAAATAATTTTAACATCAAAATAATTATATAGAATGTTCAAACTGATTGCTAAAATGTTAAAAACTTTTTGCAGCACTGTCAACATTTAAATGTTCTACATAATTATTTGTACGATTCAATAAAATTATTTTCAGATCTGTATTTAGCTAAACTTTTAGATACTGCAGCACAACCGTTCTTTCTACATATCATACTTAGAAATGACGATGTTAAAAAGTAAAAATGTATTATATTGGCTTTATATAAAAAAGTAAATCTAACTATTTGAGCAATAGCAGTATCTATATTATTTTATTTAAATAATTCAATGAAATAGAAGTAACGTAACATTTTGAAGTTAATTTTTTAAGACTTTTTCTGTCTGCGTAAAAGTAAGTTGAATTTATCTTCTTTTTAATCTTGATTGCTGCCAACCTCCAGTTATCCATCACAATTTACATTAGTTTAAAGATTGGTATAAATTAGGTATAATTCTAAGTTCCATAATGTTTTACGATATCTAAGTTTGACACGCATCGCTTAAAAATAAAATTTGTTAGCCGTTCACTTTGACCGACAAAAATGAGTAATGAGAAGTAATATTATTTTCCATCGATACTTGCCCTGACACGATGAACAACAAGAACTCCTTAAATAAGGCAACGCATAATTGCAACGTCTATATTTTACGTTTTTCTACGGTTATAGTCGTAAAGTATAGCTAAGAGGATACTTGCAATTAAAGCTATAATAAAACACGTGCGGTTTCGTTTCAACGGTTTTGCATCATCGTCGTTCTAGAAAGTCGGCAGCGCCGAGAAAATTGCTAGGATACTTGGCCGTTACGGTTAGTCTCTTGCGGATGCAATCCATTTCTTTGATGCATTGTCATTTTTATCTTAACGTAATCGTCTCTGTGAATCTTTTACAACACTGTCCGTTACATTATTTTATATGCATGCCAGTTCAAATTACTCGGCTATAAAAACTGCCTTTTTCAAATTCAAATTATATTCGTGCGAAATAAGACGAGCATAACGCCGCTTGAACGTCCGCTATACTTCGAATTATGATGAATTTCTCGTAAGCTAGCCTATTTCTTTGCCATACCGCTGTTTTCCTAATCACGTTACCGGAAAATCCGCGTAATTATATATAATCATCTCATGCACATTGTGTATCTGCGATGTTTTAAACTTACCGGTATTCAGGCGATTTTGACGGCTTAGCATGTTAGTAATCTGTAATTAGAAACAAGAATAACCGTTATTGAAGGTTTCTATCTTCTGGTAATGATGCGTGGAATATAAAATGTTTAGTATGTACACTTGCTTTGTAACACTTGCTTTGCATTTTTAACTATACACGATTATTCTACGAAGTATCTCTTATTGAAGCACACAGGGGGTAAAAAAGATGGTCTAGGTTGAAAGAAGCCTGCTGATGTGTCGCTTCACTTTCCGCTAAAAAAGGGTTAGGAGAAAGTTTCTTATTTACTGCACTATAAAAATGAAAGGGTTCTTTTTTTCGAGGTCTTTCTATCGGACCTTTTAACATCGCCGTCGGCACACCGCGATTTCTCCGACAGTGTACGGTCGTCTCTTCGAGAGTAACTGAAACTTGGACTTTCACGATGCAGAAAATGCATCTAAAATTATTATTCAACAATCAATTATTATTTCAACAAATATTGAGATATAGTTAAGTGAAAAAAAAGGATATTTTGTAAAATGTCTTCGCAAAGAAATTTCTTCGATGTTATATATTGAGGATTCATCTTGATCGATTCGGTTCAATGATAAAATCGTTAATTGGTCGTTACTGTTGCATTCGACGCTGTAAATATGGGAGTACAATCGGTGATGACATGCGTGCAGTGTATAGTAGAAGGTTCAATTAAGAGACTGTGTGTCAATCGGAGACAATTGCGTGAAGGCTGAAAACATTTAAGTATAATCATCAGTAACACTTTATCGCCATTATACATCTTGATTCATATTTGCGTGTACCTTATGGGTGGAACCCTCCATCGCGGTTTTACCATCACGACCTTCTTGCACGAACGATTTATATTTATATGTTCGTTGATATATCTACGATAACTTTGCTGCATATGCGATTGGCATATAACAACAACACACTCGGCGAGTTGTTAAAGTGAATAAATAGATTAAGTGTAAATTGGCTTATTTATAAATGCAAATCTTGGAGGTATTATCAGAGAGTTGATAATGGATTTGTGTTATTATTCGAAGACATTGTGAAATTTGTATTTTTGTTTCTTTTAAAATATTGAAATCGCTAATTCCATAATTTCAAACAAAATTAATTCATGTATTAATTTGTAATCATATTAAACGTGTGGTTGATTATACGATTTAGACAAGTATTTCCTGGACACTTTTTCGTCTTTCATCTTTCTTTCTTTTATCATTTATTTTTCACAACGGAATACCGAGAGTGATGATTATGAGTCGATATGATTCGTATATTAATAGTTGATTAATAAAGTGCAGCAATTATTATGGTTATAAATGTCGATATCGACGACATTATTGTAACTTTACGGGACATTAACCTACAATTGGCAATCTTTCTCTTTTCATATTTCTGTATAAAATCTTTCGTTAAGCATCGTAATAATCATTCCTTTTTTGCATTAATCTTTTTTATACCTGTGATAATTCAACTGCCTTAATATCTATATAAAACACATTTGAGTTATTAACGAAGTAAACTTCCTTTCTATGCTCCATAAATATTCTACATGTTCATAAGAAAATGTTTCTTATTGTCAAAACTTATGTCATCTACAGTAAATTGCTTTAATTGCTATTAAATGTGTAATCACTAAAAATATTAACCATATTAATTATATTCCATTTAATAATATCATTTATAACGAAATCGTTATACAATAACTATATTCTTTTTTTTTTAAATAATATTTTGCAATTTGTTACTTTAATTTTAATAACTGATTTTTTATAAACTTAATTTTTCTTTAAAAATATAAAAAAATTGCAGTTTCTGTAAGTTACAAACGACTGAAAAAAATGCTTTTTATGAATCAAGCTTTAAGAAAAAATTAATTAAGAAATAAAAATTATCATTTTAAATTAATTTAAGTAGAATATATTACAAAATTTATCGACACATAAGTTACATTATTCATAAAATTATTGGTATATACATACAGCATAATATAACTTTTAGAAAATATTAGCCATTTAATTATTTGTAAGTATAAATTTTATCAACTATATTTTCATTAATATTGTCCAAAAAGTGTCAAAACATTATTAAAATTTATAAGTTACTCTATTAAGTTTCTGTGACCGTTATCAGGTAGTTTTAATAAAATATGTTAAATACTAGCAAGTTGTGAGATAAGGAGATGTGTCAGATGCGTATCTTTATGAGACATAATATGTGACGAACGTAATAACAGCATGTAACTTCGGTAATAGGGCACAGTAAACGACAATTTCCTAGACCTAGATAACTTGCAATACAGGAAGGAGACGAGGAAAGAGAGTTCGCTGCGGATTTATTATCGCGTCTCGCGCATTGTTTACGTCTCAGACGGGGATATAAATTCTCATTCTAAAGCGCCACAAACTGTCTGTACCTAACAGTTTGCTCATCCCTGTATCGTGTGCTTCTGTTCTCTCCTCAGAACGGCCACATACAGGGTGTTTCCAAATTAAATGGCAAAACTTCGGGAGCGTGTAGAGGAGTAAAAAACTAAGAAAAAAAGTCCTATAGACATATGCTCCTTTTTGCTTTGTTTCGCAGGAAATCACGAAAAAAGAAAAAAATATATTTAATTTATTATTTTAATTATTTTATTTATAAACTTTTTAATGAAGATTTTGTTCGAAATGTGCACCTCTTGCAGCAATACAAGCATTGCATCTGTCAAACACGGCTCTTGTAGCAGCCAGGCACTGTTCTTGCGATATTCTGTTCGCTGCAGCTACGATACGATTTCTCAAATGTTGCTCTGATTGAATAGGCGAAGAATAAACTTCTTGCTTCAGAGTACCCCATGCATAGAAATCTAATGGCGTTAAGTCGGGCGAACGAGTTGCCCAATGTACTGCTCCTCCACGTCCAATCCATCGTTGTGGGAATTTTCTATCTAACCAGGTTCTAGCGACTCTACTGTAATGAGCAGGGCATCCATCTAATTGAAACCACATTTCAGTACGTTGTTGTAATGGGATGTTTTCTAAATAGTCAGAAAATTCATTCTCCAAGAAATTTAGAAAACGGTCCCCATTTAATCTTGCAGGTAAAAAAAACATTTTTTTTCGATTTCTCTGAAACGGAGCAAAAACGAGCATATGTCTATAGGACTTTTTTTCTTAGTTTTTTACTCCTCTACACGCTTCCGAAGTTTTGCGATTTAATTTGGAAACACCCTGTATATCTGTGTTCTTTACAAGATGCATTTAAATGAAAACGAGATATTGCGTGTTTTTAAATAAAGATTTGCCGTTACACCTGCTGCGACATAAATCGTTACGCGGTTTTTTCCAGTGTTTAGTCATTAAAAAATTGATATTTATAAATTAACAACGACACAGTAAAATCGTAATTTTATATACAGCTATTTCAATTACTACGTGGCTTGAAAATTTCTTTATAGACGAGTTGCTACTAATCAAAGGTATTTTAACAAGTAAAATCATTAAAAATTTTTTTTTATATTTTATATTTGTTATAGATATTATATATAGATATTATATATAGATATTGCACTTTCTATTATAAAAAAAAACATAATATGGATTATAGATTTAAAAGAATTTAACTTATTGCATATGAGTAATACTTAAAAACTATGCTTACTGCTTATGAAAAACAAAAACTACTAAAACATTAATCTCAAATAAGACTCTATTACCTTTAAATAGAAAAAAAAGTACTTAGTGAATACATTCATCGTACATGCCGTTTACGACCCCATATTATTTGAGTTCAGCAACATAATACCACGGAAACGGGATTTATTAGCAAAAATAGGGAGAAACCTTTGTAAAAAGTTCAGCACATAGAAGACGAGGAAATTACTTGTCCCGTAAATTTCCGGAGTAGCTGCACAACCACGCAGCAAACAAAAACTTTGGCTAGACCGAGCGTCTTAATCGAGAATCAATATGGTCCATCGTTCGTTTCTTCGGAAAAAGCTCTGAATTTTTTATAAAAGAGCTTTGTGACTGTCGCTCTATGGGAGATTTTTGCTCCGTCAACGTTTACATTCCAGACACAAATGCTGCATGCGCAGGAAATACGAATTGAGATCGGATAATTGCGGCACTTGTGCATGAAGTGCTTTCTATTTTGGTGACGGAAATGTGACGAAATCTACATGAATTTAGTAGAAATTCTGTACGAAATTCCGATAATTCAAATTTAAAAAGAGAAGTGGACGTGTCAACGTATTTACTGTTAAATTATTAATATATTACGAAGTTTAATGAGCCATGTGTATGCGACGCGCTTGTACGTGAAGTTGGAAGATACCTATGCAATTATTACAATCCTTTTGGTTTTACTAAAAAGATGCTAATGAGGTCTTACAGAGAGAATCACAAAGAATGGGTAATGCACAGTAGAGGTACGCTATATGGAGATATGTAAAATAGCTTTTGGAATGTCCTCTCAGAAAGGCAAAATATGTTATAGACATGTAATATGGAATATTGAAGTATATCGTAGTATATCGTAAATATTTTATAAAGATTCAGAAATCTACAGCATTAATCGCCAAGAAAATATTATTATTACCACATTGACACAACATATTGAGCAGTTTGTATTGGACGATGATAAAAAGAACAAATTAAAAATCGAATATCGGAAAAGAATAATTATAAATGTTAATAAAAAGATACAATTAACCATTTTTGAAAAAAAGAAACAGTTTTAAAAACGTATCCTCTACTGCTCTGCTGCGTTAACAATTATAACAACTCATAAACATGGCAGAAATAATTAATACTTCGTTAAAAATATTTTCAATTGCAAATGAATGTTCTTCAGATGTAATAAAATATTTAAATGTATCATAAGATAAAATCTGAAATCTTCATTACATCATAAAAATTTTCTGATTTCAATTAAAGACTTCATCGCAAGCAATTAAGTGAAGTCACGTGGAACCTGGAATGTTAAATACAGAAGCGAAATGAAGGCACTGGAAGTAAAAGAGAACATTTGGACAATATTGGCTCGAGTTATCAAAAATCAGATACAAAGATATTTGGATGGAACCAGGGCAATCGTATTTCGACCGCATCAGTAAATTCAATCGCATACTTTTGTAGCATTGCTTTCCTCCTATGAATAAAGCTGAGATATCTTTTATGTAAGCTCCTACATGCGGGAAATAAATTTTGCAAAGATAATAATTTTACTTCTATATATCTATATATATATATATATATGAACAAAAAAGTATAATTTACCGTCATATAACTCGCATCATAAAGACGTTTGCTAAAATGAGTACAATGAATAGCTGTAAAAGCAGAAAATAACGAGAAACTATATCATCATCTAATCGGGAGACGAAGGAAAGGATGTGACGATCAGCCATGTTCGAGCAGAACCAGCTCGATCGAATCGCTCCCTCGAACCGGCCATGGCGATTTAGCCAGCGCAGGCACGTAGGAAGAGGGATTCGAGAGGGTTCGACAGGGGCAACAACCAGGTAGAAGAGGAAGAGAGAGGGTTGAAAGTCGCCCTCGGTTCCACGATAGTTCCCGGAATAATCTGGCGTATAAATTGGATTGTTGGTGGGACATGGAAACTGAACGCGAACAGGGGGAAGAGAGGACAGGAGGGGCTACATGTTGCAATAGCGAAACGGGAAACACGTATAGACGCGCGAATACTTGCGCACGTACTCGCATGTGCACGACAAATACACTGTGCATATATGTACATAGACGCATGCGTAGTATAAATACTCGTACACGGACCACCCGTTCAAACATTCTGTGATTTCGGCAAATTCAACTATGGAGGTGGAGTTACATGAATACGCGTGGATTTTCGCAAATACGAGATACGCAGGGAGATACACCCTTGTATGTGAGTTTGCACGAGTTCGTGATATGTATAGGGATCCGACGAGCAAACAAAGTCGTTCCGGACCATCGTTTTGGCTACAGGCTCGATGACGCCGCTGCAGAAGAGAAAATATGGGAACGCTAGAAATCAACGTGGAAATAACCACACGAGAATCAACGAATAAATCTAGTTTGTAAACTTCGTTTATTAATCAATCTTATTTATATTGACATATCGAATCAAATTCAGTAACGTTAAATAATAATTCTTTTCAATTCGTTTTCGATACTTTACCAAACGCAGAAAAAGAATCGATTAAAAGAAGAAATAATCTATTAGAACATGCTTAATAAGATACCTTTTCCATTTTAGTACTTAAATTTATTTAAAAAGATAATTTAAATAATTTAAAATGTTTTTTTTTTAGAATAAATATTTTACTTATTCAAATTCTTTGGAATAATTACAAGAAGAATTTTCAAATTAGATGTGTGTGTGCGTGCGTGCGTGCGTGCGTGCGTGCGTGCGTGTGTGTAAGATTGCCTCTACATAATTGGCAAATCGCAAAACGTAGTTCGCAAATACTGATGCAGAATGACGATCACCGCACGCAAGACACACACAGATGAAAACCAACTGCATGCAATGAAAGGACAAACGCGAATTCTTCATTCAGTGTCTGCGTTTGCGAATTACGTTTTGCGACTTGTGAATTATGTAGAAGCACCTTAAGATGTGAATAAAAAAATAACGTCCTGTCATTTCATATAGACTTTCAGTTGTCGTAAATATAATATTTTGAAAATCTTGTTTTTTCGAACATTTTTTCTTATATGATATAATAACACAGTCCGTTATTTCTCTTAAATTAATTGTTAGAGACCATGTTAATTTCTAGTGTAAGTAGAAGTTTGATGTTGCCGGTAAAAAAAGTTTAATTTACGAAATTTAATTATGGGCGAATTAAACTTACAATTAGAGCAAAATTTAAAGGACAGCGTAAGTGACGAAGTTTAAACTTGTTAGATAAGTTTCAACATTGGTGAAAATTTGGAACGGCGGGTCCTACTTCATTCGAAGAGCGATTAATTAATCTCTGTGAATAATCTCTTTGCTAATAAGATCTCTTCGCGCAATGTAGGAAACTCTCAAACCGTGACCGACTCCATCTCATTACATAGAAGCAAACATGCAATACATAACAGAATCGTCGCGTAAACACTGCTGCAAATTACTTCGGTGAACTGTTTACAAGATAAGCGAATAAGATATATCATTTTCACGAGGCGAATTCATTCGATGGATGACATTAGTTCCCCTTGCGATCAACATTTATTGGAGATATGTTTTTACAAACAAATCATAATAAAATGTTTACGTCTTCTGATCAAAGACATTTCTGGTAAAATATATTATTAGAAAATATGTCTCATAGTTGATAACAATATTGAGTTAAATAATTATCTACAATAATTACATTGAAAGAAAAGATTAGAAAGAAAGAACTGCTACAGCCAAAAGGCTATGCCATATTTTACCATCTAATTTGCTGCAGCAACCAATCTTTTCTTTCAGTATAGATAAATTAAATTCTGATAGTTTAAAAATTTTCGTTGAATATATTATCACTTTTTCAAGTAATATATTTCAATTTCCGTTACACTCTATAAGAGAATAATTTAAAGTTTTACTTAATTTTTTCTTCAGCATCGAAAATGAAATGTAAAGTCATTTTGCAATTTTTATGCAGTTCTTATTAATACTACTTCTTAAAATATAATTCTAAATTGGTATACATCTTATATTTTTGACTGTATTGTAGTTAAAGATGCTAATATATCTTAAAAATCAATATTTTGAAAACGTTGAGAAAATGGCGACGGATGTGTTAGCGCAGGCGTGTTTTGTGCACTCTGAGTTTCGTTATAATAATTCAACGCGGTAGTATACCAAGAGCCTAAGTAAACTGTTTCTTCAAAACAACAATATACTGTTTTGTCTGCATCTTGATTACATGCGTTTTCGTCCCTTCTAGGCTATATTGGCCAGGAACTTGATATATGTATGTAGGGTATTCCATTTTCTCCTCTTCGTCTTCGCAAGCTTGACAATGTAGCGACAAAGACGCCATATTTTTCGAGAAGAACCTTCAGATATATGTATACATACATATAGGTATGTAGGTATAAATCAATACCTGCATGCAGCTAACATATTTCTTGCAGAATTTACGTTGCAGTTTTAATTACATTTTTCTAATCATAAGAACTTTAATACATACTTTAGTATTCAAGAGAAGAATTTTAATTATTTCAGTAATTAATAAAATCATCAATATATACACTAACAATAAGAATAAATGACTAATGCCCGTTTCTATCAATGTGCATTAACTTTAATCTTGGTTTAACTTATTCTTCTTCTTTTTCTAATCCTTGGAACTAGAAAAAATCAAACAGTATAAGTTGAACCGATTAAAATTAATCTACAATTGATAGAAACGAGCATAATGCATAATCAATCGGAAAGATTAATTTTACTAAATATTATCTTCAATTTAAATTGCAGAAAATATTTCAGTAATAAATTTAAGGAAATTGTAATATCCTAACAGCACAGACGTGAATAATTGGGACGATGACAGTTTAAAGATCAGAATTATGATAACTTTATAACAGCGCAAACAATTAAATGCTCAACCGATGAAAGTCCGAATTGAAGTATGGCCAAAATATGTAGGTACGACTGCAAAGTACATAAATATAAAATATACTTTAAGCTGAAACGTAGTGATTTAAAATAACATTGACATGTTGGCAATAATAATGTAATTAATAAGGCGGACAAATCTCTTATTTGAACTTAAAACACGCCTTCTGAAAAATATTATTATGAAATATAAAAGCAATATATATTCCTTAGAAATCTAGTGAATCAGTAAAATAAATTGAATAAGAGGAAAAAGTCATTAAAACATTTTCATGCTTAAATTCAGTTGAGCGTGATGCAATCCTATCGTCGTTATATCGTCTGCTTCTCTCTACTAAAACTCGGTACTAAAACTCTTATTTATTGCTTTATAAAGGTACTTTTCTTCAAGTTGTTTTATATAAGGCTAATCTTGTAAACATAAAAATAAATCTGATCCGATTCGTTCTATTTAATTGCTTGTTACGGCGGTGTTATCACGATAAAATTTAACGCTACTTGAATCTCTTGACTCGATCTGTACATTCTAATTTTCCGAATCGACTTTCGTTTGACTCAACCACGAAAGAACCAACGCCACACCTTCGGAATGCCAGCCCTACATGCAAGCGGCTATGCGCGTCCATGTTCTTTTATCGGTCTACGTTACCATGGCATGTACGATTCTCGTTGTTTATTCACGAGAAGACGTTGCCTCCTTCTTCGCCGTCTTTTTTATTTGCCCGTCGATACCACCTCATCTTTCGCGCCGCACAAGGACCTCCCTCCCATTCTCCTTCGCTTTTATAAAATATAAGCAATTTCATACTTTCTGCTCGACTCCCGAGCGACCCACCGAGCATATCTTTACGACGCGGCACTCCGGATTTTGCCAACTTTCCAGCGCTCCCGCGCCTCGTCATTTTGCCGATAGTCCTTTGTAAAAGGAACGTATAATCCCTGGTAGCTTAAAAAAATAGTTTTTTTCTTATACCAGCGACTTTATCAGCCTCTATTCCTTTCAATGCCGAAGGAGATTTCGCCACAAACCAAGTTCATTATCGGGAATGAGGTAATTTGTGATCTGCTCGATGGTAAATACCAAAATAAATAATAGATATAACCGTAATACACGCATCACGCTGACGTGAAATAATGCAATCTCAAATGGAAACACCATAATTAGGGTATCAAACTGCAAAACAACAAATTTCTCTTATTTCTATTAATATCTTCTCACTATTATTTAGCATAAACATTCGTATCGAATTGCAAATTAAACAAATTAAGTATTTTTTTACGATATTAAATACTCAATTGTGCAACGTAAGTACAACGCCGCATACCACAAAGCCAAAGATTGCTTTGAAGTCTGCGGTTCGTTCATGTGTCGAAAATAAATACGAAAGAAAGTAGCCTCTTAATTTTCGATTCGTAGTTCCCCAATCACCATCATTTCAATGCCGTGTTCGACAATCTCCAAGTCTAATTCGCGGCTGCCAGCTACGAACAGTCTCGTTCATTCTAATTTTCTCCGAGCGTCCCTGATTGGAGTCTACGAGGGGCAATTTAATCCCACTTCTCGTACACCCTCCACTTACGAATCCATTCCATTGCAATATGTATGTTGCACCTGCATCCACGCCCACGCTATTAGCGGAAGACAACTCCAGAAGTCTGTCTTCAGGCGGAATGTTCGGGGAAGTATAATATAATATAATAACAAGAGAGAGAGAGAGAGAGAGAGAGAGAGAGAGAGAGAGAGAAATATCCGAGCAATACACTCTGTCGACATCATCTTTTTGTTCGAATATATTGTATATTCGACATATTGCTGTTTTGGAAATATTTATCTATTCAATGTACACGCGTAAATTGGCGGTTGCAATCGAAAGTAAAATTTTGCAACCGAGAAGATTAGCACATATTTATAGTACATCTTATAACATGTATATCTTTTATTTACCTTGCCGTAATTATTGTTTCAAGGAATTATTATAAACAGTATTATTTATTATTGATTTCATAGTGACATTAATTCGTAAATAAAAGAACACGTTTAAGTCATAAAACAAATGTTCCTTTAATTAAATAAAGAGGGGAACAAAAAGTTGATAACGAGTCTTTTAAATACATAATATTACAAAAAAAGAATAATTTATCACTTATATTGTTTAACAACATAAATATTTATCGGTCAATTACATTTTTAAATATTTCAATACCAATACATTAATGTGAAAGAAGATATTGTGTACCATAATAAAATATAATATGAATTGGAATTTACTTTCGTCTACGACTTTGGTGAGAGGTTATATTTCATATATTCTCAATGATTTTTTTTTCTTCCAGATTGATTCCATTAATTCTCTGCTATGTTCAACCTATGTCATATTAGAAACAACTCGTGGCACCTGCACTGCGTAAGTTTGAAATAACGATGGTCCCTTTTTTCGAGAAGCACAGAAGAGCCGACGCAGAGGCAGATAGGGAATCGTGATTCCATTTTCTCGTTCTGCCTCTTCTCTCTCTCTCTCTCTCTCTCTCTCTCTCTCTCTCTCTCTCTCTTTCATTGGATTATAGGTGGTACTGGGAAATTATCTCGCCAGACGGCGAAATGGTAAAAGTTGGGCCACTGGTGCGTGCCAGGGTAAGAATGGACGAGGATTGTGAAAGTAACGAAGAGGTTTTCAAACCTTTCCTTTGGAGCTGTGCAGACGCAACGACACGCCCTGCTCTCTCATCCCCTTCCTTCTCTTTCTCTCTCTTCCCCCTTTTCTCTACACTTTCATCTTGTACCCTGGCAACCAGGGTCGACGGGAACCTACGTAGGGTAGGTTTGACTAGGGTCGATTTGGAGGCTAGAATCCTTGGCGACAACCTCGGTTGGAGCGGAGGGGATGATGCGGATGTCAATGCTAGCTGCCGGGTACCTACGTACACGTCTGGACAAACTAGCACGGGTGAGCCTCGTACATGTTCTTGCGCGATATTTGTGTGCCGTTAGACAAGCCTGTGCTTGAAGCGCTTGTATAGCTCTAAAGACGTGAAAGTCTATGTTAGCTCCTGGTGATAGTACAGTTGATTGTGTAGGTAGTCTAGGCACTTGTGTCAGCTCTTAAGGTAGGTGTGGATACTAGTACACAGTCGTGGTAGTAGTGGTCGCTTCAACGTGTCTCCCATTCACCCCCCTACCCTCCTAGCTCGGGTTGGTCCACAGACTAAGATCGATACGCGACTCCGACTTACTTATTCGGCTACATTTCGACATCGCAACCGTTCTCCATGTATTCTTTTCGAGTATGCAAAAGTATGATCCATTGTCCATTCATCAGTTTCATCTTGTCAGAATATATGATAGCAGGCATAAACATTGAAACATTCATGTCTAGTTTCTTGAACAACTTCACTAATCACTGATTTTCACGTCGTTGTAAAAAAGAACGTTATCATGCAAGCTTTCGATTTAATATTTTTGCTATTATTGTTTATGTTATTTATGTCCCTATTATCATTCGCAAGACAAGAATACAAGAATCTCTTCATAGCAGGAAATATTATATAATTTACTGATATATTTGACTGCGCCGTCAACGATTGACTATTATAACATAAATGCAATAGATAATTTTATTGCTATTATTTCATATATTGCGCGTCGTAATTAGCAAATAATTAACTTTTATAATATGTAATTTTATAAATATTATTGCTCCTCCGTCTGCGCTTGACAAAATTACTCTCGCAAGTATGCATGCAAAAGTATGTAGGTATATGAGCTAATTATCAACTAGTTGATTTTTTTTAACGATTATCTTCCCGTATAATCGTGTGCCTATTTTAAATAATTCGTTTTTATTAAACTAAGATAGAATCGTTACTGTCACAGCAAAAATAACAGATGGATCATTATCGACATTCTTTTCTTCAATTTTCCTGATGGTACACAAATTTATATCTTAGATTGCACTTTAGATTGAAATGGAACCTGTGCTTTAACAAAAAACTATTTGTAAAGAACACGAAGCAACTACCATTATCATTTCGAGGAAAATTGTCGAAATCTATGGAATAAGTTGATTGTACCGATCAACATTGTGAGACACAAATTGGCAATTTTATTATTCATCGCGAGGGACTCTATCTCTTTTATTGGCGCGCCGATCCCTTTTAGCTTCTTAATTTAACACGAAATGGATCGATAGCTTTAGGGTAAATTAGAACGATAACTTCAGTCCGGATGTCAATGGAGTCCTAATAAGCTGCCCACATAATTAACTAATTGCTATATATACGTTGTCGGAATCGACGTCCAAAGATGCAGGATAGTATGCATAATAAGCGCATTCGATTCTACATCTCTTCCGTCGAAAATATAATTTTGTCCGTATCTATAGTTAAAACGAAGAGCAGAGCGTCTTAAGAGAAGGCGAAGTAAATAATTAAGTAAATAATTAAGGAATCTTATCTGATAAAATTGATGCAGGAATTCGATAAGTCGTTAGTCGGCGAAGGAACTTTGAGACCGGCTCATGTATAAAGATTCTTATTACGTGACTCCTTCGACGTCTATCGAATGGACACGCAAATGGAGGATGAGATCAGACGACTTTATCAAAAAATCAGTTACAGTAGTAAACATCGTACAATATGAATGCAGAAAAGACTCCTGTGTGCATGTTTCTTTCATTATATACATTTTAATAATAGACGGATAAACGAAATGCTCGTCATTTATTCATAAAAAATGAGATTTATTAAATGTGTAAAACGTTGGACGCTTGGGGTGTAAGATTTGCGATAATATTCATGTAGCTTTGTAAATTAAGTAAGATGAAACTTATGTTTTCTACCTCGAGATAAAGTTGTAATTATAAAAAGTAATTAACACATACTTTAGTGACCATCGAGTTTCAGTAACTAGCAACCAAAGTATGTTATTTAAACACGTTGAAATTGCCTATTCGCTACTATAACTTGATACTTTTGAAAAATAAATCAAATATTTCCTTTTTTTCTCCGTGGCATTTGCCAAAATGTGCGAAAATGTGCACAAATCACAGCCGGAATAAATAAATAAATTAATAGGTAATAAGTTTTATCTCCCCTTCCCCTGGAGAAATTATACAAGAATCCGATGTTATGTTAAGCAGTCAGAACCTAAGAGCTCTCGGGTATAAAAAGTACGTATTATGTGAGCTGTCCAATGGGAAGCCACCAGTGATGACGTGCAAAAAAGAGCAGCGAGAGATGCTGAGAAGCTGTAGGGATTATCGACCACGGAGAAAATCGTCGCTGTTCCTTATGGAACGGGTTCGAGTTTTGCCACAAGACGTTGGCGCTTGATTGCCGATACGCACGAGGCCATATGGTCCGGCGAAGGCGTGTTGCTGCGAAAGAAAAGAAGAAATGGAGAAAAGAGAATGAAAATGGCGAGCCGCAACGTAATGCAACGAAAGCAGCTACTCCCACCGGGTTTGATAAGTTTAGAACTCTCTCTCTCTCTCTCTCGCGAGCCTTTATCGATAGTTTGGCATCTCTTATACTTGTTCCACATATAGAAACATCTCAAATGTATGAGCATATGAAAATCGATCATGAAAACAAATGTTATAACGTTTCACATTAATTTCATGTCTACGTTTAATTTTCACATTCAATTTTCACGTATTTTCATTTCAATTTCGTATTAAAAATTACTTGATAAAAGTATTATTTTAACTCTAGAATGCTATCAATATGTAAGTAAATACGTACAAGTGAGCGAGGTCATTGAGCTTTAAAGTATGCCTTCAATGATTAGGAAGTTCAATCTGTCACACTAACAGCTAAGACATGTAAAAATAAGCTCTTAAAAATTCTGTCCGTTTTATATATCAGTTTGGACTTCCTATGGTAATCAGTATTATAAAAGAGAGTGTGATGTGATTTCGATTTGTATATTATTTTGTATTATTATATATTTTATTTAAGTGTTATGAGAGGAGACACACACAATTTGTATTACATATTCCATATCATTTCAAAAATGAATTTGATAGTGTTCTTTCTTTCTTTTTATGTTAATAAAATTTAAGTTAAGTTATTTATGTATAAAAGTCTAGATTATAAATGTTTTGTCATTACAAATGTGAAATGTTTGAAAAATTTGTATGTCAATTAAGGATAGCACATTTCTTTGTACATAAAATTTACATATCGATAGCAGGATTAAATAAGTATTTTAAAAATTGCTACTTTTTTTTCATAATAACTCCGCAATAAATACATATACCAATCTGGAAATATACAAAAATATAAATAATATATTTTTATGATCATATTACTATTCTTTCGTTTGCACACGTATTACAATAAAATCTTGTAAATATCTTTGTAATAAGTTTATTTTAAAAAATTATTTAAAAGTTAGTAATATCATGTTCAGCTATACGTGACAAATTAAACATTTTTTCCTTCTCATGTCTAGAGTTTCTTAACCCAATTTTCCAGAAGCAGTGATGCCAAAAAATCAGTTTACGGTTATTACGTATTCCATGGAGTTTCAGGTATAAATAGCTGAAGTCGCATAATACAGTGCACTACTTTTTGGTGTGTTCTCTTAAATCACATTCTTCCACGACGGGTCCAGACGGGTCTCATTTTGCGAGAATATTACCGTAACTCAATCTGCTTGTAACGAACATGTACATAACGATTGCATCTTCCAACGAATGTTTACGAGGTTTATGAAACGACACACGTGCCGACCACCCGTGCTTTCAATATCAAACGAAAACTCGTCATTTTTAACAAGAATCTGTGAGATTATTGATTTAATATCTATGAGTAATATCAGCTGTAAAAAGAAATAAGTAATGTTTTTATTTTTTAATACACAAAACATGAACTTGTATACAGAATATTGAAATAGTTTGAAAATTTACATTTAAAATTATAATATATATAAAGTATTACTTAGCAATTACAAATAATAATTATTTACAATGATAAAAAAAGAGGGACTTTTTTTATAAGTTATAATATTATCGTGAAATTTTTTAACCGACCGTTTCTGATGGAAAGAAAAAAATAAAATGTGGAATTTAGTTCTCTGTTATCATTCTTTCTCAGCGTCATCGATATAAATCATGAATTATAAGACAAATAGAACTACAAGACAAATAGTAAAAGAAAAGGAAACACGTTTATTCACATTTTATTTATAAAGTTCAGTCGATGTAATATTTCAATTCAAGGTTTGTCTAAACTGACATTGTGCTATAAAATCAGAAATTTCGGTAACACATTCTTTTAAAAAAATAAGTATTCAGCAAAATACTTAATCACTTGCGATTTATATGCAACAAAACATGAAAGTCAGTTTTTTTTATCATAACGTACGTTCCTCTTTCTTGAATTTTGTGAAACTAGATTGCCAAAATTTTTACTTGAAAAAGATAATTAATTTGTATCTTATTTGTTAAGTTATATATTTTGATACCTTTTCAACTTTGCAGTTTTTAATAAAATATGACAGAAAATTTTCGTTTTATTTAGAAACACAGAACAGTATTCAATATACCGTACACGAAGTTCTTTGCACTCGCGAATTCTTTTAATAGTCTTCCAATATGCTAAGCAAGTTCTCACAACACAATTACATAGTAAAAATAAAAACACGTACATGTTTGTCGAACATTAGGCGTGGAGCCAAGCGAACACCCCAGTGACGTTACATAGATAGATAGCAACTAATTTACATTGTCAATCCACGGGCAGTCAGCCAAAAAAAAATCTGGCTAATGTCCGAACACGAACAGTCCTTTCGCAGCATCGCGGTCGTTTTATTCCAGTTCGAAGCATTAACTCGGTAATTTTATAACGTCGTAAATAAGACGCGCTTATATTGAGTTACGTGTCAACTCCCCTTCTATCTCGGTATTCTCCGTGGTTTTACAGGAAATCGCGCCGGAGAGTGGGGGTAAAAGAAAAGTGGAAATAAGCGGTTTGTTGGATCTTCAAAGCTCGACGATTCAGAGGATCCGTTCAATCTGGTTGTTTATCCCTACAGCTTACCTGGACATCTCGTGCAAGTTGTCCGACGTTCCTCTTCGTTCTTTTGCCGCCGCTCCAAATTCAACGACAGAGAAGGCTGGAGAAAAAGGGTTTTACAGGAATGTCCGATAAGAATAAATTGGGCGCACGTTTGGCTTGCTATTGAATTTCATAATGAGCACAATCGTAATGCACATATTAAACCGGGAATACCGCTCTTTCCATTGCTCGAATCCGAAATTAACGTTAATTTTGGATTGTGTCTTATAACGCAAGGAATTAAGCTGTCATCTGTATGTATCAATGCTAATAATTATCCTTTGCCATAACGGTTGTATACATAGAGAAATCAATGATATTGATTTCTCTGAAATACTTATTTCATGTTTCTTGTTATTCCCTTTTTCATATATTAGATGTACGTGTCAAGTTCATTATTATTAATTACTAATTTAGATTATATAAATTGTAATATAAAAGTATTAAAAGTTATCTCTCAAAATATACCTCGTGCAATATTCGTGATTAATATTCAAATCGCATGATAATATTACAAATCTGACAGAATTATGAGTCATATATTCTCTTCTTATATTTCCAAAAGAACCGCTATCTTTAAAATGGTTACACGCTTAAGAACAAACGAAAAAAAAATAGCTAATATTATTATAAAATTAAAACATTCTATAAATAAAAGAATAATATTCATATCTTAGAGAGCAAATTTAAATTATTTAATAGAAAAAGATAAGGAGATCAAGTTTTCTGCTTCGAAAGAATCGTGTAATGCACTCTTTAATTTAGGTATTATCGAAGCAGAAAAATTTTTGCTGACAGATCTGCAAAAATTGTTTTCCAAATGATAAGATGTACAGCTGATGAAATTTACTGCCATGTGCATCGCAAATAACGATATTGTCATTACGAAGGTATCTGAGAACATCTCTCGGATATTCATGAAGTATTTAATATCTGTAATTAATATGCGACTATATAGCATTAAAAATGCAAAGTTATAACGATATACGCTATGATATTATAATTATAATTACATAAGTCTGTTCAGTTCCATATGATTATTCGCTTCTACTATGAATATCCTCATTTAAAAACTCATAGAAGATAGGAATAGAAATTATGGAATTTCTATTCCCTCTATGGAGAGGGATCGAAGTTCCGATAGAGATATGAGCTAGGAAGACGAGGGCTCTATCTCCCGAGGAAAGTCTCTCGCGCATAGATTTCATGGGGAAAGAAGTCGGATCGGAAATTACCAATCCAGCCTGTGGGATTTTGCAGTCCAGACGGAGGGTATCTACGTATGTAAGTACGATCGCGTGCGTATGTGTACATACATGAGTGTGTAGCACACACACGTAGTTTTGACGGCGCGCGCACCTTGGTCTACCTTTACGCCCAGGCTAACTGCTTCGGAATCGACGGGAGGAAAAAGAAGAAGATCGGCCATCATGAATTCCAGCCGTGAACTTTTCTTTGCGGAGTCGAAGTCGTCGTCGTCGTCGTCGTCGTCGTCGTCATGGTCGTCGTCTCCGCGCGACGGCTCCGAGGGAGAGATATCTCTACGTTCCTTTATCCTTTTTATCCGACGAAATAAAGTCGCGGATAACCGAGCGTAATAAACACGCCGACATAATTATCCGGATCCGAGACGCGGATAAGGTTGCCCCGCTGTCCTTTAAAGTACCGCGATGTCTCCGTAGGTAGGGTTACTGTAAATTTTCGTTTCACTTTTGCATCAGGGCTTGCCTTGCGGACCATATTACGTCTGTAGGAAAGCATCGCAAATTTAATCTTCCTGTATCTAATGCGTACATACTGTTGAAAATAGAAGAAGATACACAAATAAAAGCTACGAAGAAGATCGCGTTAATATATTGCATTTTCCTTATTTGCATATCTTCACAGTTGGATTGTAGATCCGTTTAGATTACCCTAGATCCATTGCGGCGCCGTCGTAACTTTTAATTAACTCAGTCTTAATGTCACGATCGTCTATCGTAAAAGTCCGCCTACATTTTTACCTGCATATTTTAATACATTGATCATGTAATACATTTATCATGTGATAGATTTTTTTTTCTTATTCTTTTATCTTTAAAGCATGTATTTTATCAGCAGTGATATTACGGCTTTATGCTCCGAGTGACTCGAATTTAGTTAGCAGCGTTATAAAATGTCATTCTCCCGTAAAGATAATTTTATAGTGATAATTCAAATTAACATAATAAATAACGTATTTTTTAACTAATAACATATCTATACATTAACATATTGTAGAATTGCATATGTTATAATATTTTAATAAATATTTATTTATTATTATGCACATCCGATATAACTCTATAAAAAATTGTTTAAACATTAATGTTCTCCTTCATAATACATCAAAAATTATAATGTGCAGCGTATTAACATTATTCTTTGTTTGTTATTCAAAATTAAATCGTCAATTATTGATATTCAATCGCAAATACTTTGGCTTTTATATAAAATAATTAAAGATAGCATAAAAAAATTAAAAATAGCATTAAACAGATCAAATTATTGAATTATTTTGTAACTTCTTAAACGAGATCATCAGATTGAAGAAATAAATCAAATTTGCAAATTCTCAATTACTTGCTATCAAATTATCACTACTAATTATAAAATTTAAATTACAATTATTGTTGATATAATCAAGTAGCAATCTCCTAATAATTTCGAATATATTCATAAACTTAATGTGTATCATATGCTTCAATATATATATGAAAACCATCATTAGCACGAATAATCAAGATTTATTAATTAATTAACTAACGAAATTTGCATTAAAATTGTTGGTTAAAGATTAGCGCAACGTTCTAAGTAGTAGAGACATCTATCGGGAAAGCTGTAAAACCAAAAGTTGCGTAAACTACCGACAGAGTGCAGGATTGACCGTTTTTCTCATGGCTGCCGACGAGAGCGCACGGATTGGTTCGGTCGACGGCGGCCATCATGAATTCCAGGCATACGAGATTGCATAATGAGTCTCATGATGGCTGACGAAACCACCAATGACGTCAAGAGGGTGGCGCCTAATGAAAACCGGTATATCAATAAAATGGCGCGCCCCTTTTCAGCCCGGCAGACATGCTGCTGTTGGCTGTTACATGAAAATTCTTCGATCGCTAAGGAAAAATGCGTATAAAATTACACATTACCCTACGTCTGCATTTTTTAATATGGCTTACAAGTAAAAAAAATCTTACAGTGATATAAAAAGAAGTTAAATATAAAGTATAAAAATTAAATTATTTTTATAATATAAAATAATATAAAATATGTATATACATATAATATAAAATAAAAATATATATCATTCTTTAATAAAATCGACATAAAATATGAAAATACCAATCTTTTATAATAATATTGTATATATAAAGCGCGACAGGTAAAGCACATTTTAATTTCACGCGACGCGTGAGCGTACTTCAGATAATACATAAGTGTTTCAACGAGATTATAATGTTTACGTACAGTATCGGGGAATTAAAATGAGGTCAATGTGCCTGCGAATAGTAAAAACAATAAAGCGGTGCGAGACATAAAACCATCCACAACCGATACTCACCGTGATCTCAAGTGGAAGCACGCAGGAGGTCCGCGTGTAAAAACTTTTATGATCACAGTCAATAAAATGACGTAACCTAAGTGGTCTACGAGCAGTGAGGTGACGTCACAGACCGGAAGTTACGCATAAATGCCACGTGGACTGATAGAGAGTAGGAGCCAGGAGGAAAAGGCGGGATAGACGACGTCGAGGGGTAAGTAAAAGATACGACGGCAGGAAAAGAGACGGAATCGGGTAAGAGTTGACTGTGCAAGTGACTGGAAGGAAGAGAGAGGAAACGAAAAGGGAGACAGAGCTGGTTGATGGTTTACGACATTCTGTTGATGGCCGTAGTGGCGTAGTTGCGGCGTCGAGCTCATAAAAATGTAACGAGCCTGTAAACGTTCGTTTATATTGCCCTGCCTTTACACCCGTCCGGATTGGGGCAGGTCGTGGCACTTCTCTCGCGAACCCGTTGTATCATGTGACGTCACGTAAGACAGAAACGTGAAACCTTGTACGAATACAATCTGTTTTAGGAGGAGAGATACGTCGTTTTGCTACATACTGCACCTTGACTCGTGTTAGAGTCGATAAACGAGGTTCCCGGCCAGAGTATCGTAATGTTTCGAGGAAATACATCTACCTCACGTAAGTGACGACCTGTCAGTGGCCCTGACCTTGCATGGCAATCTAAAAAAGCAAACCAGGACTTTTCAAACAGTAATTGAACTCCTGAATATATCTGCTATAACGAAATATTCTTACGGTGTTCTAATAAACTACAATCAAAACAATAAAAATAAAGTATCTTCTGTTATAAAAAGCATCAGTTTTTTAATCGTATTTTCTAATATTTTCTTCAACCGCAAATTAATCGCAAAGCCGTTTTTGCTCATATAATTAACTAATGGCACATTCCAACTCAGTGTATTATCCTTTTATTGCAGCAGGTTGCTCTTGAAATCACCACATGAAAAACGATAGTTATCATTCAAAACATTCTTGCGGAAACGTTAACGAATTAATGATATGTAATAACGAAAGTGGTTCAGCTTGCCTATCAGTTACGAGTGCCGGGTTTTCGCCACTGTATCCGTTACTCGAGTAACCTTGACACCAATATGTAGCGTGTGTGCACCCATGATTCACGCAAGTAGCTAACTCGTCATTCGTCAGGTGTTTTGTGTATACGGTCTGCACACGTGTGTCCACCTCCGGTCACAAAAGTCAAGAGGGGCACGCGAAGACGCGCGGTTTAAAAGCCACGGAGAAGTCGGAGTCCGCCACGCCGCTCGTTTCGCTAACACTTAAAGCTTTATAGACGCTCGTAAAAACACTCGTTTAGCTTTATTTGGACGGAAAGGTGGTGGACGGAAATGGGGGAGCTCGGTACCGACATGGAAGCTAGAGAGATACATTCTTATCTTACCTTACCGTCGCACATTCGCTTATGTATCTACTCTTGACGCGCGACGTGTGATCAAAGATCGGGAGAAGAATGACTTGATAGTGTCGCAAAATTCGTATATCCTAGTATTTGTATTTTTACAATATTGGGAAAAAAAAAGATAAGTTATAAAGCCATTTCTTAGGTCAATGCACAATATTTTTCATATTTTCACTATGGTATTTCACAAGGTTCACTTAAAAATATAAAAATGAAAAACAAGATAAAGTTTGTGCAAAACTATTTTCTGTTGTTCGAAAGATAGAGTTTTTGAAGCGTTATAATGAAATTTGCACAAAAATATAAAAATGTTTACAGTTTAAAACCGCGTGCAATTAACCCTTCCTTCAGGTTTGGGTAATCATGCAATGACAGAAGAGTTAATTGTACACTAAATGACATGAAATGCACAAAAAGTATTCTACAACGCGTCGACGAACTCTTCGTAAAAACACGGGCTTGCAGACAAGAAGCTTATTAAGAATACTTCAATAATATTTATTTATTTTGCTATTTTTAATAAGTATGATTTTTAATAAGTATGATTGAATACAACGTATTTTTCTCAACACGGAGAAAACAATTTTACGACATATATAATGTAAGATTAATCAAACTGACTCAACTATGATATTATTAACAACATTAGATATCACTGCGTTCACTCGCGTGTCGTTTGGATTTATAATCTATGTTATCGTAGGCAGCGAGAAAGATTCATTGCTGTCTGGACGCCGTCTGTCCGCGAATTTTATTGCCCACATAACAGTCACTTTGTGCAATAACGTGTGCCGTCAACCGTACACGTGCATCGGTTTGATTACTTTGACTAGTTAGCACGATTGGAAAATTGAATCGACTGCATAATTTATGAATTGAAGGCAAAAAGAAATCAATAGCTTGACCGGTCGAACTGGACTAATATTATACGTGATCTCTAAAACGTCATTGAAAATATGTTCTAAAGTCCGATCTAGTTTATGTTGGTCAAATAATGAAAGAGAAGGGAATAACAATGTCTTATAATTATTCTGGATCGTTGTAAATTAAATATTATATTATTTATAACGCACACTCACGTTATTCTGAATAGAAAGAAAAAGTACGTACTACATTTCGCCTATTCTATGTCTATGATTCCACCCCTTTATCTAGTCGATTATAGCAGCTACGGCATTATCTTTTAATTGAAAGAAAACAAATATTATCAGAATTATTATTTATTTATGCTAAAATGAAAGGAGGAGCGTTTTATTTTTTCGTCCAACTTATTACACATCATTTCGTCACAGAGTTGTGTCGTAGTTTGCATCATGCGGATCATCGTTATTATCGCTAAGACCGTTGCGTGATCATAAAAAATCGAATGAGTGAAATTCAATTAATAATAAAAAATTTTACGCATATAAATATTATCATTATTTCTTCGTTAAAATAAATTGATTTTCCGTCGCTTCGACATCATTACTTCATCCTGTTTCGTTACCCCAAGTATTATCATTACAAATTATTTAAAACTCATTTTATCGTCGCGCCTAATAAACGAGTTCAACCAATTTGAACCTGATCGTAGGAGTAAACCTCCAATTATTGAAGATCCAATTATGAAGTTTCAAAGACTCGCTCTCTCGTTGTTTGCGCAATTGACAGACTTGGATGATTTCGTCATTGAGATCATCATAGTAATATTGTATTATGCAGGTCATCGTCGTTCTTGTCTGGGAACTGTCTGTGTCTAAAGCCAGAAAGATACCGCTTCGTGTTTGCTCGTAAAGTCGGCCGCTTGCGTAATCGCTCGTTCCCTCGGCCGGTTGACTGGCTGCCGTTCCTCTACGACACGTACCGCCTTCATTCATGCTCGCATGCCATCCGAGAGGGAATTTTATGCGACTATCGTAAACAGACGTTATGCTTCTCGTCCGCAAGCCCGTTTTTTTACGGAGTTCGACGACGTCACGCGATGGTGCGTTACGTCCCTCCCTATTTCGATTCGCCAGGAATAAATTCTCGCTTTACGCAAATGTCGTTCAAACAGCGACTCAACTGACTTTTTTTCGAAGCACTGATACGATTAACTGGAGACAACAAATACGAAGCTCGGTGATTTGCCTTTGGATGCGCATTTCAAGTTCGTCGCGATTGTACCATCCCTTCTACTTAACTCGAAGAATTTTACCTTGACGTAGGGGGACTCGAGACAATGCTTATTCTCAGATACGTTTATTGTGTCCCGCAAACGAAAAAATTATTCAAACGATGGTGGATTATCGGAGAGGACGTCGCGAAATGTTGGCGTTGGCCGGTACTCAAGGCATCGCGTTTCTCCCGAGAGAAACAAATCGCGAAAGGTCGTACGACTCATTTGACTTCCCACTAGTCCCGAAATACAGACAGCTCTCTGACGTGGCATGCATGTTAAATATTTACGATTTTCCGCAGGCTCATTGGTCTCGTGCTGTTCGACCTTCCACGATGAAACGTAATCCAGCCAATGGATTCCACTTCGTGTTTGCCAAAGTATCGGCATTTGGCTTTCGCATCAAGACGATATTGTCAACGTAAGTTACGACGATAAGCTTCGAAACTTATATTGATACGGGAATTTCAAATGAGGTAAGAAATTCGAGACTCTCTTCTTAGCTCTAAGAATTTGATTTATATTATTAATAAATTGGTTTCGAATCATAGTTTATAATTATAAATGTCTTTATAACGCGTAAACATGTCCTATATATATAACAAGTAAGACATTTATCGCTGATGATTATTAGTCGCGATAGTATATCGTAAGTGTACATGATTTACCTACAGCATAATTGATGACTAAATAAAAAAAAACAAAATTTTCAATTTTTAGTTATATAAAAAGAAAATGGCAAAGTGGTTGGCATTCCACTATTATGGCACGCCATATTATGATGTGATTTTCTTCGACGATACCGCTGCCGGAATAAATGACTCGCAGTAAATAAGATCGCAACAACATCGGACGCGCGCAAAAAGATATCGAGGGTATAAGCCGTGCATTTACATAGCTCCGAATTAATTTACTAAACTTTGTTTACGAGAGGTGAGAGCGTACCTCGCGTCGTAAAATACAGTTTTTACATTTCCGCTCGAGTCCCGTGGACGACGGCGATCGTGGATTGGCCGGTTAATATCGGGGAGGAGTATGCGAGTAGGAAGATAAGACGATATCGATAACGACGTCGGTTAGCCGCGATCCTGTCATATTTACGAGCCCTCAAGCGCCGTGCATGGAAGGAGTCGGCCGAGGGAGAAGGTAAGATGGAAGGGCGACTCGAGCGTAAGGATTTTCGTGGAAGCGGCTGCGTAATTGCGTTGCGTACGGTTCATTAGTTCCACTCGAACTTCTCTCGAAGCGTGGGAGGGGTGAGAATGGGGCAGGGCAAGGGGTGGAGAGAGATAGTTCAACGTTTATTCGCGGAGCCGGCAGAGTCGTTATCCCTTCGGTACCTGGTAATATTTCGCGATTCCCTCGGTCTTATCCTCTGAGGTGCACACGAGAGTATCCTTGAGAGGCCCTTAATTAGAAACTTTACTTTGCGCGTTTTAAATGCATTACCGTGCCATAATATTGTACAATTTATGCTCTCAAGCTGTAACTGTGTACGCGTTACTCCATATATAAAAACCGCCCGTGGATAACTGCGGGAAGAAAAATCGAGTGTATCGTCGCAGTATATGTCTCGTAACCAAGTATCTTTACAACGCGATCGAGCGATGCCAGTATTATGAGTTATCAATATCACATTGTTGGTATCCGGGCGTTTTCCCGCGCATAGAGAACAGGTTTTTTTCATTTTTATAATAAATTCACTAATTTACCGCGAGATTAAATATGTATATGCTAATGCGCTCGAAGGGTAGTAAAAGCGACAGTTAAAATAATTTTGTACATCGAGGACAGCCACTCGCAAATAGTAACTTTGCGTCGTTTGTTTCGCCAAATAAATTCGAATCACGTACGTATGTGTACACAGCAAATGATTCGATTCCATTGGAAGTCGACTAACCAAGCCACGCCCCGCTTGATCAACTAGAATCCCTTTGGCTCTCAGACTGATTCAAAACTGGCCCACGATCAATAAAGATGGAAGTTCACTCAATCTACCATGTACCTTTTTATCAAATCAATAGCAGAAAAATTTCTATACATAAATTCTATATCAAAGTTTCGAATTTTCATATTTTTTAGAACATTCTTTTCATTCTTTGTAACATCATTTTTTTATCTAATTCAGATTGTAATTTACAAATATTTATTTGAAAAGATATAAAGAGTAAAATAAGATATACATATAGAAGCAATATAAATATTTTTAATAAAAAATAATATTAATAGATTAATATTATAGATTTATACATGTTTTTTCCTGAACTCTTAATAAAAAATCTAATTTGTAAAGTATTAAAGGATCAAAAAGCTAAAACAATAAAATAACTTTACTCGAATAAAATCCTTTGTAACTTATACATATATACATATATGTATAAACTAGTTACATTGTAGAAAAACAAAATTATCCCATTATGCGCGCAAACGTATCATCAGCGATACCATGCTTGGCTGCATAGAATATTTTCATAATCTTGACAGGTCTCAAGATAACATGCTTGTGTGTTAATTATTTTACATGAAGAACTTTGAGCCGTCTATTCATATATACATATTTATGACTTCTCATAAAATTCTAAGTTACTACACAACGCATCATTTTCTTGATATCAAGTCAGTTATAACGAAGCGACTAATTTATTTCGTCAAACAATAATTTTTAAGCAATGATTAATGAGTTTTTAATTATGCAATTTATTATAGATTCGATTTGTTCATGGAGCATTAAATAATGGAGTATTAATTGTATAATCAATTTTAATTCTGTCTAAAAATGTTATAAAATAAAATTAAAAATTTTTATATTACACGTTTTTAATCTAATTATATTAAAGTATTATAATCATAGTAACATAGAATCCCTACATTTATGTATTGCATGTACATTTTATGATATTCTAAGCAGTATAACAAATAAAACTATAATATTAGTTAACAAATAATATTTAAATATTTCTTGTTATTCCCTGATCCCTGCAATATTGGTGGATCCCTGCGTATAAAGAACTTCGATTCGTATCTTAGATTATGGATGGGACGTTATCTTTATAAAATTTAGTCGGCAATGTTATGAGAGGAATTTCTACCATCTTCGATTTCTCCGAGAGTCTAAACATATTTCGCATGCATATTTATCTGATAAATAAGCGCGAGTTTGAAGCGTCTATATACGAAACGATTGGAGAACTTTTGGAGTCTGAATTGCAATCTCGGCGTTACACTCTCCGCGGGCTTTCAGGTATTTAAGTGATACAAGCTGAGTCATGTGTTAAATTGTAACATTCCGGCTGATCGTTCAATATTTATCTGAAAACAAGCCTCATTCGCTTCTCACGCACGAAAACGCTCGTCCAGTCGCTTATGTTAATTATTCTGCTGGAGATCGCATGAGTAAAAAATGACGACGATCGTGCGAGCGTGTTTAATTATAAAATCAAAGCAAGAAATCCCGCGCTACTCCTTATACGATCGATGCATCACTATCGTTTGCATTCATTCTCAGCGGGCCCCAATTTCCGGGACCGGAGCGGTGACCGATTAGTGCGGTCGCATATATGTTCTGCATTTTCATTAAAATCTCCTAATGAAGGTAAGATTTCAGAACGTATACGAGGCCCAGGATCCTGCTGCGTCCACGCCCCCTACGGGCCCCGTGGCGTCTTATTTGGGCCCAATGAGGTGAGTCAGGCGCGACGTGCCAACGGCCATGCTGTATCTGAGCAAAAACCGATAGCATAGGTACTAGTTTTTAGTAAAAGTGGCCAACTTATACTATAATTGATATATAGAACAATTTAAAAGATAGAAATTATGACCGCGATCCGATTCACGCTCGTGAGCATCGTTTGTTCTTGTTTAATATTTGATAAACATATGAAATAATTCTTAAGCAATGGCTGCGTTCAGCAGACTCAACAGTTTTGCAACCGTTTTATGATTGTCTGCTGAGATAGGACCATTCTTCTAGATCTAAAAGTATGATCCAATTAGCGCGAAGGAAACTTACAACAGTTGCAAAACAAACGTTCTGCTGAACGCACCCATTGTGAGCATAAATCGGACCATGACCTATTTTACGAAATGCTGGTAATTCTTTTAATATATGCGATGTCATAAAACTACCGGCAAAAACAAAATTGCGGTTGATTTTTCTTTTACAAAAGTAAAGATGGACAATGAAGAAGAGCTAGGACTATATATTTGGTGTAACTAAATACAAATCCCTACCGGAAGTTACATAGGAAACCAAGTGATATATATATGTCTCGCATATATATATATATATATATGTCTCAGTGGTCTATGGATCATAAATATTTTTTGAAAGTAAGAATCCTAAAGAAACCGCTTGTGAGTCGGCAGGGTTAATTTTTTCGCTTCGAGCAGAAGCAAAAAAGTAGTTCACTCTGAACAGGCGACTACGGCTGAAGGTCATAAACGAGAAAGAATAAAAGATCCTACTGTTCCTTTACATAAATGGTCACGGGAAAGATTATATCCAGGTTCGTACGTATCGATGCAAATTTTGAGATATTCGTCAAATATTCCATACTCGTTTAAACCGCATGGAGAATCTAAATGCTTTCGATATACTTGTCATTAAAAGTTACTGCTTCAATTAGAATACAAATGCCTCAGGAATTAAATATTCATTGATATGTTATCGATATGAAGATGACACTGACAGGGATGAATCAATAAATTAAAATATTCCGAGATATTATCTGAGACTCAAAAATGTAAAATAAATCCAGAGAACGAGTCAATAAGTGCCTCCGTTTCAAAAATTCCGCGTGTCAGCCTGCGTCCACTAATTAGAGAGGCGGTCTCTTTGTATATTTAGCTGCACTTCTCTCTCTCTATCTCTGTTTCTCTCTCTCTCTCTCTCTCTCTCTACTTCAATTCTAAGATCTTGTCTGCTACCGACCATATAATATCTCTTGGCGCTTCGCCTGGTAACGAACAGCTAAAAGGACCTAATTAAGCCAATCGAACTAGACAGTATAATAGTGATTAAACTATATGAGTTCTATGACGAGACCTTATTCAAGATAATCCACTTATCATGTCCTTTCCGACAATTCATCTTATTCGTATTTTCTATGTTGAAACTTTTAGCTACTCTCAATTCACTTCATCCTATTTTGCTATTTCCTGAAAGCTAAAACTTTAATTAAAATTGTCAGAATTGAGTTAAAAATATAAAATAGAATTGATAACACAATATTCATTTGGAAAACAATTTTAAATATAAACTAGAATCTCCATATCCAATATTATGTTCATTTTATAGAAATAATTACTTTCTATAAATATTCTGAATTATTAATCAGTAAATAATAAAATTTTCAATGTTCATAAATATATATAAGTGTGAGCAATGTAACTAATACCTACGAAAAGATCTGACAAGGACAATACTAAAAATATATGCGGTATTATTACAAAAAGAATAAGTCGACATTTCTCGACATTACCTTCAGTGCATAAGCAAGGAAAGGAATGCTGCATAAAGAAGAGATTTAACAACAGGACTGAATTCGAATTTTATTCAGAAATAGGAATCGTCCAAGTAATTGCGCAGCTTGAGGCGCGAACTGGAGGATCATTGATAACAACGAAGAGCCGAGAAGAGAAAAAGAACTCGACAAGCTACACTTGCACCCACGCCTCGCCGTACGATCAGTTGTATCTGACGTTCTGAAACAAGCGATAGCAACCTTCGATGTTTAAATATTCATGAACCCGCCACGGGCATAATTCCATTGGCTACCTAGGTGGTATCGACGACGGACGCCTAGACGCCCTGGAAGATGCTGAAAGGGCAAACGTGACCACCTTCATTGACTTTACGACCAGTAAAACGTGGCTTTATAGTTCGCGCTCGAAACAGTCCGCAAAGGCGCACATGTGTTGCAGAACATTGTTCCTGTATGTTGCACAGTAGGTACGCCGTTGAATATGCACGACACCGCTCCCGTTGCGTACGCGGCACTACTCCCATCGTATATTGCACGGCTCCGTCAAACTCGGACCGTTGCATCATCCGAAGTATCAATGTGCTATGTACACGTGCATCATACGAGCGAGCGTATAATACAGTCTATATATGAGAAAAGAAGTTTATAGAATATTCCCACGTGTGCGCGTGAAACGTTGACCTTACTCGATGAAAGTTTCTTATTATAATACTAGCGTTCAGAGTTGGAAATATGAGGAGTATCATAAATAAATTTTCAGAGAGAAAAAAATATATATATGCATGTATATATTCTCTGCATCAAGCGGAGTTTATTTTCATTTTTGAAAATTATTTAAAGTTTTTTTATACTATAAATATAAACGAGAATATAACTTTTCTTAGGAGTGGACGTGCGGCTTAAAGTCAACTTCGGAAGTTTCAAGTTTTAGATCACTTAAGTAGCCAATTACCATTTACCGGTAGAAGCTCTACCAGCTACTACATTATCAAACTTTGAAACTTTAATGTTTATGGTAAACCGTCCTATGACATTCAAGTTTCTAGCGCGGCGAACCCGTTATTTAGATCTTACATAACGTTTTTAAGATGATTAATCACACTAAAGCAAAAAGAGTCTTTCTTCGAGATAAGAATAAAATATATGTAAAAATATATGTAAAAAGTTTTTCTTTTCAATCACTTAATGAAAATTACGTTTGCTGTAAAGTATTCATTCTAACAATTATTGCATGTAATATATAATACAAGTATTTCTATATAATATTTTTTACGCATCTTGCATTCCATTTATTTATTTAACATAATACGCAAACATATCACATTAATTACGTACTTTCAAATATTCACATTCGCAAATATAATTGTAGTTAAAAATAAGATAATTTAAAGAAATATAATATATTAACATATACATATATATATATATATA
>NW_017257220.1:787754-799944 GCF_001594055.1 Mycetomoellerius zeteki
ATATATATATATATATATTAATAATATTAGTACATGTAATATACTAATCTACATTAAAATTTCTTTGTATATCAATGTAATTTTATCACGAAATCCAAACTGGCTGTGTGTGTGTGTGTGTGTGTGTGTGTGTGTGTGTGCATGTGTGTGCAAGCTTGGATTTAATATTGAACTTTGATGTGCGTGACGTATCATCCAATAATATAAAATGGTCCTGCGAAAATGTGAATATTCTTCAAACAATATCCGGTAAAAGAGTTAGTTCCTTGAATCACCACGCTGAATCACCACGAAGAGCAATAAAACTATAAAGAGAGCAGTGGAAGAATTGAGAATTGTTGGATCCCACATACCTTGTCATTCCGACTTCAGGCTGAAGTAACTGTAGCTGAAGTAAAAAATGTTTCTTTTTTTTTAGATTCTTTTTTCTAAACCTTCTCGAACGAAGACATTCGAGAGAATAGGCACCGGTGAACTGATTTCAGTATTGAGCGTAACTTTATAAAAAGTCTCAGCAATCAATTTCACGGTAATAAAATGTTTTTATGCTGTTATGTCCCAGGTACATTTGTCATTTTTCCTGAATTTTATCATTATTTCACAAAAATCACAAAAATCAAAACTAGATATTTTTATGAAGATTATGGTAATTTAATATTATACTTATAATATATAAAATTTATATATATATAAAATATATATATAAAATATTATACAAATAATATATAAAAATTAATGATTTTTTAAATCATATAAAATAATTACTATTTATGTTGTTATACAATTGTGAATCATAAATTATATTATTTTAAATATAAAAGTTTATAGGATTCTAAAATTTAAAAAACATTATATTCATAAAGGAAATAGGACTAATGAGTCATGGTTCCCTTCTTGGTAAGTGATACAATTACTCTTTTATCGCTTACTTATTTTAAGAATTTGTGTCGTTCTCTTTTTATGCCTTTTTTTTATCTTATACCATTAGACTGATCAACCGTTTGTGATCGATATGTATTAGTATTAAGAATAAGGATTGATCGCGAGAGTCATATAATTTGCGAAGTATGTATGAATTGAATATCTTTATATAGTTCACTTTTCTGCTGAAAGTGGCTCGAAATCGAGCTGAAATATTCATTTATTGTGTTAAATAAACGCTGGTTATTAATTATATTACGCATTATGTTTCGCATCTGATACAGACGCTCTCATTATAATGAGAAAAACATCCTGCAAACATGAAATATATTTACATACATATAGTACTTCCTATAATACAACCATAAATATTTAATACATAAAGCTTGACTAAAAATAATATGTATACATATTTCATGTCTGCAGGATGAAATGATTAATAGTCAGATTAATTGTAAGACAATTAAATCAAGCTATAATTTCATCTATAAAAATGAAGACAAAGAAGTATATTGGGCGATTTGGCATCATGAACAAGTCATTATTTAAAAATGATGACCTACTATCTAGTTTAAGTCTGATCTAATTATAGACTCATCTTCATTGCACACTCATCTTCAAGCAGATGAAAATGTAAGAAGTTTAGAAACTGTTTTATAACTTTAAAGTATCTCAATACTACTTTCAGTCCTTCAAAGCAAATTGAAATTAAACTCAACTCGGTTAAAACTCTCCTAATTTTTTAACAAATTTTAATATCAAGAAAATTAAAAGAAAAAAAATTTAAGCAATTGATAAATTATCTGAAAGACATGGGATTTGTTTTTTAAATGTAAAAAAGTTTAAATGTAAATAAAGCTAATTAAATGAAGAGATTTCGTTACAAATAAATCGAGATACGTGATTTTTCAGCTGATAAAATTTTACCAGTGCAGTGGTTGGTATTTGTACAATTTCTAAACTGATCGTAGGCGATTTACATGGAATCGGAGTCTTCTTTAGCATAGAAATAGCTGCGTCACGTTCCAATACTGTGATAAGGTTTTCAAATTTTCCACGCTACATACGGTTACAAAAGAGATCTCGATGCTTTTAAAAAAATACGCAAATTATGTGAAAAGATGAATTAAAAATATTTTTAATGAAATTATCGCGTTATGTAATCACATTAATCGTAAGTTTCTAACAATCAAGTTTCATTTAAAAAGTAAAATCCAAAATCCAAATTTTATAAAATGATCCATACATTCCAGAAATATATTTACAGTAATATTGCAAATGCAACAATGTTACTGCAAGTTTCTGTACTGTATAGGATACTACATTGGAGAAAATTATTTGTGAAATGCTTCAAATTTACAATTTCGCCTTAGAAGTGAAATCAATAATATTGAGCTAACAATAAGATATTTTTAATCTAATTTCTCATGTCATACTTTTATCTTTTTTCAAAAGCATATACTACTCCAGAATAATGATCTATATAAATGAGATACATTCCGTGAGAACAGTTAATATCAATATGTTCATAACTGAATTTTTAATATCAACGGCTTCTTGTCCGGACGACATCATAATATAGCGCTCAAAATTCTGCAGATCGTGATGATGTTTTACACAAATACTTCAAGATAACGATACTTAAGTAAGAAATGGTTCAATTGGTTCATCATGAAAGGACGATGATAGTAAAGCTTTACTTCATGGAATTTTTTTTCAGATTTGTGAAAATGACAAAAATTTGATAGTGTTATAAATTTATATTTATTTGTTTAATTATTATTAATTGCATTTAATAATTTGAATTTTTTAGTACGATTTTCTCTTTAAAAATTATATGTTTCAGTTTTTTCTATATTGCATTGTCGATATTATACACATAATGTTTGTTACAAAATAATGGTTTTGAAAAAAACATTTCTTATTTGCGAAAATTCTTGTAATAATTACATCGAATCCTTATTTAAATATCTTTATAATGTTGAACACAAATAAGAAAAGAGAGTGTTTGCTCTCTCTCTCTCTCTCTCTCTCTCTCTCTCTCTCTCTCTCTCTCTTCAATTATAGATTATAATCGAAAAGGAAATATTACATCACGTTGAAAAGTGTTACATTCAACACTAAGTATCTCCTGGATGTATAAAAACTCCTTGTTATATCTTAATTTGATGATATTATACGGTCGATTAATTCCACACATAATCTTCATGGCGCATAATGTAATTTAATGTGAAATGGAATCCAGTTAAATAAATATTAATTTTAATAAGCTAAGTACATGTAATAATATAAGGAAACGTAGCGACTGTGATGATATTTTATATTTAAGACATAGATAAAATATAAAAGTGTAATAATAAGGATAGAAAGAGAAACAGGAGTAGGGCAATAAATAATTTAAAGTAGAAAAGAGAAAGGTATGGATGAGTGAGATAGGAATAATGTTTGTAAACCCCTTCTTGGCTTTGTGAATGCTGAAGAAAATAAATTCTATTCTATTCTAATAAGTCAAGCACATAGTTTGCTAAATGCGATTCGCGCACGAGATCTCATATTTTTTTAGCAATAAATCGAGGAAGATTTCTATTAATATACATTTTCCATTTGCTAAAAGCAAATCGTCCTGTACATTTGTAAAACTATCTGTATAAACAGATATGTTCTTAAGAGGAAATGCGGTAGTTGTGAGACACCCTATATTCCAAAATTTTTTCCACGTGTGATCCTTTCCACTGGCTTCTGATTGTTGCTTTCGTTATTAGAAAGAGAATCGATATAATAAGCATGCTTTTGGTAGTGGAACCTAGATCGTTAAGCTGATAAAAGTTTATCCATTAGGAAGCCTACATATTCACTGTATGTATTTCAAAGGCGATATTTCTTTCAACCAGCTTGAGAAAGCACCGAGGTATGGACCTCGTGAAGTGGACCCTTACACAGCCCATGGCGTAATCCCATGGGAGTTACGAGAAATGAATTATACACTCGGTGTCTGACGTGAGAGGGGAACGAAACCAGACAAAATGGTGTCCTAAAAGGAATGCCACCCCCCGTTCCCTTCCTCTCTCCCAACCTTTCTCCCCCTGGCCGTTCCCCTCTCGTCGCTCCTGTGCCCGCTCTGTTACTTCTTACTCTCTTTCCCATAGCAGAGAATGTTTACGACGCTCCTCTTGGGTTCCGCCCGAGGAACCCCGTGGACGTACCTACACGTACATGTATCTTGGATAAAACTTTGCATTTACGTATATTACGTCGAATGTGGAGCGACCGGATATATATATGTATATCGGGATACGGGAATAAAATGGATAAAATTAGCATCACAAAAATGGCGTACGTTATTTATGTAGCAAGCTGTTTTTGGAGCCGAGTTAAACAGCGTGGGCATCCGTTATCGGAATATTTATTCAAGGTTTCCGCTCCTTCGTATCGACATTTCAGCGAAGCCTGCTCGGTGGAGAGATTTCAAAGAAGAAAAAAATATTCCTTTCCGAAAAGACGTCGCGTATATGGTCGCTGATGCACGGATTATTTTATTATAATAATAAATTTCCGTTCGGACGATCTGAATTTCTGCTAATATATTCATGCATCGATCAGATAACATTACAACCGCAGAAGGTAGGAATTATGGTAGAGGAGAGAAAGGGGAAAGAGAGAGGTGAGAGAATAAAACGAACGGGTAAATCGTAGCGACTAACAGGGGAGTTTTAATTGGAGTAGTCGGGAGAGAAGAGATGGCTGGATAATATTTATATATCTCTTATTGCATGAGAATGTTAAGTCGAAAGGCGTATGTAATATTCTTCGCTTTCTTATGCTGATGGCATTCAACTAATGCAAATGGCTAATCCTACGAACCACGTGTATCGTCGTCAAACCGGATAATACATAACACGTATACATAATCAAGAATGTTCTCCGTTACTCTGACATGTCTCGAGAGACATCAACCGATAGAATGATGTGATAAATGTTCAAATGAGAGCTTCGAAAATTTTATATGGGGAAATATAGTAAACGTCATTTACAAAGTTCAGATCAAGTCTTGTGAGGCTGTCGACGATCGTTCAGAGAGTCGTAAAATTATTTCGATTGTACCGCGCGGAGAGACACGAAAATACTTTAAATCAGAGAAAGTCATGATAAATCTAGCTCGATGTGACGAGTTTCCCCGTAATTACGAGATCTAGATAGCTGTCGCAAATCTCGCAGGTACAAGAGCGACGATGTTCAATGAAACGAACTGTAGACGTCGAACAACCTTGCGGCGAACTCGCATATTTGGCGGCTACGGGATAGACCGTAGACGGGTCGACCTGCAGTTACCACCGAAATTGCCGCACCGGCTAATTAGGACTTGATTGGCACCCTCTCTTCCCCTCTCGCGCCTTTTCCCCCCGTTGCCTTGTATGCCGATGGAATCCACGGGGTCCGTTTCTTCCCACCAACCGCCATTCTCTCACGCCGCTTAAACCCAGCCAACCACCATCCCAGCGCATCGCATCTTTCCAGTCGAAGCCATTCGCGCTGCCGACCTTCTCTCCTATCTACCTATCTTCTTCATACTTTGCATGCTTTCTTCTTTTTCACGATGTCGTCCAGGGTGTATCTCGCAGCCAGTTTCGCATGTAATTGTATAATTTACTCGATAATTTACTCCGCGGTCAATTTATATAATTTCTACCGTAGCTATGTACGTAAATTTGCCAGGTTGTGCAAGCTTCTTTGTATTTTCGTGTCGGAATACCAAAGATTTTGATATTACATTCTTTCGCAGAGGTATCTTCAACTGATCTTGAGCGGTATTCTCAACGGCATGTATGTCCCACGAAACCATGACATTTGAATGTTCCTCATTAAAAGATTTTTTTAAATTTAAACATGGAACGTACATTTCTAAAGCGTATCTTGCAATGTATATTTCTCTCAGAAAATAATTTATTTATAGCCGAAAGTTACTCGTACGAATAAATTTAAAGTATCCATCTTTCTATAACTCTAATAATAACGTGAGTATGTGTTGATCTGTATCGTCGACCGAATGTGTAAGAAAGTACATTATAATTATCGCACAATGTTCGCTTTATACCGACATACCATATACAGCCGTTTTCTATGGAAAAATTTTAAAGTAATTTACACATGCCTTTTGATTTTCAAGAATCATTGACCACGAATGGTATGTGAACGGCGTAGAATTTTACATCCGAACAATATTTATTATGCGTTTTTACAAGAACTTATTGTATATCAAATCCATGCAAAATGGTATCTGAAGAGGGCTCAATCTGGTAGCCGAAACTTGTAATGTGTTTCTCAATTTATTTAATTAAATGTTATCTTATATTTTATATTCAGACATTTTATATTTTGACTCAATCTTTCATGCTTCACCAATTTTCGGAATAATTTTTGCGTATTGACTCTTACTTCGCCCTTTATTTATTGTTTTTATTTTTATATAAAGAGTCCTTCTATTTGTTTAATATCTAATAATAACAAAATATATTATATAAAATATTGTATACAATATTGAATAAAATATTATAATAATTGATATAATCATATAACAAGCATATAACACACTAGCGTATAAACTATTAATATATAATTGACTCAATTTAAATATCTATTTAAAATAAGGAACAACTTTCAAGAAAAATTTTTGATAAAGCTATACGTAAACAATATTAAATCAACATAATGTATTATATAAAAATGTAGAAAGTTTTATATTTTAAGAAGTATATTATTCATCTATTAGAACAAGTTTTTTAAGTTTTAAAATTGCTCTATTAGAAATTCCTATTTTAAGAAAAACAAGTTTAACAATATTTAAAATAATTTACTTCGTTTTTGCCAAGTTGAGTAAAATGTTTACATCAAATCGCGTGGATTAAATATACAACTTATTCGAATGCTAGATTAATTTGATAAGGCGTTTATTATGTTCTCGATATATTTCATGTGCCACAGAGTAAAATCGCGACTGTTTTCTTTTACGGTGACAAGTATTTACCATCTAAATACGCTCTGACCCTGTTATCACATTCCATAAGTCTTCACTCCACTTAACATTCTTCCGGCGTCTTACGAAAATACGGGACGTGACGGAAAGAATGTGATTTACGGGCGTACGGCATCGTAAAGACTGTTTAACGCGTTTAAGTGCTCGAGGGAAACGGGATTTTCCTTATCTGGTGTAACGAGGGTTCCACGTGTGATCTGCATGTACGAACGACCCTGCTTATCTCCCAGGTCCCGCGCAGTTGCACACAAATATATGTTGACATTTACCGATTCGCACACAGAGTGCACTCTGCTTTCTTCTCTCTGATAAATGCAAATAAATAACGCAATTTACTTTTACGCCTGAACGAATTATAGCCGCGATTCCGATCGACGATACGCGAGACGATAGAAGGTTGATTACGTAAAATTAACCAATCGCATCATCGGCAAATTGGATCGAGAGGTGCAAGTGGTATACCGAGAATACACTTTTCATTTTACGATTGTCAAAGTAACGAAACACATCGCCGTAAAGCGTCATCAAGTAACTTTATGCACGTTTCGTGATTACCGAGGCGACACATCCTTCTTCTCGATATTTTATAGAGAAAAATTTTATCGGCGCAATTAAACACCCGTATAATACGACGCAATCCTGATTGCGCAAGATGGAATCATTTAATAAATAAATTTACGTAATTCATCCAACTCGATTCGCAGTCGTATTACGACTTTGAAGTCGTGAGTTTCTGCGAAAAAAAAATAGAGGCATATCACGAGTCATTTATTTAAATAACGCCTTATTGAGTCGGTCATGTCGCATGAACTCGAACTTTACATGAAATGATCCACGGCCATCGGACAACAACTTCAGTAAGTACTTCAATCAGACTGAAATACTTGTCCCGCGTCAAGGCCTCGTAACCCGGAGTTCACTTTGCTTTAATGGACGTTGTAGATATCGACGTTGGCGTGAGAACGCTCTTGCGCTCCGGTATCACGGCGGTGCATTAAAACTTTTCTCATCTTTCGTTAATCTTAAAAAATAGTCTCTTTCGAAGGTTTCGGCAGAAAAAAAGAATGTGTATATGTAATACGCATATACTATGTACGTATAATATACATACGCGCTTGTGTAATTATACATTCAACCATTCTATTTTCGCTGTGACGCCGCTCGTTTTTTTCGCGTATATGTATAAAAAAAAACAGCATGCCGCTGCTACTCTTTGACACCTAACCGTGAAATTCTGAAGGCAATTATCCCGAGAATTCGTTTCGCTTCATATTATTTTCGTGGAACATTCTTCCGTCCTCTTTTCGTATGCTAGCAAATGCAAACTGTCGGCACGTTTCGGCTACAATCTGGCAGAGCTTTTTTATTTTCCTTTCCTTTTTCATGTCAGAAGTGAGAAAACAGTGTTGCGGTGGGAATTTTGATTTTTTAATTCAAATTTCAGAATTGTACGATGTAATTGTATTATGGCGAACAAGCTTTTTCGAGAAAAAGCTACTTCTTTTAAATCTTTCATGAAATTCATGTAATATACTGATTTTAATATGCTTAAATAATTATTATATTACATCACATAACATATGTAAAATAAAAATTTGTTCGCGCGCGAAGAGAGAGAATTAAAAAATAGATATTTCTTTAAAGAATTTTATATAAATATAAAAGACCTGAAAATATCATTTTTTGAAAAACTAAAATATTATTATATGTTTACATAAAATATGTTTAATAAAAATTAAAATGATATGCTAAGAAAAAACTGTTCCTGAGCTTAAGATCTTGTCAAGTATACTTTGTTCTTCACTTACTTTGTCACGCACTGATCGTCCTAGCAATTCCAAAGGAGTTTCTACACTACAAACTTTATTCGTCCAATAATACAACTCTTAAAAAACAGTAAAACATGCTTGCACACGCAAATAAGAAAGTATTCAGCGGATGATGTGCGCAAATGTAGATACGTATGATTCGGAGGGTAGTTCGCTACCTTAATGCAAAAGTTTGCTCGGTAGCCACGAAGAATCACAAAAGTAAATAGCTATCCGGACGCGCATAGGGAAAACTAACACTACGCTACGGAATATCGCAATAAGCAAGTATTTACCATGCGAACTGTCTTTCTGGCTGAAACGTGAGGAAACTTTGTAGGACGAACGAAATGGAAGGGCTGGACGAGGGGATAAGAGGAAGGAGAACTGGATGCAAAGAAGAATAGCTCGGGGAAAATAGACGAGATGCATTTTCGTGAGTAGGCGAGAATCCACAGCTCGGTGTTATGTAGTACACACACGCATATTCGAGACTTAAAGAGGCTGGATCAGCCACAGTAGCTCGTATTGAACTGTTGCGCGCGCAGCCGCCTTGTTCTACCACAAAATGTGACGAGATCATCCGTGACCATCCGTGACCACGAATACACGCCAAGAACTATGTGTATCGCTCTTCTGCATTATCCGAGGTACATTCCCCTGTCAATTTTATTTATATAGAATAAAAAGAGCTAAAGTCGAGAGATTAGAATGCTTGATCCAATTGATAATTTATCATAAAATTTATTTATAAAAATCGTTCGTAATCTACAAATTAATTCCCATAAAATCTCCATAATCTACAAATTAACGACTTATTTGTGCTATATAATACAACTTAAAAAACAAAGTTCTCCAGAAAATGAGTTTGAACGTTTTGAATTGTTAAAATTTTGTAATATTAATTTTAAAATGCAATTTTAATATAATAATTAATTATATAAGAATAAAATTGTTCTTTTATTATAAAGTATTGTTTTTTCTTTTTATTATTTTTTGCAAGCAACTAAAAAATGACAATTTGAGTTATGTTGCAAAAGTTATGAGCAATATTTATTTCTTGCGCTCTCTTATATATCTAACAAAATCATATCGTAACTTGAAGACGTAGAATTATTGCAAATTTCTTTGTTGAAATTACAATTGTAATTTCAACAAACGTTTGCAATTTTATTAATAAAAAAAATTTATTAATAATTGTAGTTATTGAACTTATTATAATAATCGTAGTTATTTTAGAAATCTTTTTCATATCCGAGTATAGTAATAAAACAATTTTCGCGGTTAAAGTCAACAAGTTAAAGAGGACAATTGATTTTGACGCGTAAACACTCTTTTATAACCCTCTCCACGTCACGTCGTCCAATGACGACCATTTTACCTGAAGTTCACCTTGACAATAAAACATCAAAAGACGCGAACGTTTCGCGCCGTAATAAACCGTATTTTAGCCTGGAATGCTGAAGGCTAAACCAGGAAGAGAGGAACCACTCGAAAACGAAAGGACGACAAAAAAATCTTTTCCTTCGATTAGACGAAAGGGTTAAGCTCAACTCTTTTGCCGCTATTGTCTTGACAAAAAAATCGTAACAACGAGCAGCTCAAAGATCCATGAAACCATGGTAGCACGAGACAGTTTTGCTTCAAGGTCTCGCGAAGGAAGTGCGCGTTGTGAAATGTTCCTGGACTCCTCAAGGTTGTAGCCAGCTTAAGACTCCGCAGGAATACACTTGTCCATCCTTTCCATCACGCACCTGTTCATAATGTGAGTGTTTCCATCGTTCTACGACGATCCGTCCAGTAAAAGTCGAGGCACTCCTCTGTGTAAGATTTGATTTTTTTTTCTTGTCCGCGATCAGCCGTAAATCGCCGTAAGTTGTCACGCGCCGTTCGCGGATGGTACTTGACTATTTATGCGAGAGAGGACAGAGACGCGACCTCCGTGAGTCCTCGGTAAATACAATTTCCATAATTGTCGTATTGCGCTGTCGCAGAAAATATTGGCCGATGCGAACAGCGTCGCGTTATAAATGCACGATTTACTGCGCCCTGGTGTCCCCTCGTATCGATTGAACGTAAAAATGGATCCGCATCGTTGGAAAAGCATATCCCGTAAAGTTGTCCCCTTTTTCGCGAAGATTAACCGTTTTGATTATCGTGCGATTTAAAACAAAAGCATTATGTTCGAATAAGTGCAATTTTAAAGTTTATATTTTTATTTGTGTGACACTTCAGGACATTTCATTATTACGCGTACATAAGCATTTGCTCAGATCAATAGTATGATGCGCATATTAATGATATGGTAACATCAATAATAAAATATAATACTCTTTATTTATTCTTCACAAACGTGAAATTTATACTAATTTAAAAAATCAACAATAGTTCAAACAATTTTTAAATATCATGATACTTTTTAAGAAACTAACTCTTCGATGCCAAACGGGAACAATACATTTGAGTATGACATACCCAATTCAATTGCGTACAACTTTCATAAAAATAAACCAATTGTAAAAAATTTCTTCAATCGAAACGCCCGACATTAAGGAACATAATAGAGCAAACTTTCAAAATGCGTTTTGTTTAAAATTTGTAATTTTCAGAAATTGAGAAAGAAAGAAACTACGCACGCAAGAACAAACTTTACAGAAAATAACAATACATCAACGTATAAATAACAATCAGTAGAACGTGAAATATTAAACAAAATTGCTAAATAATTGTTAAAAATATTAAATAATGCATTTTGTTTGTCTCTACACTGAAAAAAATCAGGGTTGTTATGTTTAAAACATTTGTATTTAAAACAAATGTTTAAAATATGTTTTATTCACTGTACTGTTTTAAACAAACATATGTTTTGAACAGATTTTAAACATGTTTAAAACAAGTGTTTAAATCGTGTTTTTTAAAAGGAAAATAAGGAAATACGAATTTTAGGCTAATAATATCTTTATACATTTATATATAATAATATACTTTTTTTTTTATATAATGTAAGCATGAACATATTTATATATATTAAATAACATTGAACCATGAGAATTTCAAACTAAATATTAATGATAAGGCCATTACGGTCTAGCGGGGAACTTGGATGCTTCTAATAATTCTAATATAATTAACATGTGAATTTATATACTGCGAATGTAGATTTTTATGCGTGCCGAAAATCCTTCAGACTTACAACGCAAAACTACCGCAGTAATATCACGAGTTAAATTGACAAACAATCTAACCATTTTTGATGCATATATAACGTCGGTACATAAATTCACACGTTAATTATATTAGAAGTATCCAAGATCCCCGCTAGACCGTAATGGCCTTATCATAAATATTTATATATTTTTAATATATTATATATATATATATACTTTCTTTCTCTGTTAATCTGTTACATAAAAACAAAAATTGAATAAAA
>NW_017257220.1:800370-837759 GCF_001594055.1 Mycetomoellerius zeteki
TTACATGTATATGACTGGAAAATTATCTAAATTACATAAATATGCTTGAAAATTTATTGGAAATTGTAAATTTCCAATCATATTTAGACAATTTTCTAGTCATGAACATGTAATTTCCATGTAAAATTACATTTTTTTCAGTGTATAAGTTAAAAAACATAATGCACTTCGAATGTCTATGTTTTTTCAACATATAAATTAACGGTGAAAAAAATGCTTTCTGAACATCTCAGAGTAGCTTATAATAGGGGAGAGTGGTCTAAATAGGACCTTTTTAATTTAAATGAATACGGTTAAGCAAATTTGCGTACTATTTATAATGTAAAGTCCTTATAAGACACCGAATATGCGATAGCAGTTTGACAGTTTCCTATCATAACATTCATAAAATAGAGGCAAATATGTATTTTGAGTCATCGTGCGAAAATTAAAAAAAAAATCCTTGTAAATCATTATTTAAAAGGTGTTAAAAATTTGAAAAGTAATTGATTTAAGATAATTAAAGAGTGTAGAATTCAAAAATATCAAGCATTTCGTGATCACTTTTGCGGTTTATTGTAAAATTTGTTCAAAGTTTGAAAGGATCCGTGTCCAAATCGGACAGTACAGTGAATAACTTATAGGTCTGGTTTGTAGTACTGGTGATTGGCTGACCAGATCTGGTCCAAGTAATTAAATCAGTAAAATATCTTGAGTCATCAAACTAATCTCAGATTAGTTGAGTTTTATTGATTTCAATTCTAATAATATAAATAGTCAGTAATTTCTTTTTCCGAAAAAATGTTTATCTTTGACTGTCAAATTGCTCGTTTTTACTCAATACTAAGAGAAATACATTAAAATATTTTAAAATTTTATCTAAAAATCCATAAAAATAAGAGTTTTCGATCTGAACCAGGGGATGGTCCGATTTGGAACCGATGGTTTCAAATCGGACTGGAAAGAGGGTTTTTACATTTTCCATTACCTATAGTTTAACACAGATGAGAGATATGTCAAAATAATCTGAAGCAAAAATGAAGGGAATTAAATGAGCTTTCCAATGGCAGCTTCGATTTTACGATCGGACTTTATTTACGCCTTATAGAGAGCAGAAACTGCAAATAGGTCCGATTTAGACCACTCTCCCCTATTAGTTTTTCAACACTAAACACTATGCCATCTATAACTAAAACAATAAAATTTTGAACAAAACGCATTTTAAAAGTCTGCTCCTCAATAGTAGCAAGTAAATGTATAAATAATAAAAAAGTTATAAGCAATAAAAAAAACATTGGAAAGAGAAAACTGGGTATGCAATACTTAGAGTGACATTGAAGGGTTAATTCTGCGATTATTTCAGAGTCAGTAGTTACAATATAATCACTCCTTATCTCGAAAACTTTTGCTATATCGAATACGCAAACTCGAAGATGTATCAAAACTGTAATCTACTCTCGCATGTCCATCATTTAAAGTTAGTCGCCTTAGACCACACGCCGCAAATCCAGAAATCCTAACAAGCAAGACGGGAATTCCATTCTTAAGGTGGGATGAGGAGTGAAAGGGGGATGATTGCGCTTTCACGGGCGCAACGCTTCGCGGTTCGCGAATCACGTAGTAAGTATAACGCGCGGAATATAATACGGAGTTTATTATAACTCGTGTCGAGAACAACTTGCGCCATGACGCGGCTGGGCTATCTCGTGCCGCGGAAACTAGCGAGAGACTCGTTATCATCGCGAACATTTAGGCGTGCCATGAACGCCGTCGGTGTACGTGTAAATATGTATGTATGAGCGCGCAGGATATACGCGAGACCTTGTGCATCGCAATTTCACACGTGGGTAGCCTCGGATACGGATCGCGATACTTACTGGAAATTCGTTATTCTCGTTCGTTATGGTATTTAGTAACCAATAACTTTTATACGCTCGAGTCCTCTGCGCTACCTCGAGAAAAGTTATATACAGAGAAGTTATGAAGTTGTAAACTTTCATTTATATAGTAACTATTCCTGTACATGTTATGCTTCGGGACTTGAATTTGAAAATCTTGTATTTGGAAGATTGTGGAATGCATCTGTAAAAAAAACATATTGCATGTCGTATTTCCAGAATCTACACACTTGTGTAGATTTAATCTAGCATTTAGAAAGAAAATAGAGAGTAATTCCAATATAATAAGAAAAATTGGAATTCATGATAAAATATGTTTTAATCGGAAGCTTCGTAAGCGTTGTTTCACAAATTAATAAATATGAAATCATATATTCTAGGAAATTTGCAAAACCAATTAATCCCTCTTATATAAAAATAATTTCCGTGTTTATTTCCTATTAGTAATTTTATCTCCATATCATATTAGTGATTAAACTGTAAAAACAGAATCGTAATTAATTAGATTGCGATATATCCTGTACTTCGTTATCTTTAAGCGAATTTTCCTAAATTCTCTGGCAGAAACTGAATCCTGTTTGCTCGAAATGAAAATGTTGATTCGACTAGCTAGACGGGCGTACGTAGGAGATGGGGTAAAAGCATTGGAGGATATTCGGTAGGCGAGACAAAAGAGGTGAAATAAGATGAGGGTCTCGTGTCGTCGAAAGAAAACCGAGGATAGGTGTTGCTGCGAGACAAGCAGTCGATAGGGTGGAACAACAAAACTTCAATTTCCAGAAATGATGCAGGAAGATCTTTCCCGTGTATTGTAGCAGACCCCTATGTGTTCTCGTTTTTATCTCCGGTCGGCATTTTTGAAAAAAATAACATTGAGTGGTTTCATGATAATATGTATAAATATATATACTTATTTAGTGTTATCTCCTTTTAAATTTATTATTTCATTTGCGTGAATTAATACATTATATACTATGTTGTATAATAAATACTAAAAAAAAATATTCAACGAAAGCACATCCTACTTTATTTGATAACAAATAATAGCCGCGTATTTTAGCGCATCATCAACACGGAGTATTATCCCCTATCGAATAAATCTTAGAAAGAAAAATTTTTATCTCTAATATTGATAATATATTTATTATTCATGAGCAACTTTTCATCTTTTCATAAAGAAAATTTTATGCATACCTCTTTTAAAGCAAACAGTGTATACTACATTTTCTCGGAAAAAAGAAGATATTGTTAGTAGTAACTTTAAATTTGGGAGCTCCGCGTTCGCATATGCCTGGAACAATATTTCTTCAACGTTGCATCATAAAGGGGCGCGCGCAAACAGATTGCAAAGAACGAAGGTAAGAACGGAGCGGCTGCTACATGAGATGGTCCCGACTGATCTACAGAAATACCTCAGAGAATAATTTTGCAGCTGCTCTTTCATTGCCATCCCCATCTGTCGTTTCAAAAGAAAGCGTAAAATTATCTGTGTTTGCTGAATTCTCCGACTTGGAGCGTTTGCACAAAAGAAATGCATCTTTTCTTCTCTAAATTACTTAGTAAGAAGTTGCAAAAAAACTTTCAACTTAATTTAATGTTTACGTACCTAAACAATGAACACGAAAATAACTTAAAAACATTTTAGTATAAAATATTTATTTTATATTCCGTAAAAAATGTGTCTAAGATAAAACTGTCTAACGAATATTTTAGCAAGGGAATCCTTTTTTAGAAGTAATATAATCAAGTAATTATAAGTAACGATAAAAAAATTTGTAATTTAATAATCAATGATAAGAAAATAATTACTTAAATAATTTATAATTATATAAAATATAAAAATGTATCTATTTTTATTTTAGGATACCAAAATTCAGCAATAATATGTGTTCTATGTGTATTTAGTATAACTCTTTAATCCTACAAGTGTTTAAAACGAGCAAGTACACATTTTAAATCTATTCGCTTTTGTTGTATCTTCTGCTCGATCACGTTCCGTCGGCATCTCAAAACATTCGTAATACCATCTGCATGTTCAAACTAAAAATATATCAAGTTAGCAATAAAACGAAGTTCCACGCGGTAGTATTAAGACACAAATAAAACAACAAAATCGTTAAGGACGTTCTCTATGCCGTGAGAGCTTGCTATAACATTGCCGACGGCTGTCTCGAAAATAAAAAAAATCCCGAATATTTCACGCTCTAAATTGTAGCACTCTAACTTAGTACTGCCATTGTAAAACATTTTAATTTATTCGCCAGCAACTGTGATATGAACTCGAGTGATGAAATGGCAGCAGGTGTTAACAATATTATTCTAGCTTAACATATAGACGCTATGCCACAACCATTTTTAAAACAATAGTATGAAGAATATAAATAACGTAAATTCTTGTAAATTTTTTCAATATTATGAATTATTAGTCTAATTAATAAAAGAATAAGTAGGTAAATGCAAACTACAAGAAAAAAATGTATAAACTCGACGAGAGAGAGAGAGAGAGAGAGAGAGAGATGTAATATAGAAATTTAAAATTGGTAAAATTTTAAAAATTATTAGAATTAATAAAACATTAAATAAGTAAATAATAAATTGTATATAATATAATTTTTTCACTTATCTAAATTCTCGACTCAGATACAATAAAATATTTTCTAATTTTTTTTGCGCTAAGACTATTAAAAAGAAAATAGAAATATTTCTATAATTAGCTCATTTATAACTTTTATAGTAAAATAAATATATTTTTTATTTGTCTAATAATAAGAGTGATTTGGAATATTTAAATTTAATCAAATCTAATTATATCTGTAGGTACCGCTATTATTTTAATCATATTTTCACTCATAATTTTTCAAAAGGAAATAAATACAATAAATAATACTTTATTACATAAAAAAAGCAATGGATATTAGTGGTTATTTTCAACGCGAGTTTCGTTGCCCGACGGCAGGTTTTCGAAACGATGTACATTCATAACCAGATTATTTGTTCTCGCGAGAAAATCCGGCACTTTCGATAAATTTCAAAACGATATTAGAAATTTAAATAATTCTAAATTCATAAGGTTTATTTCACTGCTGTCAATTTTTTCGTAAGAGAACGGAGAGAATAAGACAGGCAATCGCGTGAGAAACTTTATACATTTCGAAGTGAAGTCTAAAATTCGATTGTTCGAACGGATGAATACGTGTCGTGCATAGCTCATTCCGGGCGCTGCTGTGAAGATTATTCTACCGAATGAAAAATTTTTCTCAGACCGTTATTCCTAATCGCGTGTAATTGCTTACGTCAACGACTGCCGAACCAGGTTATTAACTTTTCCGCTCTTCTTGGAATTTCTTTTGTGCTCCTCGCTTGTCTCTGAGATCTTCCTTAACTTAAACTTTTTTAGAGACCATCACACAGATAAAGTCTAATTGCAACTTTCAAATTAATATTATAATTAACAATTAATGCAATAAATATCAGTAAATAATGTAACACGCTCAAATTGTTTTAATAAAATAATTTTTATGTTACTAATGTTTATTAAAATCTTTAATATAATATGAAATAAAAAACTTATTTCATACTAAAATCAAGCGAGTTTAAATTACCCATTTTCTTAATTCAAGCCTTATTTATAGATAATATGCTTTATTATAATATAGGAGGAACATTGTACTCGTTTATAACGCCTCGCGTACTTAACTGTCAGTGCATAAATAATGAAAGCTAATTAGTAGATAGCCTCGATGATAATATCACGTTGGAAGGGAATAATTTCACATTTGCAATAATATACATTCTTTTCTTTTACTTAACTTATGTGAATTTCATATCTTTTATCACCCCGTGACGCAGTGAATTCATTGTATTTCTTCCCTTTTTTACGACCATTAAGCTGTGCTATGTTAAATGCAAGAAAAATATAGCGGTGTTTACTATAATAAGAAAATAATATATTACTTTAATGCGAAAATTCTTTTATTTATATTAATATCTATAATTATAAACAATGCTACAAATTAATTATTTTGTTAGTATATATAGTCAATAAATTTATGAATATATTCGTTTTTTTTCTATCTAAAAATCCATTTTCTACGATTATTATAGAGGGAAGAAATAGATAACACTGCAGTAAAACAGATGAAAGCAAATAATAGTTTAAATTAAGGACGAAATACAAGAGTACCTATCTCGGGGGCAAATAATCTTTTTTAACGTCGAAAAAGTATACATATTCGTATTGAAAGTTTAACATAGAAATTATTTTGTTAGCGAGTGTGTGTTTTCTTTTTAGTACATTTCAATTCATTATAATATCATGGGCATTAATATTTAAGCTTTAAATAATCAATTTTAATTATCAATAGCACAAAGTTTATCTAAAAAATCATCGTTCGCTTTAAATAAATATGATATCTTAATACTTTGTACCTTAGTCGTTAATGATCTCAATTAACTGAATGAGAGATAACTTTTATAAATGAAATTTTTATCGTTCGTTATTACTTTTCACATTATTTTTCCTAGAATTACGCTCAAACATTTTATGTGTGCGAAGTTACTTTAGTCAATACTTCATGAATGTGGGTACCGTCGGACACTTGAGGACTGTGATACGATATTCACTCTTATTTACTTTATACAAATGCATCTTTGATGAGATATAAAATGTAAGAAAATATATCATATAGTAGCAGAGTACGAAAAAGAATTCAGCTCACGTTTTTTTATAACAATAAGAAGTTTTTATCATTTTGATCAGATGCAGATATGCAAGATGCAGATGTGCATGTGTAGATTTTGAAAAATATTTAAAAAATCGTTTATTATTAAATTATTATTTTAAGTTTAGGATTTTAATTTTTGTCCGACAAGTTCAAACAATTCGAAAAAATGAAGATCACGTACATTTATATTATTTCAAGTTGAATAAATATATGATAACCAGGTCAATAATATTTGATTAGCGTTTAAATGATTTATATTTTATATTTTTTATGTGAATATTTTTATTAGATTTATGATAATGCGTGTAATGGACAGAAATAAATTTAAAAAACAGAACTTTATCAACATATATCAAAGATTAAATTAGTTTATTGTGTGTAGTCTAAATCAATCTCAATAGATATTAAATGTAGTTTCTTGTGGAATAAACTTAAACAAAAGCTATAATAAATAAATAAATCGAAGCTAAAGTTAAGAAATACCGAACAAGTAAAAATTGGTCTTATTTTCATGCGACTTATAGATATTGTTAGGATTGAGTGAAATATGTGAAAAAAAAACTCTCAGGCACACAGGAGCTTACGAAAAAATCGTGCTTGGAATACCAACGACGTACATTCTGCCGCCATACTGCCGCCATGTCCTCGATTACGAGGACGTGATTCGAGCTTTGGTTGGACCACTCAGGCTCCATGATAGCGACTGATTTGTGCCGCCATCTAGGTGCCAGTTGCCCAAGTTTTTACTTATATCCATGTTACACGATACGCAAAAAAGTCCTCGAGAATTCGTGGCACGAATCGATCGCGAGTTTCGAGAGTGTGAGCTACGTCAGTCTGTGGTATATATTGACGTAGAAATGTATTCTCGTATGTTACATTGGCGAAGTTTAAGTTCAAGGGCACTTATAGATTTATAGCATTTGCAAAGTTCCCGACGTTAAGTGTTTCTAAGAAATTCACGAACGGACGTTAAATTTTTTTCACAATGTTTTTGTAATTTAGTAAATCGTATTTTATATTTAAAATTAAATATATAAATGAGATATTAAAATTATTAATGTAGAGTTTCGTGAAATTAAATCCTGGTACAAAATTTTTCATATAAAAACATATATTGAATATATTAATGCAAAAATTATCTTTTTAATCATTGTGTTTCCTCCTTATTATTTTTCTTATTAAACAATAATTTTATAAAAAAAGAAGAATATATGAATATATATGGATATATTTCATACATAATTATGTATATGTTTACATATATTTATATATTTACAGAGTGTCCCGCTTAAGAGAGATTTCTGCCAAACGCTTTTTGTAGATGGAACGGACTAAACTGTGTCGAAAAATTTCGACTATTTTGCAATTTTCGCAATGGTTAACGAAATATTAATTACTAAAAATTGCTGAATATTGGTCTTCAATAATTTTTTACTCAAATACTATCAACTTTACAGAAAAATAGCAAGAGACAAAAATTGTTTATTTTCTTCTCATACAGCTCTAAGCATTTTTTTTAGAATTTTTGATCAACTTTTTAATATTGCATTTTCTTATTGGCTAACATTTTTACTAACATAAGAAAATACGGTATTAAAAAAATTTTCAGAACTTTATGAGAAGAAAATAAGCAATTCTTGTCTCTTGCTGTTTTTCTGTAAAGTTGATAATATTTGAATAAAAAAATTGTGGAGAACCACAATACTCGGCAATTTTTATTATAATTAATATCTCATTAACCATTGCGAAAATTGCAAAATGGTAGAGGACTTTTCCTCTCAGTTTAGCCCGTTCTATCTACAAAAAGCGTTTGGCAGAAGTCTCGCATGACACCCTGTATATTTTTATATGAAACATTTTTTATTAGAATATAGTATTTCATAAATTTAATAAAGCAGAAAAATCATATAAAATATCTATATAAAATTTTAAATTAATATAACTATGTTAGGATAAATTTTTCATCAATTTACTTAATTAACAAAAAAAACATCCCATATTTCTTATTTTATATGTAAATAACCCAAATCTAGATTGAGAAAGAAGAGATTAATATATGTAGATTTTACGTATATACATATATCTACATATTTCATGCTATTTCCAAACAATCTCAAGTTAACTAAAATATATTCAGACAAGACAGCGGTCCACGGCTATCTGGAATGAGAGCCTGGGCGTGTAATTCAAAATGATTACGAATCGTGTAACATGAGCGTTCGGATCGATACTAGTCTTCCCCCCCTCTTATTCGTCCGGTTTCCAGGGGTCGGACAGGGTTGTTGGGGCGCGACCGACTGGTCTGGACTGGTTGACCCGTCTCGCCTGGTCTCAACCCACTTCACCCTGATTTTCCCCTGCCTCTTTCGCCACATTCCATCCACTGTTTCTCACACACAGTTCTGAAAAGGGTAGAGGGTTAAAGAGAAAGAGGGGCGGCTTCGTCGAAACTTGACTATAGATTTTCTCCAAAGATGGCGCCACATGCATCGAGGGGTTTCGCGCTGGTTGCTGTCTAATCAATAGAAGACTTTAGATAAAACGTAAAATACTTTGATGTGAGATGTTTTTTTAGATAAAAATAAAGCTTTATTATAATATCTTCTAACCTCGACAATGTTTTTAGTTACGTATGATTTAAAAAAGATATAACATAAGATGCGCTAAGCTAATGATGGAGAAATTGAAATCTATCTTTATTTCTTCATTAATATGGAAAGTTTTAAGAAGAGATATTGTAAATGTATAATCGCACAATTTAAACATTTCGTTCAATTGGTATCTTCACCAAAATCCTATCTCGGATATTCGCGTGAACATTCGCGTAACCGTAGATCGGGTAAGGTAATTTTAAAATACACAAAGGTACCATCCTCCTAATATAATGGAATGTTCAATTATCATATAACTTATACATAAATATATCACAATATATTCTACAACGTAGAAAACGCAGCCGATATTAAAGTGCAATCGATATCGAATTCCACTGAAGCAATAAAAATGGAAAAAAAAGAAAATAGAATGCTCCAATTATATGAGAGAAGGCAAAAAGGAGGAGGGTTGCTGATGTAAGTATCAATTAATTAGTCAATTCATTGTCTGAAATACCTTATTTAATAGCACAAAACCTACTATGACATTTGCACGCTGTTTTCTGTAAAATCTTGACCATAAAGTTTATATATTTATATGTACAGCACAAGATAATAAGAAAAGAAAATAACTAATAATAAAGATTGGGAGAAACGAACAACTATAGTTAAAATGAGAAAGGCGGAAGAAGACTATAAATCTAGTGAAAAGAAAAAAAATAGAAGAAGGCTCTTCTTTCAAGAATAAAATCTAAATATAAACTTTTGCCAAAGATATTATTTTGCGAAGGAAAACAGTCAAAGCGCTTTGAAAAAAAAATTAACAATTTAGAATAAATTACAATTTTAAGGATTTACATATTTATTATAACATTGATGAATTTTGTATCATAATAGTATATTTTTCTAATATAATATGATTATTATTATTTATCAGCCCTTTGTATTCTAAGTTCGTTCCGTTTCAAATTTTTTGTTTTCTTTCTTTATGACTTTTTCTGCTTCCTCCTTTTTTTTCTCTCCCTCTCTCTTTCACTCTTATTCATGTGCATCACAGACTACTTTCTCTCTTCAATCTCTTATCTTCTTTCAACCTTATAAATCGACACAGTCACCTCTCTTTCTTTCTCGTACAATACATAGTTCATCTTTCTTTAATCAACGAATATGGATGTGTTCATCCTTGTCGCCCGTATCCTGAACGCAAGAATGTGGTGGAGTCTGGCCAATCAGAGCGAAGCTCTCTTAGTGCCTGCCGATCAATGCGAAACCCCACTGTACCGACATGTACAGCATGCCAACGTTTCCGAGGACCCAGCCCAACGAGGCTTCCCAGATCGGGGGAAATGCCGGTCGTACAATCTCAACACTGTGACGCCATGACATTTTGTATTGGAAATCAGACACGATTTTCCGATAACGTTGAAATAACTCTTTTGAAAAGAGAGACTTTAACGCACATATTTGGTAGTATTAAAGCTGTTCAGTTTCTACAATTACGTTATAACACCAGCTACCTTCGCCCGACTCATCCGTTTTCATATTTGTTTAAATCAGTTTATATTTAATTGTATATATATACATTTGTTCAACTTATTGTTTCCATTTGTACCTGTTTTAAATTGTAGTCTTGAATTAATCTGAAATAATGAAGTATTTTGAAACAAATGTTCTATTTGCAAGTATTATATATATCTCAAGTACGTCAGTAATTAGAATTCTCCAGTTCAATCCAATTTCAAGCAAGAATATCTTTTACATTAGAGATTAAAACAGAATTACTGTTTCTCATTCTTTCAGTTTAATTAACAGAAGTTTCTGAAGTAACTCTTTACTGGTTTCAATTCGGATCAATTGCAGTTTAGTGTGATGAACTTTCTTCACACACGACGGAATATATTATATTAAATTTTTTCATTTCTTTCTCAAATCTCTTTCTGCCATCTTTTTATTTTTATCAAAGATTTATCGCGGTGGACAATTATTTCTACCTCGTAAAGTTATTTTGATAGAGCTATCTTCAGAAAGATATTTTCAAGAAAATACTGCGTACCGCGATATACTCCATTCTCTTCGATGTTACTGACAGCGATCTACATAGAGAACATTAACTCTCTACTTCCTTCCTCCTCCTTTCAACTCCTTGACCTATCTATCTTAAAGGTATATAGTTATCTTATTCTGGATTACGAGATCCTTTCAGAACGAGCCGAAGGTCTTACAGTTAATAACCAGTTTTAGTCATAAAAATTGATCTTTCTTGTTACATTCAGTTTCTTTTTGCACAGCTTTTGGCTTTCTTTTTTTATTTATTATTATTCGACCATTTTAATTGTGAGACGTTGATCTCGTATTATGAATTATTTACTCCTAAAATTTGTCTTTTACAAATATATGTATTGTACATTTTTATTATTGGTATTTGTGAAAACAGTATATATATATACATATAACATTATCGATTTTTAGAATTAGAAACATTGCAAAAATTTAATACAATAATTTCTAATATTGCTTTCAGAAATAGTGGACTTAAGGTTTCGCACATCACAATAAAATATCGCGTCGAGCAATGGCGAATCGAGGGGAAAGGTGAAAGCTTTGTTGCGTACGTATACCTACTAAACGTAGCGACATGGACCTGCGAGGTTAGTCCCTAGCTTCTTAGTATTGCTAGAACGTTTCTTTGTTATATGCTTTTCCCTTCTCTGTCTCATGTTTTATGTTTATCCGGTCTAACATTGGATTGGCATAAACCATCAGATTACACCGAGAATTCTACCGAGACTTCAAAAAATAAGATATATATGAACACTCAGAATTTCCATGCGACAGCTCAGTTCTAATATATTAAATGATAAAATAAAAAATAGAAAATTGTGGATAAATAGAAAACTATACAAAATACAGTTATACCTTTTTCGATAATATAATTACAATACTAAGAACATATTGTTACATGCAGAGTTATAGATCAGAAATATTTTATAACTCTAAGAACATTTTTATATTTTAACTTAATAAATAGCATGAATAATAAACAGATATTAATTTAACGGTTCAATAACTTTTTGTTGAAGAATGAACTGGTTATGTTTAAACGATAGACAATTTCAATTTTTTCTTTGTCTTTCCCTTTCCCCATAAAAGAAAAGATTTCAACTTACCCATAAGATGCTAAGTCGCCAAATTGCTGTTATTCCCCACATCTGTAACAATTTTAAAAAAATTATGAAAACAACAATTTTATCTGCAATTTCATACAAATATAATATAATTTTAGATTTTAGGATTTGGTGAAACGCAACTTATTACATATAATCTGTTACCATATGTATTTAAAAAATATATGAAAATTATGTATAATGTAGTGCTTTTAATTGCAATTTATTATATTATTTATATGTTATAACGTATTACAAAGATTTTAATTTAAGTAATATTTGAAATATTATATATTTAAAGTCTCATAAACAGAAAGCGAGGGAACTTACATTAACTTCGTACATTTTTTATAAGCCACTATACCGCACTTCGTTACTATAATATGAATGAAGAACAAAGATCATTACGTATGTATCACAATGAGTTATCACAATTGCAGATTTCTATCAGCCAATTTCGTTCAAAGCACGCGTTCAAGCCTGATACAAATGCAGAAGTTAGACACGTTTCAGCTTGCCAGTAAGTTTCACGGGGTTTCACATGATCATCCTACCTGTTTAGTGTCACTTGCCCCCACTCGACTACAAAGTGATCGTGATCAGCGGCCTACTGCTGTTCCCGCGAATCATGTTTTTCGTTCGATTACCTGGAGCCCAGCCGCGATGCATTGTAATCGAGCAACATTCTTAAGCCACGGTCAAGGCGGAGCACTACTTGTGGTAAAAAACTGCATTAACGAAGCTGTTTTCAGTTCTCAATCGATCGCACAGTAGATTTCAGTCTGTCTATTGCTTTTACAATACCATACAGTCACACTTCGCAAAATTATTTACGCTGCGTGTAATTATAACCATCGTAAGTCTTCATCGTAAGTCGTCACAATTCAATGTAATTACGAGAGTTTTAAATGAACGGGGAGTAATTTTAACGATAGTCAAATGATAGTCGTTGAGTTGAAAAAAGTGAAACGTCTCAGTTCGTTGAAAAGGGCAATGGCAGAGCTGGCACCGTTACACGACATTGCTCACGAATACAATGTGCGCTCACGTACAAACAATAAGGCAATTTGTATGAGGCACGCGTTAGGCTTTGGTGGACATGAGTAGTTCGTTTTATTCTATGACTTTTAATTAAAATTGCGCTTTTCCCGTGATACAGCTTCTTGTTTTAGTAATTTCAAAACTTGAAAGCGATAATTTTTGAATTTAATATAACAACTAAGACATTACTCTATAAAACTTGACAAAATGTATTCTTCTAAATATTAAACATATCAATATTTTCTTTACTGTAATAAAGATACATTGCTTCCATATTGTTGATATCAATAAATATTCATACTTTATTTTGCTGTAGTAAACATAAACCAATGGAGGACAATTCATGAGAGGAGTGGAAACTTGTCCTAGAAATTCTGCAGCACGAAGCAAAATGAACAAATGAGAATTCGTGGTAATAGGAACTGAGATTGAACTGGTTTTGTGCCATTAATTTCTTCGTTAGTTAATCGTACCGGATAATTGAATTTTGATCATCTGGATTTGGATTTGATCATCGGATTGGGCACGTGTATGCATTCACGTTTATCCTTTTCGTTTTATATCATGCTGTTGTGCTTTCTATGTTTGTATTTTTGCATTTACAATCACGTTTCGTAATTTCCAATTGTAGCCGCTAAAAGTTCATATTGTGTAGAAAGCTTATAATTTATTGTACAAGCTATCGAATTCGTCATATTCTGTTGTATTCAACGTGTTTCTATTAATCTTACATGCAAAGTCGTAATAATCAAATATAAAAAATTACTAAAGACTTGAATAATTTGCATTTCTGTACAAGTACAGTTTATATATTGCATTCTAATAGCTTCTTAGACCCTTCCTTTAAAATATTATTCAAATTGTAAATAAATATTTGCAGTAACATGCATTTATAAATTAAATTTATACTTTTTTATACTTTATACTTTCTCTCTCTCTCTCTCTCTCTCTCTCTCTCTCTCTCTCCCTCTTTTTCTCCCTTCATTTAATTTTTTGAGGATATCTTTTATTTGTCCTCAACAGAAATATGTTTCAATGGAAAATTGTTTCATATAAGCTTTTGCAGTATTCAAGTTGGACTTTTTTAGTGGCGCTGCCATTCAATTATCGTTAGCTCTTGATGATAAGAGTCAACCTATAAAAACAATTGGATCAAGAGCACAATCATATGATTGCATTTGTTATCACCGAGCACCGATAATTTACGACTAGTGTGGACAATGTCTACCGTTTGTGGCTTACACACATAGAGGCTGTCCTATAAATCTATATCAAATTAGTTTCGATAATTCAATGATGATTTTGTTATAGGTACTTTTACAGTCTCAAATTTGTATTTTTCTATATAAATTTATAGCCATAAAATATTTTAAAAAACAGAATCTTAAGAAATTGTAAATATTTAAAACAATATATCTCTTCAAGATTTTAGTCATTATAAATATTCAACTACGTTGTATACTTATATGTATATTTATTAAAACTTTATTAACATACAATGGCTGCCAAAAGTTTCTGACCAATGAGTAATTTTATTGTATTGTTCAGATAAAAATCTTTAAAAAATAAAAATCTAATATACAAGATATAGTGTAGAAATAAATATACAGTCTAGTAAAATATCATGTTCTTAAGTCGATTATAATAAGAATTTTATTAACTTATAATATAAAAAGATTTGACAAAAAAATTATTATAAAATTATATGTTGTCCAGAAACTTTTGGCAGTTCCTGTATGATGCGATGTTTCGATGTTAGAAAATCGCTGAAACTACATTGAATCTAGTTAAATCTTGTTTTATATCACTTTACTTCCTATATTTATTGTAATAGTTAGCTGTGCAAATGCGCGTTACATGAAAATAATCTTTTTCTTATGTAATTATTACCTGCATTGAAAAACAATAATATTGTTCTACACTAATCTTTGTTAAAATCGTGGAATCAAAAACCACTTATAATTCTTTTTTTCCCAACGTAGTCCGATGGATGCTTAGTTTTCTCAGAAACATACGCCACTTTGATATACCACTTGACATATTTAGCTCTACAGTCCACAGTCGTATCGGCGTAGTAACACATACCGGCAATTCTTTTACCGACACGTTTCGCTTTATACCCCTACGAAAGTGCATGCGTCACTTTACTGCTTAAGGAGTTTTCCCGAAGAGACGCGGCGCGAGAAGGCCGAATAGTAATGTTATAGTACGACTGCATCTAAGTGGACAACCTTCACGTTCATGGAGAGTACGCGTGAATACGCAAAACTCTAAATGCAAGATGTATGTATGAGCAAGAAAAAAACAAATGTACTCTACGGGAAAGACCAACCACTTTAAATACAATGCATTATTTTGAATTTTATTTCACTTCGCGTAAAGAATTGTTACTTACGATTAAAATTATAAAAATTTAATGCTGTAAATAACAGTATTGTATAATAATTAGAAATATAATATAAAGAAAATTTTAATTTAAATTTTTAATGATATTGAAATGTTCTTAGATTTCAATTTGATCCTGAGAGAGAGACAATGTTATACTTTTACAGGACATAATATTTTTCAAAAATATATTTCGAAATAACCTTGAATATACAAAAGTATTTCGAACGGAGCAATCTTTAACTTTACATGACTGATACTTTGCATAACTCCGCAGTGTATATAAACCCGCCGCGGGCAAGAGTACATCACACATTCATCTACAAGTGTCTGCTTTACTTTCAGATACATGTACAGCAACGTGAGTCAGGCTAGATGTACCTCGTCGTGGCTTTACGAGAGAAGTTTCGGTTTTTCATGTATTCAACAAAACAAGATACACATGGTGTCTTCGAAAGAAAGATTCTCGGAAGATAGAATCAAATAAAATATTTGAAGGTAAGACTAGAAATAAACTAAAGTTACAGGTTTATTTTAATTTTTTATAAATCAAAATTCCGAAATACAACTCAACACTTAACAGTTTATCATTTCTCGAGATGATGCAATCTTGTTATCTTTGCAAATAAATTAATTAAAGAGGTTGTAAGGCAAATGCAATATGTTAAGAATTACTTGAAAAAATTATAGATTATTCTAAATTGCATTTAAAAGTAATACAAAAAAATTAGAGACAGTTGACCATCTGGATCAAAAGTTATTTTCCATAAAAAATAATATTTTTTAAATTTGTACTCTAATAAAAATATATGAAACTGTATTACAAAATAATGATAAAAATCTCAATTTTTTAATATAAATACTATATGAATTAAAAAATATTTATGTAAAGTTACACATTGAAATGCAGACATTAATTGTTCAGTAAATAAACAAAATATTTATTTGTTATAAACTAATTGGTGAATGTCAATGAAACTTTGCATAAGTCATGTTTAGTACTTAATATATTTATATTAAAAAATTTAGATTTTTCTTATTATTTAAAAAATTTTTGTTTATAACAATAAAACTAATAACAAATAAAATAAATAATCTATAAAAACGTGTTGCTCAATAAAAACAGAATGTTATGAACACAACTTTCACATGTATGTAGTTTGTTTAAAGCGTAAATATTAATATATGTGTTTTTGTTCCTTACAACCTCTTTAAATAATCGTCCTTCGATATTTCCTTTTACGTTATATTATGTAGATGGTTTTAGCTTTTTACTACTTAAAATTCATAAAAAAAATTTGTAAAAATGTATTCTTCATAGTGATATCGCTTAGAGGTTAAAAATACGATTTTTAAGACACACCGGATACGTAGGAATGGTTCTTCAGTGTTTACAGGTCGAGCTACGATGCTCCATACTCTCGAGTATCTTCGGCCGTGTACTATGCGAGATGCACCCATCAAGGCAACTCAATCGCTTTCCGTCCCCACTCACTCGTTTCACCTGCATCCCGCCTTAGAGGTAGGTATCGCGCGTCAAGAAAACAAAGTAGTAGACGTGAGCGAGGCAGTGGAAAGGAAATCGAGAGCATAACCCAGTCGAAAGTATGGAAAAGGCGTTCGAGCGGCCATAGCTGAACTGCAACAAACGCCGCCATGTCCTCTGTTTCATTTCTGAGTATTACTGAATCGCGTCTTTTCAATTTATTTGGTGTCTCCTTCGAGAAACACGGACTGACCGAATGAACAAATATTGTGAAACTACGTTTATTTACAGTTTCCCTCAATATTAGAAGCTTTATATGCATAAACGAATCAGATCAAACATAATAAAACATTCCGCTTGAAATAAAAATTTATGGTTCAACTCAGTTTTTTATCATTCGTTTACATAATATATGTTCGCTTATACTTAATGACATATCCAGAAATTAAGTGATTTTATCATGCTAATCAAATAATTATATTTTACTTTCCCCCACATTGCGGACATTTAAAATATACATATTTTGTGTCTACTATCTGGATACTTATCAATACTGCTTTTTGATGTCGACGTAATGTATTTAGCAGTAATTCAATCGCCTGCGTATGTTATAATATCTATAAATTCTCCGCACATAATGTATTATGCGAACATTAAGACATGCGATATTTATTTTATCGCGTATAATGCTCTAACATTCGCATCACAATTTCTTTTATTGCATAGAGATACAAGATAGATAATGATTTAAGCTACGCATGATCTACGATTATGAAGATGTAGAGTTTCAAGTTGCGAATGAGTAATAATCCTGTGAACGCAGGTTCGTGTACCTACATGAAAAGAAAAGAGACGCGAACCGTAATGTCGAACCCGTGTCACACACTACGCATTGAAGATTGAAGATTACGAATTGAGGATAGAATTCAGCCAATTAGAACGAAACGGATTAAAATTAAAATTACCTGATTGGTCGAATTCTAATCCTTAATTCTCTCTCTCTCTCTCTCATAATCCTTAATCTCGAATACGTAATGTGACACGGGCATAAGACAGATACGCGTGCAATGCCAGCATGTGGGTGATTCTGATCTTAAAACGAAAAATTGTTGCCACACAAAAGTTTTTATTAGCGTCCCTTATCCGGGGCATATTTTATCGAACTGTATCTAACAGGTTCATGTATTTATATGAAAAGACAAAAAAGCCTGCATTTTCTCGTATTCTGCATTTTCGACGTATCCAATAAAAAGAAACTTATTGTTCCCTTACTTAAGCATAATATCACAACTAAAAAAATGCGATTTTCGAGTTATTACATGAGGTATAAAAAAGATACTCTATCAATCATCAAAAGCAAGCTAACTTATCTTTACAGCCCATGTCGTTTTTTAAATTTAAAGAGATATAATTTCAAGAGAATATATCTTCTACAAGAGTGACACGTTTTGAGTTGTGCATGCTTTTTGTAAATAAAAGGGAGAGTTTTCTACAGAGAACATTTAGGATTTAGACAGTTTTGATACTTAATTGGTGTTTGAAGAAGAAATTGTTTTATTTTGAATTTAATCATTTTGGTCAGGTAAATATAAACTCTTGGCGAGATTTCAAGTTATGTTACTTTTGATGAATTATTGCAAATCTGTTATAATTTTGTAAGATATCAAAATTGTCGCAATTCAAAAAGAGTAATTCTTTAAGGATTGTAAAACAAAAATGACATTTGATTATGTTTCTAAGAGTATATTCTTTTTGTCGATATTATTTGATTAGTTAATAATTTTCTGTTAAGTTAAAAAATAATTTTTCCCCTTTTCTGAAAAACTTAATTTTTAGAGTTATATCACTTTTAAAATAAGGGAACAATATGATTATCGTAAAAAATGTAACGATAAAGATCAAATGAACCTTACAAAATCGAGGTTGTTGAATGAGAGAGAAGATGAGCAAAAGAGTTTCTGCTAAAGGCGCGCAACAAATATCGCAAGAAGTCGGGGGAATGAAGAAACACGTTTAACGAAGAAAAGTGTTAGTGAAAATCGATATTGTGCGATTGGTTTGACCTAGTTTTTGCGACTTCACGAAGCATCAGTGAGTTCACGTGAGCTAAATGCTAAAACCCATGCTCCGCTCGTTAACGATAATCACATCCTTCCTTGGTGAAACCTTCCTTTAACACTTCCATTATTTCCGCGTTTTAACAAACAGCGTGAAAATATTATTAGCCAACAGGTACCGTAACAGATAAATTGGACAATGTAATAAACGCTAGGAACACGCTAAACTTTCATTATTCTCTCTATCCTTCTTTCTCTCTACTCTTTCCTCTCTATTTCTTTCCACGAGCGGTTCGCATAATTCCTCGAAATATTTTTCATACATCGAGTAACGGCTGTGGTCAGACTTTCGCTTATTCTTTCTCACTATTTCTTTCTCTTTCTTTCTTTCAGAGCATTTCACGCATTCCAGCCGAATTCTGGGTGTGCGAAAGAAACGATCATTGTCAGAGACCAGAGACGCGTAGACGCACACAGCGCGCGCGCTACGAGCTGGGCCTGGGTACGTGGCCAACGCGCATGCACGTCAGCACCGAAATTTCGCCGTCGACCGACATTGCTGTCGTATATACCCCCGCTGTTTATACAGTATACTGTCACACCCGGAACACAGAATAATATTCCGCTTCCGCGTGGACAGCGGCGGCTACGGGGGCTATGCAACAACTGCATGAAAATAAATTGGCGTAATCAAGCGGCACATATGGAAAACGGGCGGCAATCTCACGCAATATTGCGAATGCAAAGTTTATAAATTCGGAATCCACCGCCGGCATTTGCGACTCTCTATGCGACAAAAATACACGCGCGTGTACACATGTAGATGCACGGCCATCCGAATGGAAGGTTAACCGAGTCTATCGATCTTGCTACACACAGAACGCTTTTTTGCCACTGTAGTAGAAAATGTAAAATTCGCTTCGCCATGGTCCATTTTATTTTCGAAAGAAGCCACACATATCTTTTTACTTGATTTATATTCTAACACTTTGCTTGCATTTTATTTGAAACAAGAGAAAATGAAGAACTATTTTCCTTATATATCTTCATACCTTTAAAATTTATTTTGAAATAATAACGTACACAGTGGTTTCTTTTAAATACCGATTTAATTTCTGTATGTAATTTATTTAAATTTCTCTCATGGCTAACTATAATACATGATTTTATACAAAAATTATTGTCGTTTCGAATTTACTTTTATCTCAGAATTGTATTATATATATTAAAGTTACATATTTATATTATTTTGTCAATATTTCAAACGCTTTGTTAAAATAACTAACAGTGGAAATATTTTAATTAAAAAATTTTATATAGCACAAATGTGAATAATTCAAATTTTATGTGCGTCTCGTCAAACTATCTTGTCAAGAATGCGAATCTCTTCTTATTCCAGTATGTAATAGAAACGGTTCTAAAAAAAACTTATTACGGTCAGGTGATTGGAAATGTGTATGAACGTCAGAATCAGACGTCTTTCAATACTAGAGATGGCTTCAACGACAAATTGCTGGGACCCTATTTTCTGTAAAGATCAGAGCATATCTCGGGGATATTCTGGGTAGGATCAAATCTTATAGTCTCAGAGATATGATATTTCAGATACATAAATATTGTTATCCTTCTGTGTTGCAAGCACAACAAAGATAAGAATAATATTAAAGTTTTTTAAATAAAAACCAAATAGGTATCATACCTGCTATTATAATTTAATAGTTAAAATATAGTCAAAACAAATTAATAAATTCCAAGATAAGTTATTTTAATTATAACTATTTATTTATATATTATTACATCATTATTATGAACTTTGCAAATATATTATGCATCTTTCTTATTGTCTAAAAACGCATGGTAAAATAGAAGATTTACACGATATGTATGATTTAAAATCCAAGAAATTCTAATCTAATATTTTTTTTGGTTTGACGAGAAAAAAAAGCTGCCCTGTAGAACAAATATAAACCTGAACCACACACTTAAGAATGCGGTAGCTATCGGATAACTAAAGCAAACAGGACAAAAAAAAGCGCAGCCCTTTCTCCAAGAGAAGAATACCTGTCTGATGTGGGCGCGACGAGAAAAAACGAAATAGGAAGTTAACACAATTTCTATGCTATAACATAAAAATACCTGCATTCTGAAAAATGTTTTTTGTTGTGCTGCTTGATACCGTTAGGTCACTAAATCCTCACCTTTTTAGCGAGCGAAAAAACGCTAGAGAAATGTCTAGCGTGCGAAAATCTCGAGATGGTTCGTTTCTCAAGTTCTATTTTATTTCAAAACTTTCAATACACGTTGCACTCGGCTGCAAATGTGCGAGGAAAATTACGAAGAAGAAAACTTACACGGGACGGGTAAGTGAACATTAACATTTAATCTTTCAAATATTAAATGCCAAGAAAGATCTAATAAGGATGTTGCAGCTGTTCGCTGTAGTTTTATTTTCCTTGCATCTGTGCCTCGCAGAAGGAAATGTATAACTTTATCTTTCAACAAAAGTCCATATATACTCTCAAACTCACACTTTTTCGGTTATGTATTATTTAATATCTCATGTTATTGCAGTATTACTCGATATTTTTATCGATTCAATCAAAATTAGAAAATGATAAAAAAATATATTCACTTCTACACGTTGGATGAAGTTGATAAAGAAAATACAATATTTTAGCAATCTTACCCGGAGATGAGAGAACAGGCCAAATTTCCGATGTCACAGTAATCATTGAATAAATTTGTGTAGCCAAAAAAATAGGAAAAGTCATTAAATTAGATCAAAATCCGGACGGATCCGATATCGATGTCCATCGTCGTCGTCTAAGTCATCACTGCGATAGATTGTGTCGGGCCAGCACTTCTTATATGACGATACGCCGGCTATTCTCAGTGTAAGCTTTATTGCAGCTAGTTATGGACTGTTATGCCGTCTTATCGGATGGCGATGGGAGCATATTTTCTTGCTCGAAAAATACTCCCTACAGATTGAAACTATCAATTAATTGTTGTGCAGAAAGCGAAAGTCTTATTATTTTATAATGGTGGAAAAAATCTCAAGTGTTTATCATGAAAAAAATCTCTATTAAACATATAATTCATATTTTATTAAAATTCAGTAAAATACTTAGTAAATCAGTGCCATATATTATCTTGATAGATTTATGTACTCGTAGATATAGATTCAGTATTTACTATTCTATTAATATAATTATATAACTAGTACTCAATTACATAATTATAACTGAGTTAATTCATTTGTAAATTAACTCATACATTATTACAATTTTAAAATAACTTTAATAAACAATAAAATCAATTTGTATAAACTAATTATTGCAACTATTAATTTATCTTTTTACATTATACATATTATAACAAATTTATATTCGTATATATAATACAAAAAGATAAATTAATAATTACAATAATTATATGACTTTATACTCCCCAGTACAACAAAAAAGTTTGTTGAATTAATATTTTTAGTAACAAAATTTTTGAAAGGAAACAATATGAAGGACAAATCGAAGATATAATATTCAATGGCCGGTTGAGCGATAACAGCCACGCATATGTATTGATGGTTTGGTAATTGTAGATACCTGCACGCTCTACTAATCGAAATACAGTAGCCTTATGAAGTAATTTCTTATCGAATCCAAAACACAATTTAATTAAATTCGGTTGGCTACGCCTTCTCCCCACTACCACCCCCACCTGTATTCTCTGTAAGACTTTGATGCCATAAATGCCACATGTTCCTGTGTACAACCGACTACGTGTGTTCCCGTTAAAAACGTCTATGAGCGGTTTTTACGATCACGATGACCTGCTAACCTCGAGATAAGGAAACGATGGTGCAACCGTGCCGGCTTTTTCAATTTACAGATTAATTGATTGCAATTTTTTAATAGCAGGTTTAAAGCCACGTGTTTTTCTGTGCCAGTTATTTCATTACCGTGTCGCACAAATACCACCATTACACATTTCTTTACGTCGCTATAAATATGAAGAGAATTGTTTCTTTCTTTCGCGAATAGGCAAAAAGGTCGCTGGATGCTTCAATCGCAGTACTTTCTAACTTCGCGTAGTAAAAATACGATAGCTGCCACGATTGCCACCAAAATACTGAATCTGTAGGGAACAAAGTGAAGTTCTTAAGTCGCAAATAGTCGTAACGAGGACGACGGTCGAGGTCCGACTCGCAAAAATGTATTAGATCATTCATGTATGGGTGGAATTCTCTCTCTGTACTTTATGGAATTGGGAGATCTATAGAGGATTATTTTATCTCCCTCCTGAACTATTCTCATCTTTTACGTCGCACTCGCCAATTTACAAATTACAAAAATCACCAGGGACCAAGCGCATCGAGAAACACGCTAGAATAAATTTGTTCGTTCCGAGCGAAACTTTATGAAGCAGTAAGAAATTTAATTAACATCCTGGACAGTTCCGTTTCTGCGACGTGAGGGAAACACGCTCGAGCGACAGCGATATTTGCCGAGGGAACCTTTCATATCTCGTACTTTGTGGAAATTGAGATACGTCGGAGGTATTCCACCCATCTTCCCCCCTCTTATCCCTTTCTCTCTGCGTCCCTGTCGGCAACCTCCCCAAACCAACCCCGAAAATGGCCGACATACATTTGCTTCTACACGTTCCGTGATCTCTGTTCTCCGATCTAGAATTGACTCAATGTCCCTCTGGGAAATAGGAAGCAATACCTGTCTCTCCAAATACGGCTGAGTGGCCGCATCGAGATGGACGAATATAGAAACGAGCGAAACAGAACAGAGAGAAAGGTAGAGGGAAAATGGAGAAACATACCTTTGCCTTTCGTAGATATTTTCGTCCATATTGCGCCAGCTATATCACAGCAATATTCACGGCACACGGATATTTCAGTATATGGCTGTATACAACACGTTCGGTATGTTACGCCACATAATATAGTATAACGTACCTTATGTAATACAATATAAAACACTGTGATAGTAATCTTATTTATTACTACTTTGTGTTCAAGATAGTAACTATTACCTATATTTAATATAATAGCAATGTTAAATCAAATATTAATTGATTTCGTGATGTTCTCCCAGCAATTTTTATCTTATTTTTCCCATTTTTCTATTTATCGTGATATTCAATCAGTAGTTTTTATTAATTTTGTTCCTCCCAAAACTTAATTTGTATCGATTGAATTCACAATAATAGCTGATAAAACATTGCAGAAACAGTTAAATTGTTATTTGCTTCAATATTTGATTGTAACAAATAAGTACACAATATCAATTTTTTTCAGTCTATTTTCCTTCTCACTCATGTAATATATGATACAATATACATAAGAGGCCAAACATAGAAACAACAAAATATTCAGAATGATACAGTTATCTTCATAACATATTTCTTATTAGATATCATCCTATAAATTTCAAAAAGTTACGCAATCTTACTTTATACAATAAAATATCTTTATGCATCGCTAATTTGCAAAATAATAATTCGAAATCTATATCTATATACAAACAGAAAGATTTGTTTCTTATTCAACAAAACGTAATTAAATATCAGAAAATATCTTGTAATAAAGAAGATGTTAATTAATATTATATCCTTTGAATAAATATTCTTTACCTAAATTATATAGCTCGAGATATAATTAAAATAAGAACATAATTTAACATAATGTTTTCATTTCATTTGATCATACCATTTCGTTCAGAGGATAAGTCAAAGTTTTTTTTCGCCAAACGACGAAAAAAAATATTACTCTTGGCCACGTTTATCACATTTACATCACGAGTTTCACGAGTTCACTTGTTTACGGGCCATTTCGCACAGCTACGCGAAAATACTACTTTTTTTCCTGAAAGTATAAGCATTCAAACTTACTGCTTTAACCTTCAACTTCTGAAATACCCCTTTGAAGCTCCTCATAAGAGGACTATTATGTACAACTGTCATTACATGCTTTATATTTGCAGATCTAAAAAGACAACTTATTTAACAATTTTTACGATTCTTTTATCAAAAATACGTATACCTATCTATTGTCTGTTTACTCTTAAAATGATGATTTGTATTTCAAATAAAACATTTTCTGTCTTACATAAATACGATAGAGAACGGTCAAAATTTAGATGTTTCGAATAATACAATATATATTTTTTATTAAATCAATTTATTTAAGATATGATTGCGCGCCGAAACGAACATTCCTATATTAAATCAATTTATCTCAGATATGACTGTGTGGCAAAACCTTTTCAACACAATCAATTTGACAAGGGAAGTTTCACAACTATTCGGCACCGATTTGATTCTCCATGAAATATGTTGTTAAACACAAAAATTTAAGCGCGTGCGACACGTATTTTTTTATACGTGCGCTAATTCATATTTAAGGGGTGAAACACCTCTTTGAAAAAAAAAAAACGGTATTTCTATTTCGAGCCAAATACCGTCGAAAGCATAAAAAGATGGAAAAAAATTTTTTAAACAAAAGTTATATGGTTTCAAAAGTACTTCAATGTCGTGAAGAAAGTTGTGTGACGTCCCTTATGAGAAAAATCTTAGTGAACATAGGTCGAAAGCTCAACTTTCTGAAATATAAACATTTTTGTCTGTTAGCATCATGAATAACTTACTGGCTTCTACGTGTCGCATGTGATATTTACCTCAGTGTTTATAAACTGCGTTCTGTAAAAAGAACTCTGTAAGATTCTGTAAGAAGAAGATGCGAAGCATGTATGGAAATGGAAGGAGGATATGTGGAACACCTTTTGTAAATATAGCAAGTAAGTCATTCATGGTTCTAACATAAAAATGTTTATATCTCAGAAACGATTGAGCTTTCGACCTATGTTCCCTAAGATTTTTTTATTCAGTATGGTGTGTACGATTTACCATATATATAACTGAATGATTTTTTTTAACATCCTGTATAGATAATGATGCGCGTAATAGGATTTCTTGATTCTTTCATTCAAAATCATCTTACATGATCACTCTTTATTATTTCTCTAATCAGAAAAGTTTTACTATTCTTTAATAAAGCATTGCACCGTATAATTCCTATTAAAACTACTGCTACATTAATGTGGAAATATTTTGAATGGTGATAAAAATTACACATGAAACGATAATAAAATGTGTAAGACTTACGCAGATTGGTGTAGTATAACTCGATGCGTTGAAATTTTATTCCTACATAAGAAATCGCAATCGAAAAATTCTCCACGGCAAATCTGATTTAGACGCCAGCTCCGCTCAAGTTTTTATTTCGTACTTCGATCCCGGCTACACTTCGGCTATCTCTGCCGCATACGTGACGGTGTGGTGATGAAGAAAAGCGTGGACAGGTATACCCATAGGTATTCATATGTATGGCAGGGTGTATCCGTTCGTGTGCCCAGCTGCTTCGTAGATACATGGTATTGGTACATACGCCGCTCTGAGGGCGGATATATCGGCGTCAGCAGGGGATCCGTGCTGCCATTTTATCCAAACGTGATCTCAGCCAAATACGAAAATTCGTACGTGCTGCGGTATATACGTATCGTCGGCGTCATCGTTGTCAGTGCAGGAGATACGTTCGATACACTCGATGAAGTAAGTGCACGAGAGAGTCAGGCGTGGGCAGTATTAACCGGAAAACATGACACGTAAATATCGGTACCTACTCTAACGCCCACACGGACCTCTGTCATTTCTTTGCAGTGCATGCGGAAACGCTAATACTACGATAGAATAAACTTCGCGAATTTAATACGCAAAATACCTAAGATATTGGGAAAGACGATATAAATATGCTGAAATATTTAAGCCACCCAGCGTGACTTGTCCCCTGCACATTAGTTGGCATCGGATGCATTAATTTTCAACACATTCTGATTAACAAAATCTAATATTTAATAAAATTCGATCATTTATATCATAGCACTTTTAGATTTGGACATTCATATTATGCGTATTTTGTTGAGACTGGAGATTCAATATTCGAAGACTGAATATTTGCGGATAATAAAATTTGAAAAATTTTAAATTGACAATGTAAAACATCGTAGAATTTCTGTCAATTTAAACTCTATTTAAAATTGAAAAAGATAAGACTTTCTATTGACTTCATGAAATTTAAATTATAAAATTCATGATAATTTTAATATTAAATACTTCTGTAATTCAGATTTATTTAAAAATTGTTATCAAATAGAAATCGAAATTTAATTTAATCAAAAAATCTGTCACAATTGCATTCAATAATGATGTGAAACGTTACATATTTAAATTATTTATAATAATTAATAAAAATGTGTGTGTGTGTGTGTGTATGTGTGTGTGTGTGTGTGTGTGTGTAATAAAAGAAAATGACATAACACACATAAACTGCAATATACGTGCATGTACAATTAAAAAAATAATTATTTAAAGGATATGTAACAACATCTTTTTTGTCACACGATATGTATTCTCATATATCTTTGCATTTGTTAAATTTCTAAAGATCAGAAGAACCGATGTTGATAATTGTCAACAATTTCGTCAAACTTCATTCTCGAACGTCCTTCCACAAATATCTCGACGGCGCGCGGTTAATTAAGCCTGTTAAATGCAATTAAGGCCTCTACTTTGTGTAAGCTTAATTAAATTTAATTGAAGAAACTTCCATGGGAGGAAAAAACCGCAATCAGTACAATTCTTAAATATGCGTGTTTCATCTCAAAGAACCATGAAGATTCGAGTCGTTCAGAAAGCATCGCAATGAAACAAATGTGCCCTGACGAGATTTGAAAGTATGCGAGCGTGAAGCTAATAAAGTACAAACTCTTCAGAAGACTCTGGAAATATTTTTGGTCTCCGTTCGGATATACCGTTGCTTTTCCCTTTTCTCTTTTTACCACCACTTCCTTTGTAAACGCGCTATTTGGAATTCCATTTGCATGATTTGAAAAAATGTCATTTAACTAAGCAAAAAGCTGATAATATACACTTTCTAGTCAGTTCTTGTATACATCACATTGCCTCGAAATTAGGTGTTATCGTGTAGTTCTACCGTAATCGCAATTCTCGGCCATAAATCATGACACTCGTTATATCGTGGTTAGTTCACGTTTTCAATTATGCTGTATGTGTTTTACTTTACAAATTTTAATAGCTTTTTAATTAATTTACAATATGATGCATGTTTCCTTTTATAAATATTTTGTTATAATATCACTCATATAATGATATATCTATATAAGTATATTAATCATGCTATTCAAATTTACTATACGATTATATCGTTTGAATGAATATAATTAAAAAGTTCTAAAAAATAAAAAATATATTTTCACTGAAAAGATTTTATATCAACAAACGGAAAAAAATTTTATTTAATAAAATATTAATAAAAAAATGAATTACATTTTGGATATTAAACAGAGTCAAATAATAGACTCGCAGAATTAAAAATATTTATCTTGAATTAAAAATATTTATCTTTTTAGAAATATAGGACAATGTGTTTTTGAATCTTAAATTAAAATATAAAGAAAAAAATATCATGCAATTGTTTAATAATTATTGAGTTGTGTCTTATCAATACATGCTTGATGCTATTTTATTTGCAAACATTATTATTATTATATTATTTGATTTTGCTACAATCCAGTATAATCCAGTATAAAAAATCTATTGCATTGCGTCGATTTTTTAATATAGATTTCTGGCAACGCTACTATCTATTTGGATCGCATGCCGTTATGCAGTTTTGTTGCTCTACGAAGATGATGCTTCAATTAATAACAGACTTTAATAGTTCCTGTTATACGTGTTTACGATACTTCTTCAGCGACAATAAAAAAAAATAATTGGATGAAATGAAGAAAAGAAAAAGCGTCCTCATGTGTGGTAATGAAGATAATTTCATTTCATTCAAATAGGATAGTTTCATTTTATTTAAAGACAGGTATCAGAAGAATAAAAGTAAAATATGCAGACAGATAGACTAATGACTATAAATGTAAATGTTAATTATGTTAATTAGCAAACCACATAACTAATGTTACTTACAAGAAATTATATTTTAACTTTTATATCTGTCGGATTATCGACGCAAAATTGACAAACGAATTAAATTTTAATATGCAAATAAAACTTATCTAATTGATATTTATATTAAATTATCTAATAATAAAATTTATGTACTTATGCAAATGAATATTTGTGACAATTATTGAGAGATAGATGTTTGACATTAAATAATGATGTTATGTATTTGTCAATGCTTGCTATACATATTAATATGTAGTATTAAACAAATAATTTGTCAAAAGAGAAAGAGAAAGATAATAAAAATATGTTATATAATTAAACTTATTACTGTATTTTAAATTTGTACCGTTTACTCCTTTATTTACCGTATGCGCCAAAAAATGCGACTCTCACAACTAACACTTCAATTGTTTAGTTAAATAAAATGAGTGGACGGGGGCAAATTTGATTATAAACTCAAATATTTTGTCCTTCTACCAAATATTTATTCGATATGATTTCCTTTAATTGCAATCACTGCGTTATTGTGTCACACTCAGCAAATATAAGTGATTAAAAGAGAGTCGCATTTTTTTTGGCGCATACTATATTGCTTTATTTTAAATTTGTACTGTTTATAAAAATGATGTAATTCGTACATTCCCCATTAATGATTTTACTCAAAAGCAACTGGAAAAAATAATAAAATTGTATGTGTGGTATTTAAAGTTGTTTTATTATAAATAGATGAAACCAGCAATAGCTTATTATATAGGAACACGTATGTCATTAGCATTTCTCGACACTTTTATATTTGTATAGACATGGCTAACAAAATAATAAAATCAGATGTATATTATCTCATTTGAAATTCAAAACAATATTCTCTCATATTAATAAATTCAAAAAATTTAATTTTACAAAAATTTCTTGTACATAAATTTAAGTATTTAATTCACTTTATTTTTGGATCTCAAGAAAAAAATGTCTTAAAACTATTTTTAATTAAAGTTAAGAAATATGAAGAGATTTTAAGAGAGAAAAGTATATTCAAAATATATATACATGTAATAAAAATTATGACTTTTTGTAGAAGACTAAATAGAAGAGATGATTAAAAAAATTAATAAGGTTGTACAAACAAGCTGTATCATTATCAAAGTAAGGTTATAGTCAATGTTTTCCTTCCACGACAATAAAAGAGGAGACTGAAAGAATAGGCGAATGACTTGCCTATAAATGTGTTCGCACCTAACAATTAGCTGGTATACGTCAGGGAGCACGTAATAAAGCAATGATCGTGTTTTACGAGGCAGTATATAACTCCACCAACAAACCACCCAACCGCAAACTTACCCCTTCTCTTGTCTTTCACCTAGCTTAACGTCGGACGGTCCGTCCGTCCAACACTTATCACGGAAAGAATGTTTTGTCCATGTACCATAAAAGTAATGCCTTGCAAATTGCTTGGAATGGATTTCTTCCGGTAGCTAGTTTCCTTAAATTCTAATTTCACGATGTTGATTGCCTTTTAAATATCAAAAATTGATTTCTTAACACGTCGTTAAGAACTGATGATCGTAATTTTCCTAAACAACTATCCAGTTAAGCATTCTTTTTGTTACACTGTTATTAACTATTACTATAAAGTTCTTCATTTATTTACTTTTGACAAATATTCTAATTCAACAATTTTCAAGAAATATGCTATTATAGTTATAAACTCATACATTCAAGTAATAAAACTATAATTAGAATATATTCTCATTCTTGTAAAATATATAAAAACACAATATATATTAAATTTTAATTAAAAAAAATATCTTATTTATAATATAATATAACGTCGTAGAAATTACGTACCTATTTCATATTATTCTATTCTTTATTCTTTTCATTTCTTTCTACAGAGGATATAGATTTATTACTCGGCAAATATTCTTAAAAAGATCCTTCAAGTGTCTTTTGAAAATGGCTGTTATGTATCAAATGTAAATATAAGTTTACAATACAATTGGTAAATATTTTCAATGTAATTCTATTTACTTTTTAATTCGCTTCTAGATGCTAACTTATCATTTCTATACACACCCTTAATGAATGATTTACAGTCTCCCAAGGCACTCACTCAATCTGTTTGTAATAGAATAGAATGCAACTATATCACTAATACCACTGAACTATTTTCTTAATAAATTACATTACCTACGATTAAATTGCTCTATTCTCATGCACCTATCAGATTAAAGAGAATAGGGGTGCACGAGAGAAGCGATTGGAAGATAGAAAATCACGAATGATAAAATAATCTTGAATAAAAAATTAATGAATGCATACGGATAGGAGATCTCGGTTCCAAAATGAAGCAAATGATTCCTCTTTCCCCCTCCGTACAGACCAACCCGTTCAACGGCCATTCCATCGTTCCATCCTAATATCTCCCTCTTCCACTGAAGGCACCAATCGAGTTCGATGCTACCGTCGATGTCATTCGTGAAATACATTTTAGCCATGAAGTCTTCTCTCCCTGTCGTCATCATGGACGAGTGGTGGTAGATTCTTGGCGACTCGTTTCGTACGGAAGGCAGCAGATGGAGTTGAGGCGGAGGGAGACATCATTTCACGGATCTCCTTCCTCGATATTCCTTCCTCGTTCTCTTTCTTCCGACTTCTTTCTTTTTCGTTGCGGCTCTTTACGAGAATGAAAAGGCTACATCTTATCAGAGTCTCTCTCTCCGCCATCTTCTCTTTTCCTCTGTTGGCTATGGTATGTTCTCTCCTCTGCGAGCTCTTTCTGATCTGTTCTGCCTCGGTGCTGTTCTTAGCCCTTTCCCCTTCCTCCGCGGCTTCAATGCACTTTCGTGATTCGCCATGGCGGGGGGATACGGGTGCAAACATGATTTAGAGTAATGTCTTGGGTGAAAGAATAAAATCCGCGAGGCTGATGCCAAACAAATAACTTGTGGTATCCGGACGTGTATGCGGCTTAGGTATCCTATTGCCGCAGTACTGGTTGTATCTTGGATACGCGCTACCTCAAAACTTTATTCGCAGTTTTTCCCTTTAAGACGTTAAAGATGATATACGTGTTACGTGGTCATATACGTTATACGGACAGTCTAGATGTAATAGTAAAGCTAGTATCCAGCTTGGACCTACAAACAAGATTCTTGTCCATATTTTCAATTCAACGATATTTTTGAAGCAAAAGAACAAATAAGCCTTGAATTACTTATGATTATGAGAAGATGTTAAATATTCACATAGATTATCTGTAAATAACGAAATATTGGAAATATTGTATTTTCTTTTCTGTTTAATATATATATATATATATACAAACATGTTTAATTGTTTTCTATATACCTACAAAAAGTTAATATGTAAATATATCAATAAGTAAGAATTTTAACTTCAAAAGAAAAAAGATTAATTTATAAATGATTTCTTAAAGCGATATCTTCATAAATTTAAGGATTTGTTTACATCCACATTTTCTTTTTCAATAGTCTCGAAGTCAAAATAACACTAGACAAGTTAATGATATAAAATGTCAAATAACTACTGGAAATGAATAATGACGGATGTTTCAACAGGCAGCATTATCTACCTTTATAAGAGAAGGTGCTAAATGGGTTAATGTTTCGTATCCAACAGGTGGTCGCTTTTGGTCTACAAGCTTATAGCTGTACGACCTCTTAAAACAGTATTGTATAGTAATTTTAAAATGTATATATAATTAAAGAAAAATATTGTTTGTTGATAAAAGTTTATTCCTTGACGCCTAACACGGAACAAGAACGGAACATGTTCATCTTCTCAGAATATTAATTATTTTTAAGATAATAATATCTGAAAAAAATGTATTTCTATTTTTATCCATTATTGTCATATTACGTGTGGCAATATTGTTTATAATAAAAGCAATGCAGGAAAACTGTTTTTCTATCGTAGCTTCAAGGATACTATTTCTTTTGTTTTATTAATTGTTAATATTTGTTTTGTACAGTTAATTAATCGGCAAGAATTTCTCATTATTATATAGACGTAACAATATAATAAAATACTTCGTCATGAGTATCTTCTTCAACATTTGTTTCCAAGAAAGGATTAAGAAATTCAAATTAAAACATATAGCTCTTTCTTACTTTTTTTATTGAAGCCATATATTTCTAATTTCTTATATTTACTCTTTATTTCATTCATTGTGTGATTATTGTTTTCTTCTTCTTTCTTTTATGGACTTCTGTCCTCAATGAGACACAATGTATCACGTCTTTGTAATATATCATCGTACGTCATTGTCCGGATTACGAATACAAATCTCCTGGGATACGTTCCAAAATTTTTAATTCTGTCAACTCCGAGTATCTTACATCCTTGTTCAACATTCGATGAACAACAAGGATAAAATGATATTCGAATTGACAGAGTCGAATTTTGGAACGTAACCTTGGATGTAATATACATTCTGTATGCGCAGAATCACTTTAAGATCATTGAGATCCAATGATTATCGCAGCGGCATCTGTATGGCGGTTATTGAAATAGATCGTAGAGAGTATAGGATGGTTAGTCAAGGGTCCATTCCGCTAATGGTAACGACCGACTCGTTGGTTCGAGTCTCGGCTAAGCTTGAAAATAAATTGAGCCGTCATGGCGGTGGCGGCGACGGCGACGACGACGACGACAGCCCTTCCCTCGATTCGAACTCGTTTCCCTTCCCTCCACCATGCCTCGTTCGGCTATACGATATTGAAGCGCATGCGCAACATCGATAGAATTTCACGATGGATTGAAGGAGGGAGGAAATTGCATCGTGAATGGAATAAAGATTTCGTTGCCCTGCGGCAATCGCGCCATTTTCACGAAGAAATCGATTAAAAAAAGATATTTATTATATAAGACATTTGAATCGTTTTTCACGTAGACTAATAAATGCTGTAGGAATTAAGAATTAATAATCAAAGTTATGGATCGAATATTTTACAAGAATAGAAGCAATTAATCTTTATTATCTGAGAAAGAATTTAAAAATATAAAGTTTTATCAAAATCTTGCCTTATTAAATTAATATAACTAGACTATTTCTACTTTTATACGTTTTGTAAAAAAAAAATGTATAGTATTATGCAATTTATTTATGCATATATTGATATAATGCATCGTGAAAATATAATATACGATCGGAAAACCATATAACCCTGCCGGTAACTTTCAGTAACTTACGGGAACTGCTTGGTGCACTTTATTACCGACGCGACGATCGATTCTAGCGGTCACTACCTGTGTTCTCCAATCCATTAATCCATTAACTCATTCGGCTAGAATCGAAGAGTTTAGGGCTATGGCACACATGAAAAAACGTAAGAAATAAGATTTAAGGTGTAAGCAAATTAACCAATCACAGACAAGAACGTAAGGCAATAACATAAGCAGTAACATATCGAAAATATTGTTTATTATTTACACTTAATTAACGCTAACGTTTTCCTATATGCTATTGATAAAAAAAGAATTCAAATTAAACGATTGAGAATCAATATGTTTTATGTAAGAACATAAACTATTATTCTCTTTCAAAAAATTGTTTATAATACAGAAATTATGCGTTTCGCGGGTTTTCTCCGTGTCCAAATCCATTCTTAGAGAATGTCTATATAATTGTTTATAATAATTTAATTAAATAAATTTTAGTAAAGCTTCACTGTTTTCACAATAATGACACGATTCAATAATAAAGCATTTGAATTTTTACGACGTGTAAGGGTAGATTTGCGATGTTCTCATTGTTAAATTCAACACATTAAGTTTGTATCATACATTTTAACGAGGCGTAAATTCATGCGTGTAAGCACGATTTCATTAAACGAATAGCTCGACACAGACACCTTACACATAGAAATGAAAATAAATGGGGTGTTATGATTCGAAGTAAAGTGAGCAGGCGTTTTCTATTTTCCTCAATCTCAAGCTTTTTGTCCTCTATTGCAGGAAATAATTTCATTTGAACAAAATATTGTACTCGCATGCAAACATTTTTTATTATTAACTGTATATATTCTTCCATCTTTTGTCTTGTGCAATTTTTTTTTATATTTTGCAATTTTTGAATATTTACGCTTCAACCTATACGATTCTGTTATAATCTACAATATATATTCATTACCTCCTTCAAATATCCTTGAATGTGTTATCTTCTTCATATCCTTGAATATCTATTAAAAATATGCCAAAATCTTTATTATAGAATATTTCGTTTACATAAATATTATAATATTTTATTTATATTAATGTACTCTTAAAATCTTTAATAAAATGTCTGTCGACAGATCAATAGATCAATTCGAGGAAAACAGAAAAAATGATTTTGTTGAAACTTTAAAAAAAAATTTAACTAGAAACTGGATCTAAAAATAATTTTGTTGGACTATCAAAATAAATATATTTAATACTGTAAGTATTAAATTGATTAATGACTCTACTTTATTTTGAGTATTAAAAACACTGTGGTTATAGTGTTAAAATAAATAATTAATTACTAATCAATTTAAATATTTATAAATTCTCTAAGGATGTAGAACGCTCTTGATAAACAATGTCAAAAAATTTTGACATTCTAGCAACTAGCATTATACTGGATATTATTTTGATGATCAAACAAAATTATTTTCAGATCTGTAAGTCTCTCTAGTTAAATTTTTAGATATCTACTTCAGCAACCATTCTTTTCATGTAGGTATAGTGATGATATCGTGCATCCGGGTGTTTCACTTTACCTCGCGTGCAAATCGAACCTGCATCATACGACAGAAACGATAACCACTGAAAAGCAACGTCGTATCTTACATTACATGACAGAAGGGGGAAGCTATACGTAGACAACCTGTAAGGCTTTGCGTTTATAGCACCATGACATGAATTTCAGAACTATGCGTGCGACTGTCAAATTAATTTTCCACTGCATAGAAAATAGTTAAGAATATATAGACAAATGGTATGTTATTTTGTCAAAAACACCGATATTTTATTTGCGACGTTCATATAATGAAGATTAATCACCTTATATGATTTACGTCCGCAACTCATATTGTCAGTTTTCTTAAACGACGAATACAATATCTCGCATATCGTTGGAAGAGAAAGTAAAATTTCTGCTCGTCTGTAAGACGAATCTCAGATGTATAAGCTATTTATGATGATCGAATGAAACGAGAAAAAGTTATGTCTTTCTCGATGATAATATGCAAGATATAATCGACAATATTTTATGCGTCGATAAAAGATACGTGATATGCGAAATGCATAAAATATAACTGGATTTATGAAAATGGAAAAAATAATTCGATGCAAAAATTTAATTAAAGCCGCATGCTTACATTATTTTTAATACGTTATATGTATCAGATGCGTAGCAATATCGAAGTTTATATTAAAATAAGAATAATAATATTAAAATAAGATTCTTTGTGTAACATTACATTATTATTAATTTTCATTATTAATAGAAAGAAAAACTAAGGAATTCGAAATGAAATTTAGTACCACGTAAAGGAGTAGAGTGGGGTTCTACATATATGTATAGAAGTGAGGGTGGAGTAGACTCCAATAAGGGTGCGCTTTTTTCCCAAGTGCACTCGACCAAAACGAAAACGGTTCGCCCGTCATTTAATATTCTACAAAGTCTTCCTTGTTCAGACAAATGACTTTCTAGGTAGGAATTATTCTGCCATAATTATGACCGGAAATTTGATGCCTAACCGAGCTTTTTTATTAAGTTGTCATGGTGTCCGATGTTAAAAGAAAAATATCCGATTTTGTGTACCCGCTACAATTTTCAAGATTGATTTCAAATATTGATATTATTATTGATATTAATAATTATAATTTAATACCATTATATAATACAATTTAATTATTATTAAGTATATATAAGTATTAGCGGGGTTACACTGAGAAAAAAAATTTGTTCAACTAATTAAACACATTTAGTTGTGTGTTTGCAGATTTGGTTAATTCAACAAATTTTATT
>NW_017257220.1:837935-846498 GCF_001594055.1 Mycetomoellerius zeteki
ACACTGAAAAAAAATACAGTCAATTTTAACAAATATTTAGTTCAATACTGCCAACTAAATATTTATTAAATATAAAGATATATTTATTTGTTACAAGAAACATTAACTTGATTTAACAATCATTCTTTTTACTGAACAAATATTTATTTGTTGTAAGTAAATGTTTAGTTGGCAGTATTGAACTAAATATTTATTAAAATTGACTATATTTTTTTTTCAGTGCATAACATATACATAATTTTAATTCTATTCTCGAGTATATCAATATTGTAAATTAGACCGCAAATTTCGTCGATTTAGCATCGCCTAGCGACGATTAGAATTGCAAATAAGAAATTCCTCGATAGTCAGGTTAAAAATTTCTTTAGCTGATGTTTTGTAATCGTTGAAGCTGAACAGTTCACTCAAAGTCCGGGACAAATTACACTTCTCTCTTGGAATGGAATAACTCGTAAAACGATCACATTGTGAGATCGTCATCTCGCTTACTTCTTCCCCTTCCATTTATCTATCCTCCTGTCTTTCACGTACCCTCTTTCGCATACAAATACTCGAAAATAGCGACGCGAAATCCGACAGCACGCAACTCACCCATACTCCGATCTTCCTTTTGCATTAAAGTCATTCAAGCAGCAGTCGTCGACCAATCACTTATCTCAAGAGTCACGGAATACTTATCGTCGAATATGAATTTAGAAAGCGCAATGTCGTGCATTTTCTACTCTTAAAATTGGGTGGGGTATACCATGGAGGTTGGAGAAGACAAAGAGACCACGCCTTAGCATAACTTTGTGATTTACCGATCAAGATCTGATGCAGCACGATATATCAAATGATTTGAAAATGCAAAGTAATTCAAGATATTGTTTTTTTAATTAAAAACTAGCGATTTAATTTAATGATAAAGCGACAATTTAATGACAAAGCTTTATTGCTCGCCATATTTTATTTCAATAATTTTAAATATATATTATTATTATTATTTTATTCAATATTACATATTATGTTAATATGTAATTAATAAAAATTAATATGTTATCATTATATAATAAATATTTCAGCAATAACTCTTGATCATAAATACCCTAAAGACATACTAAAAACATTGAGTATGCCTTTAAGAGTCCTTCAAGTGAGACGAGCTGTTTGCAGGCAAAAATATCGAGCGCACGCCTGACTAGCAAGCTACTCTAGTATTAGATTCTTAATTAACATGATAAGTTAAAAATGAATCGCGAGTTAGACGTACCGTCTAACCGCTTAGGCCATCTTGTTGTAGAGCGTGATTGTCGGGCTAGTAACGGAGATCGGAGATTACCACGTAGAGCGTGGTACGTTCCCCTGTTTATTGCTCCACAGAAGCACCCTTTAAAAACGCATCATGCACTTTTATGAGGCAACGATTATGCTCTAAACTCCAAACATTCCGGCAGCACCATCAAGCAGGGTCTGCTGGTGCGGCTATAAAGAGCAGTTCGTACTACAAGTTTACATCGATCGCTTAAAATACATTACTAGTTTTCTTTTTTCTTCTTTTTCGTTTTCTCTCCTTTATTGGCTACCCTTTCCTATTTCATTCCTAAACTAAATCGAAGCTAAACGCGGGGGCGGGACATGTCACGATTCTGGAGGAAAATCGCACGCAAGGTAAAAAAAGAAAAAAATAAAAAACATAAATTAATAACGATAAAAATCATGAAACATGCTCATGAGTGAGAAGTGCGATATTAATGTCAGCGGCCGCCGGTGAAAAGCAACACTGTAGCACGCTAGATGACATTGGACATGAGTTGGATTAGATTCCTCGCGTGGAATGTTGTTCGACACGGATGCGGTCGACATTATTATTAGAAGAGCGACAAGCCGGAATCATATTTGTTCTATACATAAAAGAAATATAAGATGCCATGCAGAGAATAAATATATCATTTCTTGACGAGTAAATAAAAAAATCGTAGAAGTCGCGCAGTATTTAAGCCTTCAAATTCAATAAAAATAGTGTAGTAAGCCGTCTATGAGGTTTATTCCTGGTTTGTAAATTCACTGCCAAGAATACCTCGATCGGAGTAACAAATCGCTGAAATATATTAAATGTATTCTTCAATTAATTCGTATATGATCTGGGAATTTTTGAAAGAGGCGCATCGTTTCACTCTTCACATGGAACATCATAAGCGAATGAGGGAGGGTGGAGCTACCATTAAAGTTACGAAGATCATGCCCATTACTTTAATGAACGATGCCCAATACAGGCTTCCCGGGCATATACTGAACGCCGAACTGGAAACCGAGTATGTTAATCCATGCCGACATTGCCAACCACGTATCAACGGAGAAATTTTACCGAAAAAAAAAAAGAGAGATCGGCCACACACGAAGATAAGACATACCGTATAATCTTTCCTCTTCGAGAATATTATTTCTTAGATTTGACCTGCTGCGATTATGAAAACAGCTACTTAGAAACTAAAACAAAGAGTTATTTCCATAAAAACTTCATCCTTTTTCTTTGTAATTTCCAATGAAATGAAAAAATAATGAATAAAAATTTAATTTGTCAAACTCTTGACGTATAAAAAAAGACAATTATCTATTAAGAATACACGTAATACGTAATGTCACGAATTCTGTTAAAAAACATAGGTATCTCGTTTATGTAAATCATAAAAAATTATAAAATAAACAAATTTAATATATGTATATATTAATTACATTTTATATTTTTACATTATTAATATAATAAAAATATAATTTAATGCAATGTAAAAATTTATTGTAATAATGTAACATATAAAATACACGTACTAATGCAATTATCATTACATGCTTCTTAATTTTATTATACGATTGTATAGTATGTGTTTATATTTTTAAAATATAGGTATGCAGGCACATAGGTAGCCATATATTAAATCATAATTTTTGCAAAATTAAATTAATAAGAATAGAGTTACGAGTCAAGCAAGGTCTTGATACTGTATTATTAAATAACAAACAGAAAGTTTATTAGAACATACATTTTGACCCCAATCGGGTCATTGTTATTTAATAATGTAGCATCAAGACCTTGCTTGGCTCATATTCATATTTTTACTAATTTAATTTTTTTAAATGATTTGTGTCTTTTTTCTTACATAATTTTTGCATTTCTTATGATAAATTTAACGTTGACAACAACAGCTTTCTATAAATTACTGGTTTTTTTTTAACCATAATTTTATCGAAGATTTTGAGACTGTTAGTTTTTGCATATCTATATATTTAGTGGTACAACAGTTGCCTGAAATTTTTTACCCGATTTTTTGTGATTTGGTTAGAATCCTTTTTTTTTTACTAAAATTTCACAGAAAATGTCATCTTCCTAATTTGTTTTTTTTTTCCCCACATTTTTTATACGCCATATTTTTGCGGTCTAGAATAGTAAAAAAAATAGGCATAAAAGGCACATTTTCTTTAGATTATTCAACATTATAAGACATTTTAGCAACAAATGTGAAAAAAAGTTCTTTTTATTTAAATAAAAATGCATTTCAAGAAGTATATTTATACACATTTAGAACTTATGCAATTTGATTAAATAATTTATGACGTTATAAGCTATTCAAGCAACTGAGAACTTAGGATAGAAACAGTATCTGTGACCTGTACTTTTTTTCATGTTTTTTCTTGTCGAGACCGCCTTCGAAAAGAAGGTACGGATTCGAGCAATCTTTTCCTGACCGCTAGTAACTCTGAGCGGGAGAGAGACGCGAGAAGATGGCGGAAGGTAACGCAGATGGGAACAGCACCGTTATAAATTCGAGGATGAAAAATGGGTCGTTTGAAGTCGCGTTTCACCCTGTCCCCGCTTTATGGTGCAACGGTGCAAAAAAGGGCTGGTCTCCCTAAGGTTCGGTCTAAGAAATGTCCGCAAGGGTCACCGTTATTACACGAATGCAAAAATCTTCTGTTGCTCACTTATCTCCGAACCACCAACAGTAACGCTACCATCGTAACTTAATTCTCGACGTAGTTCCTCGCGTAGTTCCTCGTCAGCGAATCGCTAATCACATAGGAAGTTTTGCACATTCAGCATCGCATGGCTTCACGTTAAGCTGCTTTATCCCTGCAAATCTGTTAACTCTGTTCCTGTATCGGAGTGTACCAGAGTGACTAAAACATACCGGAAGTGAACTATTAAATAAACAGCTTTGACGAATTGACAGTGAGTACAAACATTCCCCGATCATGTTCGGCAAGTAAAATCTTAATTTTATCGAATTGTTTCAAATTCGTATTAATTAATATATTGTTAATTATACAGTTCATTATATTTTATAGTAAAAATCTAAATTTTATGATTTATTTTCGGGCTCTCTCTCTCTTTCTTTCTCTCTCTGTCTGTCTTTTATATGGAACAAAGTTATTTTCTATGTATAAACTTTACAAGATGTGGAAGTACATTGTTAAAATTTCAAAAAATTGATCACTTTTCAGTTTATTACAGCTTGTTTAATTTTTTTAATATGTACATATAATATGACAGTATTTTAGTTAAACAGTATTTTTACGGTTAAAATCAAATCTATCTTCCCAATACTGGCAGAAATGTCTTTCTAATTTTTAATCAAACAAAGTTAAATAAAATTAAAATTAATTTTAATTGGATAACATTTAACATATCGATTAGATTCATCAATTAGAAAAATATAAAAACAAATAAGGGCTAATGAGAATTTATTCGCGGTACTTCGTGTGAGAATAAAAATTAGTTTATTACAAATTTGAATGAATATAATTATAATTAAGCATAGACGTTTCGGCTTGCCTTCGAGCCATCATCAGTATGTCTAACATTTATTCTATTCTGTGTATCTTTCATGGAGAGATGATTATTTTTTTTTCTTTATAAAAATTGTGATAACGTTTTTGATATTTGTACAGACTTTCATCTTTCATTCGTTGCCACTTGACTTGCCAACCTCGTGTCAATTGAATAGGGATGAGATTCATCGCTCTTTCTCTCTCGCCATGAAAGATACACTTGTAATTATATTCATTTGAATTTGTAATAAACTGATCTTTATTCTTACACACACACGAAGTACCGCGAATAAACTCTTATAAGCCCTTCTTTGTTTTTATATTTGACATTCTTGAGAGTTGTCATTTGTTTTATTTTCATCAATTAGATTCAACATGTTTATGTCAGATTATGTATATACTTTGTATTGCATTTACATATTTTAAAACCTGAAAATTAAACAGTAAACAGCAGCGTCCATATTTTGATATATGACGCGGAAATTATGTTGCGTAATCAATTATCATAACATAGTACACATATGTTCACCAATCCTTGATGTTTAGCATATAAATGAAGCTAGAGTTAAATGAGCGATATTAAAGTGTTAGCAACTCGTAATTTATTTTTAGATGTTTCTCCAATGCGTTTCAAAACTATAATATAAACATATATCGAGGACTTTAGCCATGTTTATAAAAAAAATGTCGCTACAGTTAAACAAAATTAATTACATTAAAAGTTTTAAATAGTATGTATGATTATTAAGTTTTTTAAACTGTAACTATAAAGTGTCTTCTTATAAGTTCGGATTGTATGATCGGCAATCCTTACTATAAATTTTTCAGATAAGTTCATGAAAATTATTAAAAATCATAAATTATTTATTTTTTATCATTTACTTAAAGCGTTTTCGCAAGATTGTTTTTATAAATTTATATCATGTAAAATAAAGTTTCAAAAAATGTTGTGCAAGAATCCTCATATGCTGTAAGAATACAGTAGAAACGAAAACAATTATCATAAAATATCATAAATAATTAGTCTCGGTAGTCTAAAAGCTTAGGACGCTCGCACGGAATGCAAGAGATCCGGGTTCGACTCCCGGCCGAGGCATTATTTTTCGCAATAAGTTTTATTACAGTTTTTAAGTTGGGGAATTTGGGGGGATTATTAATATTTTCAGATTTGATTGCGTTGAAAGTCCGACAACCATATCGGCACGCAATTATCATTTCTGAAAATTAATTCATTTAAATGAATTTACAATAGTTCAACATCTTAACGTTCTGACCGTTATGGCGCTTCTTAATTTAAAATTATTATGTTTAACATTAGCGGTCTTTCAATCTTATTATTGTTTATAAATAATTAAATTTTGGAAAAAGAATAAAAAAGAAAATAAAAAAGCACCTTTATTTTCGAATCAACATCTTGTGTTATAATTAAATCTTTTTTGGTTTCCGCAATTGTATATTCTTTTCTTACATGATACCAGAGGCATTCTTTTCGGTAATTTACGTTTACTTAAATCGCATTTACGCGTATATAAATTGTTGCCCTTCATAAACCAGAAACTTGGTTCGGCTGCCTCCAATATGCCAAAGCGTCAGCGGAGAGTATAGAGATCGAATACACCGGTAGGTGGAGAACAGTTACGGGTGGTAATATCTTCATTTGCATTGATGGCCTCCTTTGTCGATACGATCCGCTTTCTCAACCCTCACGCAATTTCGAAACCTAGCTTTTCGTGTCTGTACTCCAATGAATCATGAATATCATAATACGCAAGTGTACTATTCAATGTTAATAAAAAATTCTCTATAATGAGAATACGGAAGCGATACTGCTGTAACATTGTACTTATTACATAACGTATGGAAAAAACCGAGTATGAGATAGATAATAAAATTTTGTCCGACTTCGGCTATCTCGTTATTGATCGACATTAACTTGTAAAGAAAAAAGGAAAAATGTAAAAAAATATTCTAATGTAAAAGAAAACACGAAGAACACTCCTTTTTTTATACAGAATATATGAAAATATTAGAAATAACATTAAATCAAATATTGTATTACACATAAAACGGAGCATATAGATAATTTTTTATATAAGTAATAGTTTTATCAGAATGCGAGCATCACGATGTCGCTGAGAAAACAACGTTCGCGAAAATTTCTCGAAATATTCCGAAAAAAATAATTAAAATATATAAAATTATTTTAACACAATTAAGTGAAGAAAGCCATATTTAATGCTTAATCTTGTTCTTAATATTTTTCTGTGAATTTTACAATTTCCAGTTTAATAAAACTGTGCGCCGATTATTTATTTAATCTTGAATCATAGTCTTAAACTGAAGCTGAATTACGTAATATCATAAATTAAATTGACAAGCAATTTAATACTATTGATGCTAATGAACATCTTTAAAATATCGTAAAGAATTTAATGGGAAAAATATCAAGTATATTGATAATGTTACTGGAATGATAATTTTTTATGATGACAACATGTGTTTCAACAATCTTTTTCTAAGTAATGTCCATTTCTATGTAAATTACCTATTTAATCTCTGTTTAACTGACTTTTTATCTTCTTCTAGTTCTAAAAATTAGAAAAAGATAAATAGTAAGTTAAACCGAAATTAAAGTTAATTTATATTGAGAAATGGACATAAGAAAGTTACAAATGAAAACTTGAAGATATAGGGAGCTAGCTATTTATTTTCATTTTCCATATTCCACTAATTCTTAGACTCATAGGTAGTTATTTCGCTCTGTAAATGAATAAATATCCATTTATCGTATACACACATATGAATATTCCAAAATTTTAATCTCACACCATACAATTTTTTTAAAACAGGCGTATTCTAAGTAAGAGAAAGAGAGATGTATAAAGATGCATTGAAAGTTCAATCATGAGGGAATATTATCACTTAATATACAACCACTTATCCGTGGTTACATACCGCAGCTCGTAACGAATTTGCGGCTAATTACGCGAACAACCTTGTAAGAAATGAACGGTCGGCTTATTTGTTAGTCGATCGGTGTTAGAGATAAAGAGGGCGGTACCTGGTGCCGTTAATGGATCAAGTTTGCTACCTTGATACTACTTCCCCTACCGACTATCATTCTGAACTTGCAACCTATGGTATCCAATCAACTTCCATGAGCCCAGCCCTTTCCTCCGTGCTCCCTTTCTCAATGTCGGCAAGTCCAATTCTTGCCGGTAGTGATTACGAACGATTCATGTGAGTGCAAAATTAGTTCGAAACTTGGTAACTTCAACCGTAGCATTTACCTTCTGGCTATAATTTGCGACGATAGACGATACCGATACGACGGCACGTACATTACGTCCGGGTATCCGGATTCACCTGCCGGCTATAACAAGCGACTATAACATACCATAATCTTCTAGACCGCTCTAAGTTCTTATAAATTATTTTTACAAAATTGCCTATCCGCATTTCACCACGTGACTTTCCAGTCTGCATATGAGATACTTACCCGGAATCATCTTTCTATCTGTTTAATAAATTAAATCGCGTTATTTATATGTAAATACGCGCAGCATATTTTTTAAGAGATGTTCAGGAATGTCGAATGATTACTTTAGTTGAAACTCGTCTCTTTCTATATTGAAATATATAAGACTTCTCAGTTCTACGTTTACATTATCGTAAAATGTAGAAATGTATTTTATTATCACCAAATTTCGATAAACGTTAACCTTTTACAAATTTAAAACTTTTTTCTGTTGACACCGTT
>NW_017257220.1:846563-850497 GCF_001594055.1 Mycetomoellerius zeteki
TCCCTACAGTGCTGCAGGCTATCGTTGATAGACTAGGCGCATGAGCATAAATCTCAAGTGGTTTTAAGCTTTACAAGTACCAAGAGAGACCTAAATTGTCGCTTGCCGCGATCTGGAAAGTTCCGTCATGAGCAGGCGGTTCTTACACAAACTCGGCGAAAAGTTTGCTATCCCTTTACCAGCGTGTTCACTTCATTTATCTTCGTCGTTATTACAAATTTTACGATAAAAAGGGTTAAACTCCAAAATTAGTTGAAAACTTATATTAACGTTACGACATAAAACTTTCTCAACTGAAAACACTAAATTGCTTTCAGTCGTTTACTTGTACTAAAATTTGATTCTTGATTGTTTTCTTTCTTTATATCTTATTTTAAATTCGAGTCCGCATTGTTTCGTAGAAATAATCAACTTATTCCATATATTACATTTTTTAAATCTAATTCCATTTCGTAATTTAATTCCAAAAAGGTTTAATCCACTTTCTGTTCATCTCACTGTCTGCAGGACTCAGAATTTACCCTTGTTCCTCCTTCCACATTCACGAGCATCCCTTTGATATGCGCATGGGTATAAAGTCGAAAGTGCTTTTAAGCTTTACAAGTTTTGCACAGTGCGCGTATAGGAAGCCAAAATGTCGCTGGCGCAGATCTTAAAAGTTTCATGGTGCAAAAAAACTCTTACGACTCCTGCGAAAAGTTTCGTTGTCGGACGGAATAGGAATAGGTTTGACCATGCAACGTTTGTGGAATGTCTGTGCAATGTTTCTAGGAATAGATTTTCTTAATCGTTAATCATCGAGGACGCAAAGATTAAAAATGCAATAGAAATTCTTGAAGACCAAATGCGCGCTATGGCATGAAAATACTAAAACAAATCTTTTCTTTGAAATTCTTTATAATATTATATATTATAATAACATTTTACTATATCTTATATTATAATAATTTGATTGCATACTTTCTGCATAATTATTTCATAATTTTTATAGCACAATATGCATATTTTTAAAAAGAAGCAAATATGATTCAACTTACAATTCCCCTATTTTCGATATTAAACGTATCTTCAATTATTATTTTCTATTTAAACATATTTCGATTTTTATGTGCATAAAGTATATAAAAAAATACGTTTACATAAATAATATGTTTCTTTATCTTTTAATGTAAATTTATTATTTTTTAATGCAAATTTCAAACTTAAAAGCTATTTTTTATTAAGTTCATTTCTACCATATCTTTTAACAAAAACTGTAATTGCATACTTCTCCACGGAGAGAATTTTTTCTTAGAATTTATCCTGAAAATATGGTAGTCCTGGGACAACATTGTATCTCGAAGAATTTTATGTAAATTTCTCTCATCCATTAATATATAATAAAACTATAATAAAATATAAAATAAGTTGAATTAATTTTACTGAAGTGCATAGTAAAAATCTTTAAAATATTGTATTGTACCACTTCTATCATATTTTCAGGGTAAATTTAAAAAAATTCTTTCCGTGTAGTATATATTTCACATATATATGTACAATTGCAATTATAAGTCGCGACAACATTTTCGAAAAATATATCAGTTATGAGATAGTATGATCGTAAACTCTACGACAGAATCAATCTGCAATCACCTGAAGTGACGGCCAATGAAGCAGAAAGCAGCGAGAATTGGCAAACGGCGGATTTCTTCCAGAACTGGAAGAAATCTTCGTAGTGTTTTCGCGTATGTCTTCTTAATAATAATATTAATTCCACTTTAATATGTATTACACGTTACACAGATTAGTAATTCGTAAAATATCAAATGTTTCATAAAACATTAGATAATAAAATTTATTCTTTCAAAATGTACATTTTATATATTTTTCTTCTCTCTTTCTCTCTCTCTCTCTCTCTCTCAATAAGATTATTTTTATTTACTGTTAAAAATAAAGAAGAATTATCATTTTAATATTGTTAAAAACGAAAAAAATTGATCATAAATTGACATTATTATATGCAATAGATTTTGATAACATTATCAAAAATGTTTTCACATTTGCTAGAAGCCGATGAATCGAATGCGGTATATCGTATGTCAAAAATTCATTTCTATCTTTCAACAGCATGTTAGGCGGTAAATACATATTTTAAGACTTCAAAAATTTCGCGTTTCCACAAATTTATAATTCACCGATAGCGATACCGTTGCGCAAACTATCGCAGAAATATTCGCAGCTGTTTGCTGCAGTATTTTGTGGGTTTCTATCTTTCTTTTCTAGAATCGCTTATGTCTATACATATATATATACATATATATAAGAGCTACACAGCTACAAACAACAAAGTATACGCGCAAGTTCAGAGTAACGAAAGATAGACGAAAGACTCATCCATTTTATCGACCCGGCTTGCGACGCGCGCATGGTTTTCCACCGAAATAACATAGAACACGAATATCATGGCGGCGAATTCTAAGACAGTCTCGAAATGCAGCGTCCTGGATTTTCTGAATTTATTATCAGATTTTATCAAAATTTGAAGCATTTTGAATGGCATTTTAGAAGCATTTAAAGCATATCAAGAGATAAATTAATATCATTAAAAAATAAAATACCATGCTAGAAGAAAAAGTAATATAATTTTCTCCTAAAAGTATAATTTTCTTTCTAAATTTTACTTTAATCTTTGTTTGATATATATAATACTATTTTTTGCGTCTCAATATACTTAAAGTAAATAAATAATAAAAAGAAAGTTATGTTTCTTCGTTACATATATCCTATCCTAAATCCTTTAACGGAATATTTAAATATTTTTAATTAATTTTAAAACATAGCTTAAGTAAACGTATTTAGTTCGATATCCGCACGGAGCAAAATTTATTTCAAGTATAACACAAAAATAATAAAAAATCTTTACAATTTTAATTATTCGTTAAAAAATTTCTATCTTACATTTTCAACCAATATCTTTCCGATCTCAAGGCTGCGACTATTTTTTCCGTTCGCTATTTAGGACAGGGTTTGTTATTTATCTCGTATTATGTCTACTATTTTTTAACGAATAATTTTATCGTTTTCCGATATTGTACCTAGAATAGATCTCTCTTGTAGCGCATAAATTCGGTATTTTTTTGTGTAGCGCGTATAATTTTGTTTGTAGAGAAAGAGATAGATAGCTAAATAGAGGAGAAGTAGAGTTTATAGGAATCTGTCGGTGATACAAAATGTAGCCTGCGGCATACTAAATTATGACAACGTCACGTGCGATAACAACGTTAAGTTGCATCGTAGGTATTTCCTCCTAGAATGGTCAATTACGTCACGGGATCGTATATATTTTATATTCCGTCCGGTGCGCTTACGTGTGATGTAAATCCAATTAACTTCACTCTCCACGGCGCGGCAACATTTTGTCTAGGAAAATACGAGAATGCGACTGGATTCTACGCTGAAAATATTACCGCGTGTAACCAGCGACCGTCGCCGACCGCGATAAGTGAATTCCGCGTCGCCGGTCTCTAGTCGCACAGCGTCGTTTCTTCTGCGCATTTTTCCCGGACCGAGCGTGGACTAATACGCGCACGCGTGTAACGCTTGCCTCGGCTTGCGCGAAACACTTAGTGCGATAGGAATGAGCAGGAAGAAATGCGATGTATCTCATCTCAGCAAAGTAGGAATTTATAATCCAGTATAAAAACTAAATATACATATACATAACTCTAAATATTTATTTCTTACACTTAAAAAAATATGGAGAATTCCAAAATTGAAGAGAATTTTGGAATTCTCCATTTTTAAATAAATATTTAGAGTTATGTATGTGTATATTTAGTTTTTATACTGGATTAATTCTTACTTTGCTTTTATATATATACAGGGTGTTTCCAAATTAAATGGCAAAACTTCGGGAGCGTGTAGAGGAGTAAAAAACTAAGAAAAAAAGTCCTAT
>NW_017257220.1:850805-854344 GCF_001594055.1 Mycetomoellerius zeteki
TATGTCTATAGGACTTTTTTTCTTAGTTTTTTACTCCTCTACACGCTCCCGAAGTTTTGCGATTTAATTTGGAAACACCCTGTATATATATAAGCAAAGTAGGAATTTATAATCCAGTTGCTTATAATTTATATATACATAGATAAAAATTGTTGAGAGATTATTTTATTCTTCGTTTTCGGCATTTTCAATGCTTATAAAATATATAATTTTATAATTAAACATCATAAAATGTAGTAAATGTCTTTAAAAATATCACGTGTTTAACGATATTAAAGGAAGTATAATTGATGTACGTACATATAAATTGAAGAATATGCAATAATATGCTTCAATGCATGAAATATCAATTATTTAACAATATTTATCATATTAAAGCATCTGTTAAAATTTTCAATAATTTATTTGATATACTATTATTAAAATTTCTACTATTTTATTTAATAAATGTTTATAAAAATTATGTATGAGAGAGAGAGAGAGAGAGAGAGACAACAACGCAACATGTACCACATGATTCATTAATGTATAACGTATCTCAAAATTTATAAATATTTTAAAATTACGTAAACGTGTAATTTGTATTTGTTCTACTTAAAATAGAAGAGAAGTATATCTATAAAATAGCGGGTGTATATAAAAAAAATACAGACAGCATCTTGTAGTGCATGCTAGCGCCCGTAAACATGTAAGTTCTTATATTTTTTACTTCTCTACAAAAGCTAGTCATACGCACGCACGATAGAAATTTAAGACTACAAAATGGATTAGTTCGACATAAAGGAAAAATCGGAGAAAAATGAAGTAGAATATAAAAAGTGATTACGACGCACGGTGTCGCAACACATATATTTTCTCGCATCTTGTCTGTTACGCAAGTTCTCTCGGGCCGGTTTTATGATAGCTATCATTAGAGGTCAACGGTCCACGAAATTGCGAGGACCCTCGATCTCGTCAGTTTCTCGCGGTTTCTGAGGTCGAACGTATACCTTCAAAGCCAGAGTTTCTATTGGTCATCGGGCTATCGCGATCGATTTTTCAGTGATGCAATTTGGACCAGCATCTTGTTTAAAAGCTGCAGTCAACTGAAACGTCATAATGTCTATTCGAATCTTTGAAAATTATTAAACAAGCTCTTTGAATAAAAAAAGAATATTCTCATATTACGTATCTTCTCCAGTCTGTAATATTCTACAAAATAGCATAAAACACAGCGTAGAAACAAACAATTCCCCGCTTCACTGCTAATTACCTTTGCATTTAGACTGTAAAATTTCATTACTCTGTATTCCATAGGATACATCATAACTGGAGGGTAACGAACTACAAAATTCTACTTTTCTTCGATCGCAACCCGGGCAACGTTCTATGGATCTTGGGATCCTGTGCGTGAAGTGCGGCTCGATTGTCCAATCCGAAGGCGGACATTCGACCAGACCCCGGCTCTTTTCCTTCGGCGAGTGTATTAGATTGGCTTCGAGATACGTGACCTCGCTTGAGAATCAACCTCGTTCCCTTCTCCACCCACCTCATCGGCCTTTCATCCTGTCCCTTACCGCGCCGTATCTTTTCACTCCTTCCAACAACCGTAGCAACCGCCCTAGCCAACCATCGTTGCAACCTAACACAACCTTCCCGGAATAAGTCCGATCCTCTCTCTCCCTGCTTCCCTCTCATCTTCCTTCATTTCTCTTTCTACACTTCGTTGAGCTCTTTTTTACACATTCTAACAAACACTGTTTGTGTGATGATCGTTCGCCATCTAATAACAAAGCACAGTGAAATAATTTGCTTCTTTTCACGTTTTTTAAATTACGATTTAATTTCAATCGCTATTCATGATTTTTCCATAAAAAAATTTTCATCAAAATAATCACAAATAAAATAATAAACATAAATGAGTAAAAAATAATATAATTCAATTAAATTTTAGAAACATTGTATCATAAGTTTTGCAGATTACAACAAAATACTATTTCATATACGTATAATACAAATTATGTAAGTATCTCTATTTTTTATTGTAAAATTGCATCGTTTTCATAGTATCGTTTTTACATTCATAATCGACATTTTTTTATTAGTTTAAGAGAATATGTGAAATATAATAGAATAAAATTTTCTACATATAACAAATTTCTCCTGCATTTCGCGGTCACCTTCCGTTGCAACGACGTCGCGTATAACTTTCACAGCAATGTCGGATACAACTTCCACACACTCGCTGAAACTTTGTGTGTACGAAGTTTAATCAACAGACGCGATATAAACCGGTGCGGCGTCCAGGGTTTATACGCGTACGAGCAGAATCGTCAAACAAAAATCGAAAAATCTGCCAAACCAACCGACCCTTTCGACTTTTCGTTATAAATGGGATTAAAGCGAAGACCATCGCGCGTGACATTGGCGGATTCAGCAAATGACCGGAATTTCGAAGTGGTTATAAAATTCCCCGATGCACCAACATGGCTGCCAGATGTAAAGAAAGATCTGTATGCATATATACACATACATTGTATATATTGAGAAAGAAAGAAAAAGACATAAAGAAAAAGAGAGAGAGAGAGAAATGTGCAACTGTGAACTATATGTATCAGCTAGAGGAACAAACTCGTTTCCAATGTGTTCACTACTATGTCTTCTACCGAAGCCAAAGAGCAATTCCTATTCCAACGACTTTCCGTAAAAACGTCTCATATCGTGAGACATTGTTAAATATATTACGCCGTTGGCTTTTCTCTCCGGGTACCACCGTGTAATACATATGTATGCGCGTATATACGGGGGAAGCTATTTCGATAGAAGATCACGTGCCTACGGGGTTTTACAGTCCGCGCGTTGATCAGAGTCTAGACGGTAGGTCTGTCTGTGATCCAAAACTCATTTCTGTCAGACGGTAGGTAGGTAGGTATCGTATGTACAGGTATTGCGCATCACGTATAAAACCGATACATTCACTAAACTGCTATAATTTTTCGCCCCTTTAGTTGAAATAAATCAAATCGAATATATCAAGCCATTATACTCGTAGCGTCATGACGTTATTTGAATTACATTCTGTTACAATAAATTTCGTAAAGTTCTTTTATAAAATTTGATTTCTTTAAATCAAGAACATTATTCGCATATTCTCTTTTTGCGTCACGATGAGACGCACGAACTTCGTGAAGAGAAATTTCTGTACTATCTCTTACTTGGTACGTTTCTTCCTTCCCTCTGACTTCTCATTTCCAGCTCCCTACATTTCTTTTCCTCTACCCATGGATATCCTACGTTTTCACAACCTCTAAGTTTTCATGCCCCTAGAATATCCCTTCATTCCAAGTTTCTTCTCGTTCCCGCGACTTCAGTCTAATGAGACTGCAACGTCGCCATCGAGATAGACGCATGGATATATATACACATATATATATCCATACCTAAATCCCTAGCTACATGCTTTCGTATATAAATACTAACGCATACTAACGCAAAGAGATGTGCGCACTAACGTCAGCGTGGCTGTCGACATTTCTCTGGAAACTCGACGGCGACGTTCC
>NW_017257220.1:854365-890371 GCF_001594055.1 Mycetomoellerius zeteki
CGTTGCCAATCTTCACGTCAACAATGTAATACGCTTCAGTCTTACGGCGGAGACAAATAAAATTTCGCGAGCCAGACTTGTTCTTGATGAGAAAAGTTAAGAGGTCCTTAATCTTGAAATTTGTCCCTTTCATTCGATAACTAGAACGTAAGATAACTGCAGTAATAAGCTTTCTCTGGCAACGGAATAAAAACTTGACATTACTGGACTTGACATTACTGGACTTAATAATCCTCAAGATAATCAATGTCTTGTAGTTTTTATTGCGATTTATTAAAATTTACGCATTTCTTTTGCTAATTTATTTAATCATTAATACAATGATGCGTGTATGCTTTCATTGAATAAATATCAGGACATCTAAATAATTAATATTCGCGCATTTCGACAAGACAACAATTTCTTCAAAATAAGTATTTATAGTAGCAATATAGTCAACATGTTAGATTGGTTTACACATTTATAATTTTGCTACAAACTCTAGACATTCATAATAGAGGGTGTAAAGATGGAACGATGGTAACCAGTTGAACAAAACGTCCGCGTAGAAACATAAAATCGGACATTGCAACTACCAGTACGATCGTCTGCGTCTATGAGCGTAAAGAATCCTCTTTACGATATCGTAATGCGGGTTTCGAGGTGTGGAACGGGTGCGGCGACCTAGCCGGTTAATTAAGTAGTGTCGGTGGATTTTCGATCCGCGGCGAGTTTAATTTATGTATTAATATCCTCGAGAGATTCTGCTATCGGAATAATTATAGTAAGAATGTAAAATGCATTTAATCAACTCAGTCTCTTACGGAGATTAACATGTTTTGTCGCCATTTTGTAATAAAAACTGCCGAGAAAACCGCTCTAAATAATCTCCAAAGTAGAATATATCGAGTTATGTACTTATTAGATAATTATGTATTTCAATCGGTATGAAATTTCAAGATGATATTTTAAGATAAATTCTTTTTGATCGAGTTACATTTATTCGCCATGTTACAAGCAAGTTTCACAAACATAAGCGCAGGAAACTGAAATTGCGAAAACATGTGGAAGACATGTGACAGACAGTCTGATCCGATGAGAATATTTTAAGACCGATTCGAGTTACGTCCATTTTGAATACGTAAATATTACGTAAATATTATAGTGAGTTAATTGTTTCAATTATAAATGACCAATTTATAATGTTACAATTTCAGGAATGAAATGGAAAAAAAATCTGCAAAGCGCGTTCCATTTGCTAATGAAATGAAACTCTTCAAGCGATTGTAATCAAGAAACTGGACTGACGCAATGGACAAATCGATGAAACATGATGCAAGAAAGAGGTAAATATCCAAGAATTTAATCAAAATTACATTAAAATAATATTCCATTTTCACTTGCTACGTCTTTTTGTTACGTTCTGTATTGTTCAATTAATTACATTAACAAAAATGAAACATAACATATACGTAGAGAAAAACGTATTTTCTCATATATTTTTTCTTCAATATATTTTTTACTGTATAAAGAGTATTATTAATTTACTGACAATAGACCTTTATAATTAATCAATATTATCAATCATCATATTTTTCAAAACTGTATATAAGTTTTTCATATTTCAGTCTTAAAATACTTAATACTTTAATGGTATATAATAATAACAAGCGTAGGTGGAAAAAGATTTGGACAAAGTTTCGGGTACGAGCGAAAGCGATTGGTATTAGAAAAGGCAAAAGAAGAGCAGTGGAGATGAATCACGCACATAGATGGGTAAATAAATAGGAGTTTACTCAATCTCCGGTGTGAGAACGTAAGGCAAACGACTGCTCGGGTATATACTCATCGATGTAAATAACGAGGTGAGGAAATCCTCATCGGGAGCGTCCGTATGTGTGGCCATTACAGTAGATTGGATGACGTAGGTATCGTTTTTTGATAATTACATCACTATATTTTCGTAAAGGTTTCTTTACCTTTCTTTATTGATCTGATCGACAAACAATATCTAATAAAATCAATCAAGAACGATGCAATAAGCAATTGAATTAAATAGAGAGAGAGAGAGAGAGAGAGAGAGAAAAGTAAATTCTTTCGTGACAATTTATTATCCATTATAAAAAAATCTATTTTTAGTCTATTTTTTTCTTGTTAAAAACAAATTATGTTTTTAATCTTACCAAAGAATATCATAAACTTAATAATATTCTCCAACGTTCGATATATCGTATTGGTATTTAATAATAATAAAATATCGTTCTTTAAGAAAAATAAGAGAAGCTAAAATATGAAACATTGTACGTAAGTATTAAATTAAAGTAAAATTGCATTCTCCTAAGACGTTCATAAAATTACTTCAATATGTCTATGTATTTATTTAAGACTTCAGTCCGGCGGGTATTTATTTAAGAGAGAAAGAGGACTTCAGAAATAATCAACAAGGTGACGGACCTTACTTGGCACATAACTCCCTTATCGCGCAGATATAGTTGTAACAGCTAAAATGTTACACATCCAGTCGTGCGACGGTGCAACGGTGTGCGAGTAAATTTCATAGCGCGGGCGAGGACCGCAGCCGCAATAAAAGACGAGCGCATGCATGGTCGTGCTCGTATACTGGGAGACCAATGGCGACGCGTGCGAACGCGCGACATGGGTCGAAAAGAGGTAAGCTATGTGTGTGGGCAGATATGCGCGAGAACACGGACAGGGCGACGGACGACATACGAAAATGTTGCAGCAACAGCACCGGCTACTGCGGCAACGCTGCGGTTCAGTTTATTCATGCCCGACAAAATATTTCATGCAAGTCGGCGAGAAGGTTTTCGGTAGATTATGCACGGAAGACATTGTACCGGCTAAAATCGTCCGGCTATCAAAAGTTGGCTCGCTACATAGCTAAAACCCTTTCCCCCCTTCCCTAGACCGCCACAGCACTTAGGTATGTTGAGGAAGGAAGGAGTGATTTATAATTTCAACTATGTCGAGAGGGTTTGCATCTCGATTATCTTAACTTCCTGCATGATCTACTATTTCTTTTAGTCACGACATCACTTGCATATTAGATTTCATCAGACATGCAATTTCTAAAAAAAAAAAACTAATTTATTATTCCCATTTTACGTTACAAAGGAAGGAAAAAATTAAAAAATCAACTGAAGTAATAGAAAATTAATATTATATTATAATAAAGCAATAATAATTACTCAAATAAAATAATCATTTAAAAATATCTTGTGCATACTATGTACTCGTATCTAAAAAGTCCATCAAAAATTCATGAAGATATTACAGATTATATCCCGAAGTCAATAATTAAGAAGGATAGAAAAATAGTACATTTCGGATCTATGGGGGGGGGGGGGAGAAAAATGGAATTTTGCCTTTTTAATACAGGATCGTATGGGATAGAAAACCGATTGAAAAGTTTTGAAAAAGTGGATTAAATAACGACGAAAAATATTTCATAGTGAAAGATGAAATAGAAGATATTTTGTACTTATATCTTATACTTTCCATTCGCAAGGAAAATGAAAAACTGACTCCTAAGTATCTTTCGCATCGAGACGTCATACGTAGAATATGTACGTGTGTGCTATATATGACCACTCCGAGCGTAAATCTTGCGGGACATGGCGCTTAATTGTACAATTGTAGTAAATCAAACGATCAGCGGGAAACCGTAATTATCCGTGCGCGCGGACAATGATAAATCATTTAGTAAGGATGTGGAACTATAAAATGTAATAGCACTAGTATGGCTGTTATAGCGAAGTATATAAAACCCATGTTTCGCGTGTTTCCCACTGGGCTCATCCAACATGTATTCTACAAGAAACGATTATACGGTGCATAGTTTGCGCAAAATATCATATACATTATTTCCATTGTATAATAAAGTTTGTTAAACATTATACTCATTATCGCAATTTGTGAAAAATAATCAAGTATTAAATTTTTCTTGACGCAACAAGTGGTAAGTAATAGTCGGAGTAGTAAGGAAAATTTATTTTAATTTATTTTTATTTATTTATCCCTCCCATTTTTTCTTCTTCTAACTTTAACAATAGTAAACTATATTATGATCTCCATTAAGAAGAAAAATAAAACAATAAGTTAAAAAATTAATTAAAGCGGATATTATAAAAGTACAAGATCAATTATGAAATATGGTAAATTTCAATCCAGGACGCATATAAACCAACAAGAAACTATAAGTTTATGTTAACTTATGTTAACTTATGTTAAAAGCATTTTTTTGTGTTTATATACAAAAATGTTGAAACTTACTTTTGAAATATTTATTAATTATGTGTACTTGTAGATCTTCTCGTTTCTTTTATATGTTTCTAAACAATTATAAATTCTTAATATACTCTATTTTTAAGCATTATAATAGATTTCAATTAGAATTTTTTGGAACTACTCATTACTTCATATTTAAAAGACTGACCCAGTGAGAAATGAATTAATCTTTAATTTCTCGAGAAAAAAACCAGAGTTAAAACTTCTTGTACCTAAAGCAATTTGTGATTTACGTGTGTTTCTCTAATCGTATATTCTATTCCTTCCGATCTCCTCTCGAATAAAATATTTTTGGAATTTGTTACCCAACTGTATCCAATCCAACCGAAAGAATATTGATTTTAGATATAAAACCGTACTTGTGCAACAGCACGACTTTGTAAGCGATTAATAGAAGAAAACATACTCTGTACAATTTACATATGTACGATTTGCATAAAATATTACATTCTCGCGTTGATAAATTCTAGGATATCACCGCGCGCCATCGTTAGGCGTCCATCCTAACTACCATCGTATCCCCAGCTGTGCGTAGCTACGTATAAGTGTATCTATGAAAGTGCGTGTAAAACGCACACCATGAGCCATTGACTACGCATTATATGTACACTGTGTACGTACATCGGAGCGAAGGTGTGGGTGCTCGGCATGGTTTCGTACGACGTGAGTAATCAATGGCGACGCTGAGAAAAAGATGATGTAAAATTGAAAAAATCTAAGAAACCAACCTGTAATCATGTAGCGGACCCCACTGTGGAATTATAGTTGAATCGTCAAAAGTAAATCACGTGGTCACAATACACGCGTGTTCCTGGTTCCAAGGAGAGACAGAGAGAGAACGACGCGGTTTCCATAATGGTTTTTTTACGCATGCGCGTTACCGAACGACGTTCATTCACTCACTCATACACGAAACGACGAATGAGGGCTTCTAATCGTGCGAAAAACAGAACGTGCGTTTCCACGATTGCGAAGCGCGAAGTGCGTCGCTGACGCCAAGTCCGGCCGAGATTTGGTAAACCTTCGATCGGACCGGTCGTGTGTCGCGACTCCAACTGTTCACAGTTAGTTCCTGCAGAGTTCCTCCTCTTCCTCCCCGTCCTCGTATGCACATACACGGAGAATACCGAACGAACAGGCGCGTCGTATCCATGATACGTGTGACGAGGCCGAGTCACGTGCTGATTACGGAGTTCACGCGTTCTTTTTTTTTCGCAATTTCGCGACTGTCACAATTGTTTGTAATGCTCGCGAAACAATAAATGGAAAATGCGATCGGTCTATCTTTATTATTTATCCCTATTATCATACGGAGATAAACAGACGCTTGATTGACGTGGCACATTTATGTCGTGCGATTGACGTTTCGATTATAGTCGCTCCCCCCAAGTTACACAAACAAATGACGTGACGTCTGATCGGACGTCTGACTTACTGCGTAGCAGACGACATAATCGGAAGGCATGGGAAACGCGCGAGCTCGATTTCGCTGGCGCTGTCGTCGTCATCTCGCTACCCTCGTCACTTTCGTCACCGCCAAAGGTGTTTTGCTACCGTAGGTGGTGCGACCGTTTCGGTCCTAAGTAAAGGTAACGCCGTCTGAAGATCCAGAAGCGAGAGGAAAAGCCGGAATAAAGTGGGGGGTTTATGGGTTTGCATCCTATGTACTCCATCGTATCTCTAGTTATGGCTCCACGACAAAACCCACGTGTATAACCTCTCCTCGCGGCATTACTCCGTATACATCTGTATCCGTATATAATTCCGTCCACACGTACATGTCGCGCGTGTGTGCGCGTGCGCTTACCAACATTTCAACGTACGGTTGATGCCGGTTCCTGTAAACAGCAGTCGCGCTATGCGGAGCAACCCTCTTGAGTGTCTGTATACAGACGCTGAGTGCATTTTAGTAAAATTGAGTTGCTCTGCGCGTTTCCTTATCGTCTATAACTATCTATTCCGGAGTCTACATCTATAGCTCGGAGATGAGCATTTTGATTATATCAAAGGTTTACTCGGAAGTAAATTTAATCAAATAATTTTTTTGCTAAATTAAATGAATGCTTTGTTAATTTGTAAATCTGTTAACAGATTTTAATTTTATTCGTATATTTAGAAAAATATAGTTCACAACTTTTTGATATTTTGGTGAGCCACATGTTATGAACATCAATTTGAGTGATGCACTCTTTATTAATTTTTTATTATCTTATTTGTGTCAAGGCAGGTAATAAAATTATTGAGATAACAGTTTCTGCAATAAAATTATATTATATTAAAAAAAAATGCAGTTATAAACTTGAAAAATAGTTATAAATATATGTTGCGTTGTATATGTCAAAGAATATAAACATCAAATTTATGGAAGCATAATAAGCTAGCCCGTTGCAGTTGAGTTCTTTGTTTTAAAATAATGTAATGATGTCAAAGGCGGGAAAAAGCAATTCTGTCGATAAAGCAGAACACTATGTATTATCGATTTGAGGCACAATTGTAAAATTGATGTATATGAAATATATACACTTTTTGATATTTTTAATAAATAAATAAGTAGTGAATAATCTTATTTTTAAAATTAATTAATAGTTTATACATGATGAAACGATTTGTCAAAATAATTAATTAAAGTTACCATTAAAATTTTTAATAATTAAAATCAATATATACATATACAAAGAGTTGCTGCATAACAGCATTTATACATATATGTATACGACATAAAAATTACATGATGTAAAAAAATTAATATTTTTAAAAATAATATATTTTAAAATTAACTCAAGTTTATTATTATTATTGTATATTTTTAATATATATATATATAATATATATAATTTTGTATATACGTATATGTATAACAAGTATCTTTTTACATAGACGGAAGATTCTGTGCATAAAAATTTTCGTCGAAATCATGGTGCAACACCTGGGTACTAGCTAAACACAATCTGAACGCGCATCCATTCCTATCGGGTGTTTTAGATCGAAAAAGAAGGATGGCTAGAATTATTCGAGAGATGGAAGCGCATGTCGCAATGGTCTGGAAGGGGAAACACTGGCTACGCGGCAGCCATGATGGCATGAGTGAGCCAATCGCTGCATCGCTCCGACTGTTACTGCATAATGGCCGCACGACTCCGCCCAATATAAAACTCTATGGATGTTACGCTTATTGGACACGAAAGCGTTAAAAATTTTATTGCCTGCCTGACAGTAACACCCCGCTTTTGAAACTGTCTCCTACTATGATCCCCTCCCTTTTCATTCGCTACTCGTAAAAATCCAACGCACCGATCTGTAAGAGCTGTAGTTTCTTCTTTCTTTAGTAAACTTACGCCCCCTGTATTTTACAAAATTTACTTATCTCGATGAAATGTTAAGCTTCATTAATAATCTTTAGGCGTCATCCACGCCTAAAATTCAGACTGCGATATGTGCATTCAGAGGTAAAAAAGAAAGTCTGTGATATAATATTATGATTCGATTTTAATGATACAATTATGAATCAACAAAAATAATAGATTTGAAGTTATTTTATTCTAAATCTTTCTGTGTATAAAAATAATTATTAAAAATTTTATATTATAAATACGAAAAAATCTTATCTTCAATTTATAGCTTGTATAAAACTATCATGTGGTTTGCTATTTATATACAGATGTAAATTATGAAATAATTGCGTAAATGAGTTATCATTAACAGTAATAGCAAGCTATTACATATTCAATGGCATAAAAGAAGAGTCTAAAAAATAATTTCCAATATATCCGCGAAATGTTATTTATAACCGACAATCAATATTGCATAACATAGATCTCATATGTAAAAAGTAACAACTTTTACTTATATAATACAAAACTCGATAATTTTATATTTAACACAAAATAAATGCAATGTTTCTTCATGTCGCATTTTACTTAAAGTTAATGTAAATTTATCATTGCGTCATTGAAGCAGCATAGGATAATAAAGTTCTTACTCTGCTTTTCTTTTGACACGGCACATTCATTAGAATAAATCTAAAGTCTACTTTTCGTTAGCTATATACATGTTTAAATTTTTTAAATTGTATGCAATGAGCGATAGAGTCGTAATTCATTTTTTGTAAACCTAGGAAAAGAATTACGTTGCAAACTGACGTGCAGAAAAATAATAGTTATGCATTATGCGTGCTCTTCATCTGCATTGTAAAATATGGAAATTGTTAAAAATATCCATTAACTTATCAAAATTGTAAGTTTATTGCAATTTATTAACTTTAAACACAATATAATATCATATTTGTCAAACATCAATTTTTTTAAGTTTAAATCAGTTTTGAAAAATTATACAAGATTTTAGAAATCACATTGAAGATTTTTTCTTTCCAATTTAAGTCATCGAATATTTATAATAATTCAAACAAAATTGAGAAACTTACAAAGACAATTACAGAATCTAATTTGTATATCAACATATGTATCGTATGTTTGCATCACTAATTATTCCGCAGTATCGTATGTCGTGCTCTTCAGATGACACGCGATGACTTTATCGAAATGATTAGCATACAATCACGCACTGACCAATTGCTTTTAACCACGACTGGTTGCATGACGTCATGTCATTCATTCGCACTCTTACTACCGCGCCGCGTGCTTATCTTGCAATCGCGGCCCGTGCCAGGAAATTAGTTGTATGCAAAGTAATGTTTATTCCGCAGATCACCGATTAATCTAAATACTAATTGTAAGCTTTATAGCGTGAGCAATGACAATAAATATTATGTAGAGCAACTCATAAGTGTTGATCATAAATAGTTCAGGTATTCTTATATGTACTAGATTTTAAATATAAAACATAATATTGTAACATATAAATATGATGGTACATGATATAAAATGGGTAAGTTTGATAAAATATTAATACAATTTATTTTATAAAGAAAAATATGAACTAAAAATATATCAGAGAAAATTGTGTATACTCACCTCTGTTGATCGATGAATTTTAGATTTTAGACATCTAAAGGATATCATTCGTCGTGATGCAACACAGAAATATCCAACACTTTCGCACGTATGATTTACTCTATGATTATGACAGTACATATTCGATTAAGCAATTGACTCACGTTTGTTTTAACAATAAATGTACCGAGATTTGCGATTTTCTAATTTTAACACTCACGCAAAAAAAATGTGACATTATTATGACAAGTAAACGAAATATACTGCTTCATTTTCACGCATAAATAATGAAATATTTTTTAATTTCCTACTTTGTTTAATATAATAATATTTCTTAAGTTTTGTCATAATTTGATTTATAAACTTTAGATTAAACTAAGAATTTAGGGGAAATATTATATAATTTTATATTTAAATAATTAATGAATTCATCTATGAATTGAATAAAATATGGAGGAGTTTGTAAACTTTGAGTTTGTATCTTCTTTCTTTCATTTTTTTAATACTCTTATTTAACGCAAATTTCTTGTTTTTCTTATTAAAACTTTATAATTGAATAATTCTCAGATTGAATTTTTTTCTATCATATATTGTAAAATAAAATTTATTTAATAAAAAATAAGATAAACAGAATTTAAATCTAAAATGTCAGAAACTACATTAGAATACTTAATAAATTCATATTTTTTATCCAGAAACTGAAAAAAGCCAATATAATAATCACCAAAACACATCACAATGTCTTTTTCCTTCTTTTTAGACCAGATTCTACAAAAATTCTTCAATTTTTTTTAAGAATCCTGAAACACTTTCGTTACAATTATCGCTTCTGTCTGATATTCCATGTTTCGTTTCACAATCAACTAATCACATTACCACGCTTCTTCCAGACTCAATAACAACCGGATACGATGTCTATAAATCCGTACGACCTCGGAATAATCAAAAGCCGACACGTAGCGTCACTTGAATAATCCCGGGAATAATGTCTGTGTGCGTCGCTTGCGTTAGTCACCGGATACACACGACGAATACAAGATCACAACGTGACATCATAGTCACGGCTCTCTCTTATCTGTTTTCGTAGGTCAGGGAATCGTGGTCGAGGCCGTCCATGATTCTCGCAAACCGCGGAGATCCTTCACTTGCGATGCCATTCATGACACGTTTCTCGCTCATATCGTGTCTTCGTTCCACAAGAACGCGAAAAATGCGATAAAGGTCACCATGATTATTTACTTGTTTCGGACTTGTATATGAAAGTTAGAAGACCGGCGGTACTGCGGAATAATAGCCGGGGGGGCGACCATGTGCTTCGCGGGGCTCACGAACGTAACTGCGCCTGCGCCCCTTGCCTAAGCTTGACCCCTACGCACGTCACAGAGAGAAGAGAGCTCTTCCGTCGCGCTCTTCCCCCTCATTCTTGTCGCTATATGCTCTCCCTGCGCGAGCTATACGCGGAGATGGATACGCCATAAAACCCCGTCAGAGTCAACTGTAACAACCCTCCGAGTCGCAAGTGTGTAGGTGTGTAGCGGGAAGAAGAGAAATAGAGGGAGAAGAAGAGGTGACCCTTCGGAGGAGGCCGAAGTGTTGCGAGATACATTTTTGTCCATCAAACAGCATATTGTGTTCTTGCACAAAGAACGTCGCTCTATCCTCCACTTTTCTCCCATGACTTGTCTATGGATAGACTTCATATACTCGTCAATTATTCACTCGTACATTTTTCAAATTTTCCACGAAATCATGTAAGGTTTTTCACGTAATACTTTTTTGCGACTGACTTACGAAGAGTGCGGATAGCTAACCAAGAAGATTAATATTCGCTGATGAAGACTCCAAAGTGAGTCGAAATGTCCGAACAATTTAAATAAAATTTTTGTATGTATTATATTTAAATCGCTTCTATAATTTTTTGCACAGGTTAACTGCGTCGTTATTTTTTTTAGCAAAGTAAAATAAATCTCCACGAATAAATATTACACGTAAATTACTGATATGTGAAATCGAAGTACGTGAAATAAAATAAATTTTTTCCTGATAAAAATATAAAAAACATGAAATTTGTATGTCAGAACTTGACAGCATTAATTTGTGTTATCTTTGTCTTTTATACTCTGTTTAATATTATTTGATAAATTATACGAAAGATAAAAAATATTGAATATATTGAGGATTTCTTTTAATCTAAAGCTTATTGTATTTTCAATCTATAATAATATTTGCATTAAAAACAAGTGTATAAAACAATAATCATCAATTACAAATCACGTTTTCTGTTGAGTCGACAATAACTTCTGGTGCAATATGTAATATTGTAATATACTATTAGTTTCGAAATGCTTTATATTGTTTATGTAAAATTAAATTCGATGAAAAGTCAATTACGATATAGATAATCACACAGAAAGTATATATTTAAAGGTATTTAAACTTTCATTTTATCTAAAAAAAAAATCTTTCCAAGTAGCACTAACGCTTGCAAAGCTAAAAAAAGCGGTTATATGCGTTTTTTAACGCTTTGTAAGCTCTGTGTGCTACTTGGATTCGACCATATAATTCGACCATTTGGACTGATAAAAATGAGTATTTAATAGAAAATGTCACGATGAGTATCAAAGCAATAAGTTTCAAATAAAACGGTTTTATGAAAAAATGACTTTCTTCGCGACACGAATCTAATTTAGTAAAAACCGCAAATTGATCCAATTATTATTCGTTATCAAATACTCCGAAACCGTATATACGCGAAGAGAACACCTTGCGAATATGACTATCCACGAAAGTATGTAAACACGCGCATGAGAAGATCGCGAACAGCACCGACACCAGTTACTGATCTTCCGACTCTCGCTATACTCTGGGAGCATCCCGTGCACCCGATGCACCCCCTTTTACGCACTTCCTCCGGCCAACGTCGAGTTTCCTTCACAGGTACCCATGCGCACTACACGAAAAACGAAAGAGGCTGCATCGAACGAAGAAGGTGAACCTTATTCGCGTATCGAACATTTGCGTCACATAGGTAGTCAGTACGAACCCTGTGGACACAAAGGTTACGAACCAATGGCCGTCAGGGTGGGCGGTCACGCTGGTTTCTCTTTATTTTTAATAAAATGCCTCAATGAGAGTCTTATCATTTTCCACGTATGAAATGACGATACTGTTTAATGCCGCGGTATCTCTTTATAATACGTCTTTCATAATGCGCTTTGTATACGAAGGATATTTCAGCGTAATGCCATACACAGTCATCTCCGCTTTATTATCCAGAAATAATAACGAAATGACATTCACATGTAATAAATTTGTTATAAAGCTTGTCGCAGAAATTGAAAAAATGATTGAATACTTTTTATTTTTTGCAAAAATGTAATGTTCTCTATGTAAAATTTATTAAAGTATTTTTTCATGAAGAATAAAGATGTGACTTTTATATTCGTTAGATATATCGATTATTTGTACATACGCGAAATAAAAGTAAACAGAATATTTTAATTGTACTCTACTTCATGATCAATTTCACAATTAAAAAATTATAATCACTTGTTTTTCAAATATTCTAATTTCAGAAGGGAAAGCTTTTAATTTAATAACAAAAAAATGCAGAGTACCAAAAGAGAATTCTTAAGAAAGCTGCTTGCCATAGAACAATATCAAATCATCATAAAGTCCTATTTGCAAAGAAAACAACCTATAACATAATTTCTGTATTTTATCTGTAATTGTATAAGTATATGATATGTACACAGTTTCATTTATCTCTGTTAAATCTATAGTGTCAAATTTAATTTAACGTAAGTCGCCACTGCTCCTACTAAATATATCATTATTTTTTATGAAAACGATAGTTAAATTTGATACTATATTGTGTCAATTTGACACTATATAGTATCAAATTGACACTGTATAGTGACAATATAACCATTGTTTTAGTATAAAATAACGATATGATTGAGTAGGAGCAGTGGCGACTCACGTTAAGTTAAATTTGACACTATAGATTTAACAGTGTACTTTAGACCCCACAGGTATTTAGCGCTTCTAAAGTAAACCAAACTGTGTACATATCAATTCTTTTACGTGTGTGATCTTTAACCCATGTTGTGACAGTCATTATTGTTAAGATTGTATACATATCACTTAGCATATTTACTTAGTGATCTGTGATCACATATCTTATTTTTTATTCATCAACCGTTGCAGAATAATATTTGGTTATAAAAATCTTATATATTAATATGTTTACATTATATACAAACACGACATAAAAAACATAAATTTTATAATTTTAAAATGAATTTAATAAAGATTATTATTTAATTTATCGATTCTGTCAACTTGAAAAAGAATTTACTTATACTTATGTAAAGAATCATAAATATTATTAATCCAAAATTAATACTTTTCAATTGATATATGCTCTTCGTATATATGTATATTTTGACGTAAAATTATTTTCTAGGGAATGCGACATTCTTAAATATTCTTTTGACGACACAAATAAATCTCTTTGAAATTAAAGAAATGGGTTCAAACTATATAAAGTCGATCTCTGACGCAGTTTCGTTTTGAATTTCAGCTTTTAAAAGGGTGAACGTATAAAAACGTGGGTCGAAATTGAAAACGTAGCCTACTTTCACTTCGTGAGATTCATCTGGCGACTGCATACACTTTATTATGAAAAAATGGTACCCTATGCATGAAGGCAAGGGAAAGCAAAGAGAAAGTTGGGTGTCTCATAGACATATATTATTAGATTTTACTAAAATGTTACTTATTTAGAAAATAGCAATGCTAAAATATTGATAATAATGTAAAACAAATGATAAAAATCAATTGGATGCATTTTGCAGAAAAGCATAATTTTCGACGTTTTTCTTATTAATAACGTGCAAAGAGTTAATTTTTTATTTATAACAATTTTCTATAGACTTTCAATCTCTGCTATATATATGACTGCAAATATACGATTAATATCTACGTCTAGATATTTTAAATTGTTTAATATAAGATAATATATAAATGAAAAATATTGCTTAATATCATCGTAACTCTTTTCAGATAAATAATGAATATGTATAAAGGTATGCGTACATACATGTATGTTACAGGTATATATGTGTCAATTTTTATATACGTATATCTGTCTGAAATATCTTTCATGTGTAATCTAAATTTACTGTTTATTCAGGTTTAGCATATAAATTATATATAATTATTGACACTTAACAAGAATTTGCATTGAAGTACGACATGTTGTATGACGCCGTAATATTATTTCTGTAGAATGCTTATAACATATAGTATATATTTATGATATGTATTTGCAAAAATCTTTATATCTGATAAAACATCTCAAAATATTTTAAACCTTTCTTTCTTATACATTTTATCTACATAATTCTATCTAGATACTATGTGTTAGAGCTTTAATGTGTTGATGTGAACATAAAACGATAGCGCATTATTATCATGATAATAAGTGTGATTTGAAATAAGCATTATTCGTACGTTAATAACGTTAATATCGTTACTAAAAAGCGCAAATGAGCATATTCGTTCGCAGTTAAATTGTATATTTTATACGTATAAATCTACAAAGTTGTGACATTTAAAAGCGATTAAACATGTCGTTTAACACCTACCAAATTTATAATATATTCAGCTTAAAATAATGAGCTATTGTTCAATTTGCTCTTGTTAGATGATTTATTTTCTGATTTATTCAGTCTTTTTCAGTCGACGTGCGTAAATTTTATATATACAATTCACGAAATATGAAGAAATTCTAACAGTGTTTTGACAATAATGATATAAACAATATCCTTTAATGGTGTTTGAATTAAAATTTTTTTGTTAATAATCCCTTGTATTTTAGTTTTAGTTTTTTTTTACCATATTTATTCGAATGTATATATTGATTTCTTGTTAATATTATGTATATATTTATATAAATAATAATATCTAGTTTTTTCAAAATGTGTAATAAAATCCATTATGGAACGATGTAATAATTATTTCAAAAGTACCTGCTATGCAGATTAAATCATTATTACTTAAAGGTATCCATTTTGCAGGAAAAGATGTTCATCTGGAGGTATTAGAATACGGATTATAAGATAGCTTCTCAAATTCGAGATTACCGCTTTGCATCTCGAAGTCGATAATGCTTTCCGATTTCTGCGAGAATATTTTCATGCATTGCATTTAAAGTACACACGCAAGTCACATGGCACTTAGTTGCGCTGTGAAGTCCGCTACCGACTAGCTGTTGGGCGTGGCCAACAGCCATACGACACTTCCACCAATCGATAAGCTTCGGTCCCCTCCACACCGTACTCGAACAATCCGACGGCTTGTGGAGGTATTCACGGGTTTCCCCTCTCGTTCATAAGATCTTATCCTTCGTTCTGGACCTCGCCGGCGATGGAAAAAGTATCCTCTAATTGATTGCTCGAACAAGATTTGTTTATTTTGCTAACACTTATCGTAAACCGACGAGCATGTCATTAATGTTCTTTGAGAAACGGTTAACCATTTTTTTTTTGCACATCCAGTACTTTCCTTTACATAAAATGTCACTTGAAGTATGACGTTATCTTAAATAAATATTGATCAATTATAAAAATGCATTGATAAAATCATTCGTACAGTTTTCATTCAACATTTCTTCAAGAAGCATGGTGGCTTCAATAGAATCGCAGATCATGTTGATATTAATATATAATTTGATTATGTTTACAATTTTGAAGAGGATGAGTCTTCCGCTATTTCTATACAAAGTGTGCGCATTTACAAGTCGACAAAACATTATCTGATTAAAACCTATAAATTAGATATCACACGCAAAGCTCTTAAAATGACAATTGATTTATTATTAATATTGATTATTATGAAAATATTAAAATTTTTGCTTAAAATTTTGTGACATTTTTATATGATAATTTTCGAAGTCAAAGGGACCAGTTGGAATGACATGATTTACTTTGAGTGTGCATGATTAAATATGTATTACTTTCGGTCAACGTCAGAGTATAATTATCTGCGCATGTGATAGCTTGCTACGGTGCTTACCATGATGGTTAGCGGCTTCCGGATCCGCCGGCGGTGTCGATGAACATCATGGCACGCTACGCACTCAATATCACGTGAGATTCTGACAGATTCGCTACGATGCTCGATCATCGCGATCATCAGCCGCTTTACCGACTTGTCACGGTTACCGTGGTAACTCTCGGCGCACATCACTGACGGAAAATCTACAATGAGCGATGGAGTCGCTACTTAAGGGAGGGGAGGGAGGGGGGGTGAACCGGGCCGGTTTCCGCACTCACTTATCAAATATTCTATCTCGCGAGACAACGCGATTCCTGTGAGAATGCGGCACTTAATTACATGTCGATTGACGTACAACGAGACGAGCTCCACTGAATCGCCTTCAGCGGAGCGACGACCGGCAGACCGAAATGAATGACATCGCCGTTCGGCGACGGCGAATGATGTAGCTGGTTCTTTCGCAAATATCTCGCAAACTAGACCGAAATGCCGGATGAATACGACCGGCAAACGCGATGGAACGTCCGTACGTTCGGCGTTCGGCACACTATACGCCTTTGCTATACTATAAGGTAGTAAGTGAGTGAGAGACCAAGCGGGACCCCTACCGGCGCAGCCGTACATCTTAGTATTATGGGCAACTCACATTGGAAGATACGCCATCAAGCATAGCCCTAGCGAGAGCGCGAGAGCGAGCGAGTCGAGCCGAGCGATTGTAAAAGTTTTAGGGACACTTTGCGAACACCCTCTCCCCTCTCCTCGCTACTCTCTCGCTCGCCGGTGCGCCACCCCACAGAACCGCGCCCTGGTTCTCTCACCCCGCCGACCATGGGCGACTAGAAATGTCGGAGAGAGGCGAGAGAGAGAGACCCCGGTGGTGCCACCTCGAAATCCCCCTCCTGATTCTCCCTCTCCCGACAGCTCGGCCACACCAGAGAAAGATGGCGAGGGCCGGAAGAGAGACGAGATCCGGGAAAGAGCATGTAGGAGAGATGCGTTTGCATTCCTCATGATTGTTAATAACCGACGAGAAAGAAAAAAGGGATCGTAAAGAAGAATAAAGAATTGAAAAAATGGAGATCGAGTATCCGATAGAAGAAAGAGGGTGGTATTAACAGTCACTTTTTTCTAGGTATATATTGTCATTCTTCTTCCCTCTTTAGTCTTTCATTCTCATTTTTTCTCTCTTTCTCTATGTCTAAAGAAGAATATTGTTTGAATTTAATGATGAGATGAACGAAGCGTAAAGACTCGTGGCGGGTTAAAGAAGAACATGTATTGGTGCACGTTGTGATATTCGCGACATCGTTGACATGGGCGCGGCCAAAAGAGAAAAGCCAGCAGACGCAAAGAAAAGAAAAGGAGCGGAAAAGAGAAAGAAGGAAACAAACGCGACAGGGAGAGGAAAGAGCGTCTCTGCCTATAGCTGCGGCTAGAATCTCAAGGAGAAGGTTGCTGGGAGAGCGAGACGCTGCGAAATGAAGACGAAGAGGAGGGTTTCTGCTACAACACGCGGTTTCTTGCCACTGTGCGGTGGCGCCCTCCGCTATCCAGCAAGAACCATACCATTCCTCCCACACTTTTTTCCGGATCTATCTCCCAATCGGTTGAGTCTACCAGTCGCTGGCCGCGAATGTCAGGAGACGAGGCTTTGGTGCTGCCATCGCTGCTGCCTTCGTTGTTTTTCCTTGATGAATCCGAGGTCCATCGAATTCCAGCTCGACGATGATAGCAGAATATCTCATGGATAATTCGGTACTAGGTTGAGTACTTTAATGTAGGTTTATAAGTAATGATAATAATAATATATATATATATATATACTCACTTTATAGAGACAAACGGAACAGAATTGTGAGAAGAGTATTAGCAAATTTAGAGAAAACAGAGAACGAAAAGAAAACGACAAATTTGTTTTATTAACTCTTCATTATTCGCGCAAGGTGTCCAGGATAGGTGAGGATGAAGTGTCCTCAACCTTATAAATTCACTAAATGTATAAGTGTTATTTATACCCATTATTATATTTAAGGCAAGTTATTTTATAATTTAAAAAGTTTTGCATTAATCTTTATCTTAAGAATGTATAAAATATTATCAATCTTTAATAAATTGCAATTGTAAATCATCAAAGAGAACAATGAAAATTGAAATATAATGTTAGGGTTGTCAGAAATAATCAACGCGCGATTACGATTGTTAAAAATACCACGCGAGTAATGTAGAGTTAACTATCTAATAAACGAGAATGGATTAAAATGGATTGAAATTTTTTTTATCCGAATGCGTATTTCAAATAGCGAATACTTTTTTTGGATTTAATTGGATTCATTTGGATTCAATTAGATTCAATTGGATGTAATTGGATTGAAAAACTGCATTTCCTATTCAAAATTTTGAATTGAACAGTATTCACAATGCACAGAAAAAGCTGATATTATTTTTAGATTGAAAGGCATAGAGATATGCTCCATGCTATTCCTATAAATGAATAAAAATGCATTCAGGATTGAAAAGCATTCATTCAATTTAACATTCGTGAATCCATATTTCTGAAAATCTGAATCCATTTCAATCCATTTCAATTCATTCTCGTTTACTGGATACCTAAGGCAGCTTAAAATTTAGTTCTTTGTTCAAGCTTGTCATTAAGAAATAATCACGCTGTGCATTTACTAGACTGTGAAATTTGCACTTCAATGAGTTTCTAGAAACTTCAATTTTTGTTAAGTAAGTTAGCGATATCGTACACAATAATTTTTGAATATAGAAATTATCTGTAAGATGTGAACTACAAAGAAATGTTTTCTTTTTGTTTGCTCATTTTACATGACTTATTTTCATCGTGTTACTAAAAGCTTCTTTAATTGCATACGGTGTATATCTATGGCCTGCGGCGTGTTCGCGGTAAGATTCACGGGGGGATTCGCAAAATGTTAACTCGGTGCCAGCAAGGTAGCGAGGCCGGTTTCGAATTAAAATGTGAAGGAACTTTAAACATCGACTGCGCGCACGTCGAGGTATAACACATTGCGATTATCGTCCATATTAATCCCAATTAAAGCGAGAATACCGAAGAGCGGGTTAAAGGCTCCTCCTCTTCACAAACCTACAGGGATACAGCGATATAATAAAATCGTAAAATGACGGCACTGACCGTGTGTTTGGCGCGGATATCATCCGGTCGCGATGGCAAGGGAACCGGCCATGAGAGAGACAGTCCTCCACACGTGAAGCATAAAATACCCGGTTAAATGTGCCGAACGAATACGAAAAAGTCTAATATGAAAAACCCCATACCACTTAGGAAAGACGACGAGTTCGAGTTTGTGCCGTGGACCAATCTCGGCCAACCAATCAGAACATGAGGATTTTGCGAAACGAGTAAATAAATTGGACGGTTCGCGGCGAGCTTCCTGGAATCTGGGAGACATCTTTTGTGTGGCGTATGCTCTTGAAACCTGGAAGGGTATATAAACGAACAATGTTGCATAGAATGCGAAAAAGTTTGAAAAATAGGACTACCATTTTGTTCTCTTACTGTCTTTTATTATTATCATTTTCCTTGGAATAAGAATGATTATTATATACTATTTATATACTTTTAATTTATGATAATACATTTATGTGGTACGGAGAATTTTATTATTTTGAAGAAATTAAAAATATGTTATTCATAAGTGTATAATAATGCATATTTATAGAAAAAATATACGAAAAAATATATTTTGAATAATTTTCATATAACGTTTTAAACGTAAATTTATTCATTTATATTGTGTTAAAAATACAAGATATAATAAATAACTATATAAGAGATCGTAAAATTTTTCTATTTTGGATGATTTTCAAAGTATTTCTTCTCAAGAGAAATGAAGCGAGAAGGCTATTACTGCCGATTTCGTTCACACGTAGTTACAAAGTAAGGACGAAGACAGCGAGAACAAGAAGAACGAGACTCGTGAGGCGGTATGTGGTAGGAGAACGAAGTTCCACATTTCAGAGGCAGAGTCAACATGGTGGCCGTGACGAGGACGATTCTTGCTCCGACAAGAGAGGCCAATGGACAACGACGGTCTCGTCCCACCCCATAATGCCCCATATACTTGGCAATTTATGCGCCGAAACGTATTAAATAGCTTTCTGCCCCCACTATAATGCGCGATCCTCTCGACGGCGCGCAGGCGTCTCTATAGCTGCGACGGTAACTATATATTAAAGCCAATATTTTTAAATGCGATACACCTACATTGTAAATACCGGTGTTTTGTGCGACCCTTTCTAAGAATAGATCCACTTGCGACATTCGGCCGCGCTGAGCCGCGCGGAGGCAATCATACGGTGCGCGCTATGGCGGGAATGTAGATTCCGATCTTTGTGTTGAAAGCTTTTAGCCTCGTGATGTCTTAAGACTTAACAAAGACGACTAAGAATATTACGAAGAGTATTTTAGGGTATTTTTATGAAAGATCAATCGATAACCGGATAATCACGTTCCCGACGAATCGATAAATTTTAGATAATATCATACAATACGTAGAAGAGATAATAAGATGATAAGATGATGAAGATACTAATATACAAACTTGTTTATATCTCAGAAACAGTTGAGCTTTCGACTTATGTTCGCTTTTTATTCACAATATCAGTATGGTGTGTAGGCTAGAGCGGAGCTAATTGTGGTGACACTTTTTCTTTAAATTATTATAAATCTTCACACAATTACGATAGACTAATGATAAATGCTTTAAAACGTTGCATGTTCATCTGACTCAATGATTAAGTACTTATAAATCTTTAATATATCTTATAATAAGAAAAAAATTACGTTAATTACAAGGATGCAAAGTGGATCAATATGTCCCATCTATGGGGCATGTTGAGAATCCTCGAAGGATAAGTTGAGTCATGAAGATAATTGTTTATATATTATTAAAAATATGAAAGGATTATGTGTATATTAATCAAATTTTTATTATTTTCATCTTAAGTATAATAATTTGTAATATTCTTTCTTTTTAATTGCTTTAATTAACAAAATTAAAAAAACTAAAATCTTTACTCTTTATAATAATAATTAAATGTAAAATATATGTTTAATCGTTAACATAAAATAAAAAGCATCGATAAAGACAGATTTCATTTGGACATTTATTTGTCCAACTTACCCCTATGCGTAACTAGCCCCGCTATACCTTACTATCTACCATATAAACGCTAATGGTGTTTAAAAAAACCATTAGCGCCCGCGCGCGCGTGTGTTTATATGGTACATAGAGTAGGATAGAGCGGAGCTTATGTATAGGGGTAAGTTGGACAAATACAAATATCTAAATAATCAAAATATATATAGATACGTCTATGCTTGCGTAAGGTTGCATAAAGACAGAGATTACTGCGCTTAATGCAATAATCTATGTCCGGCTGTCAACAGCTAAACACGTGCGCTTTTTATTAAATACCCTGTATAAAAGACAGCACAACACTCGGAGAGATGATAACATGTCGTGATGATAATTTATTGCAATTCTAGCGACATTTGTCGTTAGTACTAGTAGAGATTTATACTCCACAATTATTTTTAAACAGAGTTCCGGCTGCAATTTTTTTCAATTTTGATTTTTTAGTATAAAACATGCGGAATTTTTTTTTTATTTTTATAAGAAACTGTAGAACTATAAAAAGTGCTACTAAAAGTGTCATTATTTCTTTAAGATTAATAGAATGTCGTGTTAACTTCACAAATTTATCTAAAAGTGAGATGTTAAGTTAACATGATATTTTATTATTAATATACGTAAAAAAAATAATGACGTAAAAAAGTTCTAGTAGCACTTTTCATAGTTCTACGGTTCCTTATAAAAGTAAAAGAGTTCCGTAATTTTTATTTTTAACCTAAAAGACCAAAATTGAAAATATGACTTCTTAACACTTCGCGAATCTAGTGTGATACTTCCACTCTAAAATGCGAGAAAAATATGAATATTTCCGTTAGTACTACTCGGGATCTACTAATACATGTAATTTGAAAATAAAATTTTAATAATTATCAATTTTAATACACTTTAAATATGTAATAGGCGCCAAGACCTGTCTTGACCGAATACAGTTTTTCTTCTTTGCACACATATGAAAAAGTAAAGATTTTATTTAATATAATGCCTTTCATTATGGATTTTTGATGAAATTACATATTTAAAGGTACATAAACAATAATTTAAAAATATATATATTTTAAACAATATCCATTCAAAACAATATTTTACAACGATTCATACTTTTTTGCCGCTGCAAGGGTGTAAAAATATCTCAGATGACTATTTCTGAGTTAAAAATAGAGAACATACACAAACAAATTTTTTACGAGATCATCGTCTTAAATAACACAGTGCTTCAAATTTTGACTACTTCTGTATGCATTTTTCTTATTTTTGTAATGTAACCAAATTTATCTCTTATTTAATATTTTTCATGCTTTATTTCTCTTTTCGAGATCACATCCTGAATTTTCCAACAGCAATCACCATGTCAACAATCGCGTGCGCTGTTCTAGTAAATTCTAGTTTCATTACACACATGCGTGTTAATTTACAAACGGTAATAAAACTGCAGAATGTCTGTCGTAATCCCTCATCGAGTCGACCAAAGATAGAAAATTCGAGAGCGAGAGATAGTCGAATTATTCTTTCCCTTTCTTTGCCTCCAGACAATTGTCTATTGCCTAATGGAATTGCCATCCCCAATACGCGAGTGGGCGAAGCTTAAGTAATAGTAAAACGTTACCAAAAGGAAATGGCAATGCCCTTACTTCGTTATTCCTTTCTACTTCGCCTTCTTCGCCATAAAAATTGTAATTCTTGTTTAATCAAATAAAAAGATTCGATTATTATCATTTTTGTTTTAAATGTTTTGTTACTATTAAAATATTTATATGTTGCAAACATAAATAAAAAGAAAATAGAAATAGAAAAACATTTATTACAATTTAGAATAGACAGGAATCCAAATAAATTTATTCGTGATAGATCCTTAAAATAATCAATAGGTATCTACATTAAAGTTATCGTCTGACAGAAATATTCATGAAGTAAATGTTGAAAATTGAAAATATTTTTGCATTGTTGAGAAGTAGCAAATTACATGTAAAATAATTGTTTAAGTTACAGAAGATTCTTTTAATTATGTAGAACATAATATGTAGCATAAAACATAGCAGAAGAGTCAAAAAAATGCAAAATATATCACGCTACTCTGCAGTCTCAAAAATTCCATCGAGCATTTCTGCAAAAATGTCGCGATCTTCTACTTTCTTCCATTTTATAATCCAGGCGGAAAATTGCTTTTCCAGACTAACGCGCAATCCGAGTGAAATGGCAAAACTGCATCAAGTCACGATGCAGTGTCGCAAAGAGGCGTGAGAACTTGAGATTATTCGTTTTTTCTTTCCTCTTTTTGCGTCGGAAAACTTTTATCCTTTCGTACTTTCACGTGACACGTTGAATACGGCGAAGCCAAGATTCGCGTTAATCCCCGAGGGAATGGAAAAGTCGGCGCACGAGTCAACTCGTAACGTGGAATTCAATTTGAGTTGAACGACAAAACTGAGCTGCAGATTGATCGAGTCTCTGTCTCTCCTCAAATGTCTGTCTCTTGGCGATTCTACCAAGTTGGCGTCGAATAGGAGCGTGAGGGGCGGATATTTCTCCCGCTGTTAGAATGGCTCCACGAAATTGCAAAAAGAAGAACGTTCCGTCAACCTTTTACTAGGACAGGATCCGGGAGTTTCTCTTATTGATCGTTTTTCGAACAATGTTGCATCGAAACTGCCATTCGAATAATTAATACAAATCGCCTCTCAGCGCGATACAAAGAAATTTATCCCGAATTTCATTTGCTAATTAATGCAAATCGGGAGAATTAATGTGTGCGTCTATCATCATAAAATATTTATTAACTTATTTGTGTAGAGATAGCTACTTTGTACTATTTTATATACTTTACGGAATAATTTCGCGTTTAATGTTATACGAATACACACTATTTTTTTGCTAAATTATTTTGAAAGATGAGGAATAATAATTTTGTTCGTCAGAAGTTGCTTAAAAATATTGCGCATAACCGATTATTTGCAATAAAGTAACCACGTCATCATAATTACACATCAGCTCAGATAATAAAGATTGTCATTGTGAGGTACAGTTCCTAAGAAAAAAAATAAAGAAAACATTATATATTCGAGGCTCGCGGGTGACAAATGGAATGCTGTCTTAACCTTCGTGCAATATGACGTAATTAAAGATAGAAAAACAATTGAACTTTCCTTGTAATATTTACGGGGTTTCGTTTCCAATTGAATTAACAATGAACATGCAAATATGATGCTAAATATGGAAAAATTGATATAAACTGATATAAATTAATCAAAATGAAAAGCATAAAAAATATTTCATTTCTGCAAAATTTTTGAAGACAAAGTGTTTTTAAGATTCATAACCAATTAAAATAAGTCTTTGAAGCATGTGAAATATTTGCGGACAAGTATATAAATCTAATATAATCTAGTTAATATAACACATTTATTCTAACATTATTTATTATAATTATAGTTTCCTACATTTTATAAATTAGATAAAATAACCATATATCTACAAACCATTTAAACAATTATAATTGTTTTATACGAATAATGATCTTCCTTCGATGCTTGTGAAATCACTTAAACATAATTCAAATATAATTAACACTTGTATACTTATACATATTATATGTAATTGTCACTTCAATAATCACTGTACTATTTTGTGTGTAATTGTTTGAACATTCATTTTTTAAAATATATAAGTCCACTTCATTTATGAGATATTCGGTATAATGGCTCAAGTAATAAAGAAATAAGTTTGTTATTATGTAAAACTTTCATTACATCTTTCTTTGAATAAATCTTTATAAAGTTGAATTTTTAATCTTCTTTACAAATATAACTTAATCATACTACTCACATATCAACATGATTATGACACTTAATTAACCAACACAAATTATTAGGTATTCATAAGTAAAAAGAAACCTTTAAATGATTTCACATATCAAGTTACGTTATTACTCATCGCAGCATCGCACACAACTGAAGATGTAAATAAAGTTACGATAGGATTAGAAAGTTGTGACAAAAGTTTCTAATTTTTTTTTGTATCAGTAGAGGGGCAGAATTTTGAAGAATTCTGTCCTTCTTTACTGCCAGAAAAACATCAAGTGATTTAGTTCGGACCCAATTTTTTTGATCATTGGAAAGTCGGACACTCGATTCTATGGATGGCATAATAGTTTGCAATAAAGAAACTTTTTTTACTCTGTTTTATAAAGTGTGTGCACTATGCTTTTGAAATCATTACTCGTTGCACTAAAAATAATATATTAGAAATATTTATTGATTAAACATTGAGAAAATAATTAAATGACAAATAGTCAAGTAAAAATTGTTTTTTTACGGTTACTTTGTTAAATTAGTTTAATAATGAAATTTATTTTTATAAAATCAATAAATATTTAAATCTCTAATAGTCTAATAATCTTCTTCTATTTATGTTTACATACATAGAGTAATATTTTGCTTTACATTGTTAAAAAAGATTTAATCAATTTTCAGTTTTACTTTCTAATTTATTAATTACTATATGTATCTCGTTTATTTTCCATTCGTTTTATTTTTAAGTTAACATATATATTTATATATCTGTATGTATACATATATAAGAGGAAAATAATCTTTACAAAATAGATATAAATAATATCTTATGCTATGTGTTCAGTACTTACCAACAAATTTTCAATTAAAAATCCTTTTTGACAAATCTTACAAAATCTTAAAATATTGTCATATTATAGTCTTGAATGTTCTATCTGTCAAAATTTAAATATATCTATTTTATGTATTAATTAGGATATCATACAATTTTACGTAATAATTTAATATCCAATTTCATAAATAGTTATTTAAAATAATTTTAAAAACTCTAATATAATATCATCACTATTATATATCTGTGTACTATTATATACCTAATATATCAAATAAGACATAATGATAAAATAAGAAATAGAAGTAAATAATGGCCATAACGCTCAAAGCTAGATCTTTAATGCTTAAATAATTTAATCTGAATTACTATATATACTATATACATATGTACATGCATATACATGTTCCATATTTATAGTCATTCAAACTGCGCGCCGAATTGGTTTTTCAGACTTATAAATGCAATTAAACTATTGTAGTAATATCACGAATTAAATTGATAACCAATTTTTAATAATTTGATGCTCAATTAGGCATCCTATTAGAAAGATGTTAATATGCTGAAAAATTGTAAATAAATATTGCGAAAAATATTACTTCGACCGGATTTCTTGTATTCCGTACAAGCATTAGGATCCGTTAGTAAAGATTAGTGGCATCTTAAGCCACTATCGAGGCCTTAGTAATATTCTTCGCAATAATCAGTGTAAGTATGGAAACGTCTTTTTTTCAGGCGATATAATATAAGCAATAAAAATCTTACTGGACTTACATTTGATAATTTAACAATAAAAAATAGAAGTAATGGCCATAATGGTCGAAGCTAGATCTTTAATGCTTAAATAATTCAATACGAATTACTATATATACTGCCATTACTTCTATTTCTTGTTGTTGAATTTTCAAATGTACGGTCCAGTAAGATTCTTATTGTTTATAATGATAAAATGTTTTTTTGTATTCAAACGATTTTTATACATTATACAATATTCTGAATTTGTAATTGTGAGTAAAAATTTACATACCTCTATCAATTAATTTTTTAATTGCATGCAAAGGATATTTAAAGCATAAATATGAAATATGAAAAAAATGCATAGGTATCCTATTCTACTAAATAATTGTATGTTCTAAGAATATGTACAACTTGCAAGTTAAAAATATAAAAACAGCCTAATTATATATTTAAATAATCCTCAAGTACTCTTAATTTAAAATTATCACTTCGAAATTATAAAAATTTTTACATATAATAGTATGAATACAATATAAGTACTTACTTCGTGGAATACATTTTAAGAGGTAAAAAAATTTTGATTAATTATTGTACTTCATTTGATACGGAAGGAACTTCATGCTTTTTTCTCTGTAATTACTTTGGCACTAATATAACATATTTTATTATTGCACTTCGATACAGGAATAATCTTGTTTTTATTTACAAGTAGCATATAATTTCTACCTTACGAACATATCTTAATATCATACAAATACAATTAAAATGTGAATGGATAAATGTAGGAATGGAAAAAATTGAATAAAATGCACAGTTTGAAAACATGTTTAAAAGTAACAAAAACAATTTGCATTTACTTCATGTCATATTTTTCTCAAGTTCTAGACATTTGTTATTAAAGAGTAATAATAAAGTCGTAATATTTAACTATTTTTTTTAACCTATTAATCATTAAACTCATAAAAAAGTTCAAGTTCAATTTTAAATAAATTATAAATTTTCGTGGATTAAATAGCATTACATCTCGACAAGTACAGTTGAGTGTTAAATGTTTGTACTTTTCCAAAATAATATATTTCTTCAAAAAAAGAGATATTGCAGATATTTAAAGAAATATTATATAATATTAAGCTTTGATATGTTGAATACTGAATAGCAAATTTAATATCTCTTATATGTGTATTTTTAACTGTAATGCATTTAGAACCACAAAAATTTGTAAAATAAAAAATCGTTTAAACTCGCAAAAATGCGAGTATTTTATAAGGAACAGTCAATATAAACAAAATTAGATGCGAGATTTGTTAACATGTTAAATACAAAAATAAAATAATCGCATGTTGACCAAAATATTATATAACATTAAATTAAAAATTTTGCAATATTCTGAGTACTTTTAAATAAACTATATTGTACTTCTCATAACTTTCAGGTTTTTTAGGAAATTATAATAATTTCAAAAGTATTATATAAAATAAAATTTTAGCTTATATAAAAGAAAATTTACATTATATTTTAATGTACGCCTGTTAAAATGTAATATAAAAGGATTGCAAAAATATTTTTCTTCATTATTTTTGCGTGCATGGGTTAAACATAATTAATTTGATAAAAAAAACATGACGATTTATTTATAATATTTTGTAATATGTGTTTTTGTAATATGTAATATAATGATCATACGTGTGTGATGGAGATTTTTAAACAGAATATTAAACAATTAATATTTACGCATATAATTTACAGATACAGCGCATGATAATATACAATATGAAGTGGCAAATCAAGAGAAAGATGATCTAATAGTTCTTTACTGCATGAAGAGCAATATTGGACAACATAAATCGTACAATTATGATTTTTACATTTATTTCATGTATTAGTAATAACTTGATGTGTTATAGCTTTATCGTCGCATATAAAAAAAATAACAGAAAAATATTTTAGCAATTAAGTCACAAAAATATTTAAAAACATTTTTATATAAAACAATTTTTTTAAATAAAAAGGTGTTATCTCTCAACCCACTTTCCTTTTCCAGCACCTCAACCACATAACATATAACTTTAATTTTTTAGATTACTCATTTTCCGAATTTTCCAGACTATTAATTAAATTAGTACAAAATCTTAAGCATTAGAAAATTTTCCATGAATCAGAAAACATACAATTTCTGTTTGTATGTTAAGAGATCGAAAAGTTCTCTCCAGATTGGGCATCGTAAATCTGTGGGTCGGAAAATCAAGTCAGTATTTAGAGCGGATAAAGATAATAATGTGTATTTACTTCCTTTCTCCGTTCCGCTACTCTGTCTGTGTGCGCATGTGTATAGATTATTGTAATAATGTTATTATTATAGGCTGATAGAGGTACATACAAAACAACACACAATAAAAACAATAACATAATATTAACGTGACGCTCACAATAATAATGATAATAATATTAATAATAATATAATATAATATAATAATAATCTTAAGAATTTTTTTAATAAGCATAATAAACATCGTCAGTGGTATATTTAATAACTAATTACAATCAACTTGCAGCAAAGCTTCGGACCTCACGGTAAACGCAACAGGATCGCTACCGTCCGAAATTTCCCATTTAATCATTCCATTTGAAATTATTTATTTCGTTATCATTTATATTGTATTATATTATCGTCGTTACATAATTAACTGTTACAATACCGTGGCAGAATTATACAGTTATCCGAAACTCAGTCTCTCACGAATTCAAATTCATTCTATACGATCCACGTCTCATTATCGCGCTGTCTTTATTTCTTCATTCAGTCGCGTTTATCTGCTGTCGTCGTGCGCAGGTATTTCATATGCTTAAGAATTTCCAATTCATAGTTATCTTGTTTTTGTTTTAAAATCTTCTTTTTCTTTCTCACGGGTTTTCCATGTCTCTTGCCCCTCTTGCTTACGCTCTCGGTCCTTCTTTCTCGCTTTCTTTCTCTATCGATTTTTCCAGTGCAAGGCCTGTGCCTACTTTTCATTTTGTACCACAAAACATACATTCGTATCCACAGCCGTGTGACACGTTCGTGTCACCACACATGAAACAAATGTACTCTTGCTTACAGAACATACGTACATATATGTGTGCGAATATACCTACACGTACACATATATACATACACACACACCCATCCGAACACATGCATACATAACATACACAAAATACACGTATATAATATATTGTAGCCATTCACACGGACTCAGTAGCCCTTTGTAATTTAGATAATGTTGCACCTTAGAATAGAGATCCAGTGTGATAATTTCTTTTTCATTTAACACCTGATTAGATTACCTACTTATTCGCTGATGTTCTGTTCAAAATTGTATTCCGGCCGCGCTTAGGACTTCGTTCATACGAGATCGATTTTCTCTTACTATGTTTCTCGTCGTGAAAGACATGAGCACGAGTTTTAAACAAAAGATGTAAAACGACCGGAAGACATGATATATCCGTCGTGACATATCCATTGAATATATTTACAGAGATTAATACTTGTGACATTCACTGAACGCAAAAAAATAAATGTATATATATTAATAATTATCAATAATCATGTATACATGATTATTGATAAACATTAATTAACAAATACGTCTTAGACATTTTTAGGTCTAGCCAAAAGTATAGGATATAATCAATAAGAACATATCAATTCCATAATTAATTTTAATATTAAATTAATTTTTAATATTAAAACTTAACAAATGTCGATTTAGAATATCAATTGACGTCACGCCCAGTTTTTATCAACGGATACTTAGAATATCCAATGGTAATGGAATATTATAAAAAAATTTTCGGCACCGGTTTTTTAACAACTTAAACCACAAGTTTTTATCACGTGTTACCAATTATCATAAAAAATAATGCAATTACGCTATCTCGTCACTAAGCAATAAAGTTTATAGTGTTAAGTACCACAACCTTTTTTTCCTTTCACGGCAAGAATTTCGCCCGCGCGCGAAGATGAAAATACTGAGCCTACGATCTTAACCCTGTATAACATCATAATTTTTATGAAGATCCCAAACTCAGCCTAGAATGGTACAATAGACCACTAGTCTGGCTACTAGGTATATTTTTAACATAAATCGCTTTTCTTCAATACTAAGAATTATAGGTACTAATTTGCGATCCTGTTTAGGCGATTAGTACGACATTATGGACGTAACTACCTATCTTTTCGGATACGCTCGTGTTCTATACTGACTTCAAAATTTACCACTCTTTAATTTTGTCACGACAGGCAAATAATTGAATAACAAAAGAAGAAAATATTTATCTGACAAATTACTTTTGATTTTTGTTCTTGAATCAAAAATCGTCGTCATAAATAACACATATTTCGATAAATGTAAACTACACACTAAATGTGGCTACGTCACAAGTTTTTTAAATCATACATGTGTGTATGATAATTTAAATTCAAATATTACTGAGAGCAAACATTTTTCGCAAATAAAATTTTTATGATCTATATTTCAAAAAAACGTTTCAAGAAAATAATATTTAAAAAACAGATATGAAGAGCGTAAATGACGAGCAATAATAAAATTTTTGCTAATGTTAACTTTTTAATATTACCTAACTGTACAATAAGTAGGTAGTTGACAAGATTTGCAGGTCCTTAACGCGGTTATATATAACCCATACCGAAGTGGAAAATTAATTTAAAGAGCGATACACATGCATTTACGCGAGATCAGTGAGTCCACTTACCCCCAAAAGTGACCCATCCGCTTTACGACTTGCGATTCTCGACCGTCCAGCCCTAACTGCAAAATCAATGGTGTCTGATTGAATCAACTCCGGGTGTAACTGCAACGATACGTTCCAATCTCCAAATGTGTGACTCGGGCCCGATAATAGACGGAGATGTGAGACGGAGTAAACGAGTACATGATGCGACTGAAGGAGGAAAGAGGAGACTCTGGGCGGTGGGAGGAATAGGGGTACATTAAGTGACATTAATTACCTCTTTACTTTATGTATATGTGTATATATATATATATAACTGGAGAAAATACTACCGAATTACGAATTGGACAGATTGCTTGGTGTCGCCCGATGACGTGTATTATTCGTAAAATACCGACACCCGACACCGACACTCGAAGAGTCTTCGGACCGCTTGAAATAATGGCCCCAAACGCGCCCTTTCTATACAATAGCGAAGTTTTCGCTTGATTTTGAATAATAATAATATAATTAATAATTAATAATATAATTAATAATTAATAATAATATACTACGCGCGAACTTTTTATCTTTCCTTAGAAGAAGCAGTCTTTGTACGGCTGCTCGACAGAGTCCATGAGTTTTCATCGAATTCCCGTGGACGTGGATATTGATCGACGATTTAGCGGGATCGCCTCAATTTATTCGAGGCATCTCGACGGGTTTTCTCTGGGGCGTTCAGTGCGTTCAGGCGGCCAAGCCGTGAGGCGTTTGATGGAGGAGAGCGGGATACTGTTGAGCCACGTGCGCCAGCTGATGATGATGGCTGCCGGAGTGTGGGTGCGTATGTGTATGTGGATGGACTACGGCCGTGGCGGGCGTTACAGTGCCCGACGACGATACGTGAGTCGGCGGCAGCGGCGTCTGGGACTGCGGTGCGTGGAGGCTATGGCTATGACCTGCTACCAGGCTGTTATGGCTGCCCCCGCTGCTGGACGAGGTATGACTGTGATGATGATGCCCGAAGACGACCCCAGAGAAGGCCACGGGTCACTGATGATGCTTCGTGGAGCCATTCGCATGATGCGCCTGCGCGACCACGTGGTGACTCGAGGGTGGTGCGTGTGCGGTGCTCGGATGGTGATGACTGCCGGTCGCCGCGTGGTGATTCGCGTTATTGGCGCTGCTGCTGTTGTTGTTGTTGTTGTTATTTTGCTGTTGGGTCTGCCGCTGGCTGTTCTTCTTGTTCTTCATCCGACGATTTTGAAACCAGATCTTGACTTGGCGTTCGGTCAGATTTAGGTTACGCGCGAGCTCCCATCGCTTCTGTTTTGATACATAAGCGTTAAAGAGAAACTCTTTCTCCAGCTCGAGAGTTTGAAACTTGGAGTAAGGTTTGCGTTTCTTCCGCACCGTCACCTGGCCCGTCCATTCCAAGGGGTTGGAGCTGCCGCACCCGACGCCCATCCCCGCTACGCCAACCCCGACTCCCACACCCGCAAGCGAACCTGCGGGAAACAAGGAAGATGGGGAGGAACCCCACATCACTTAACACAATTAGTTTGCCGATGATAAAACAACCTAGCTGCTAGCTAGTAATATTCAGCAAGGAAATGTCGCAAAGGCGGATGATATAAATTCTCAAGATGGGTTTCAATATCATTTGTGCTTTTGATTTTACCAAATTTATTTTGGCCCTATTCGGATTAGACAATACGATTATAATCAATAATCAAATCAATCGAAACGAATAAATTAAACCAAATGAAATGTTATAGACTTTATTACTGTGTGTAGAGATTAGTTTATAGTTTAGTCATTAGTATATTCGAGATTTTGAATGAAGAAAGTGGTTGTACCTGTTTCTTTATCATAATTGCCATTTGTTACTACGAAGTGACTAGCAAAAATGAGCGCAAACACACCGGTTCGTTAGTTCGTGCATTGGCGCGTAACCGATACCGTTATTCTTTCTTTTTTTAATAAACATTCCGTAATCATTCATTAGAAAGATAATTCTGCCATCTAGATCGTATAATAAATCAATAAATACAAATTGTGTTTACTTATTGCTCAAATTTATCATTTCGCGTATGTAAACATATCAATCCAGAGAAATTACTGAAAATGAGAAATACGTATACTCGCTACTGCGATTGTAGAAAAAGTGACTTAAAAAAGTCCTAAAAAGGAAGGGAAGCAGATATCCAGAATTAATTGCGTTACATTAAAATGTTTAGATCGCCACTAATTATAAACGCAGAAACAAATACTTCTTAATTTTTTAAATTTTTGTAATAAATTATTGAACAATGTATTCTCTAAGATCTATATTACTATTTTTATGTAATAAAAAGTATTATTTCGTCAACAAATACTATTAAAAAAATGTTGATCAAAATTTTCACATCAAAAATGATGATTTAGCAGATACGATTTAGTATGTTCTCATTCTCGAACTCTTCGCTTTCCATTGTGTTCCCGTATTAAGATTCTACACGAGGAACTAGATCTGGGTGGGGTACATCAGCAACTAAATCCGCGCCTGATGCAACTCTCCAAATGTCAAAGCGTGCACTCCAGCTGCATGTGCGCGCGCAACATTATTCATACATATAAACGCGTGTATATACACATGTACAACATGCGCACGAGGGTTGCCGTGGCCGTTCCTGGCACAGTGGTATGATATAATTGGACCGGTTCTACTAACCGCACGAAAAACATGAAGCCGGAGTTAGCGCAGAACCGTTGTTAGGCTGGTTCTCTAGAGCGTTTCGACTGGTCGGTGGTTTTTAACAGGGTACTCTATACTCCGTTGCAAACCCAGAATGTGGAGCGACGCGAATGCATTTGTTAAAGCGGAATATACGATGGGATGGTGCAAGGTACGTACGGCACATCCGCGCCAGTGGAATGAAGCGATTACGAAAGCTCGCGACTCATCCGGCTATCTTTAACCCAGCCATGGACTGGATAAACGTCTTCTTGGTGTACGAAAATGCAACAAAATTATTTCTATTTGCTGGGTTGTCTGGCGATATTTCATATTTTTCACGTATATAGAAAAAGGAAGAAGGGGTTGTTTCTACGAAGCTACTACCTACATTTTATACCACAAAATATCAAATTGCCTCCTTTTTCATCGTTACCATCGAATATAAAATTAATTAATAATTTATTCAATAACAAGAATAAATCTTAGACCACAAAACTTTTTAATCAAAGAGATCGAATCATCTATCTTTAGCCAATCTGAATAAATACTACTATCGAATGCAGCCTTATTTGATCCGTCGGAACATGTGCGTATAATGGACGTTATCTGCGCATCATTATAATATCTCAGTTGTCACGCAGGTATTTTTATGAATCTCAGATGTCACGCAGATATTTTTATGAATCTCAGATGACAGTTCTCTAGATTTATTTACTATTAAAGCTATAATTTTTCTTGCAGCTTAAATCGTAAAATAAAAACACATAACCGCGAGTTAATTAACACGCAAATTATTAAAATATGTGTTGTACTATGATATCTTAAATATTTTCAACCATAAGATTTTGCATGCGTTTGCATGAACGAACGAAGAATTTTGCCCCTCGAATTTCATCCCGAGTTCGATTCTCGCATTTTCCTCTATTCCATCCTCCAGCCTTTCTCTATCTTTCTTTTTTTATTGATATGCTCTCTTGTTGCCTTGATGTGATTACTTAAGCAATAAGAATTTATTGCGCATTAAAATTATAATAAGAGTAACTGACCTTTGTTAAATATTTTTAATAAAGGTCAGTTACTTTTACTAAAAAATATAAAAATATTTAACAAAGATCAGGATTATCACAAATATTGATACAAAACGAATGGAGATAGAGAGCATGTGTGTATATTAAATGAGTAAACGATGAATTAATGACAAATCGTTAGATAGCAGTTTACTTAATGTTTTATAAATTTCGGAATAAATATTCTAGTTTGAGATTCAATCAAAGATCTAAAACAGTCAATATATTAAATATTCACATTTAAAAAAATAATGTATAGATAACTATATCAATATAATTTTCATATAAATATCTTTTTAATTTTAGAATTTTTATCCAGCTTAATTCAAAGATTAAAATAAACGGCATAACGATACATATTTTTAAAAGAGGAATAGGGTAAAAGACCATATTACTGGCATATTATAAGCGTTTAGTCATATTTGATTTAGTATATTTATACAATTAATGATAATTTAAAAAAGTATTAAAAATAGTTTTTTTAATTATTTCAATTATGAACTTTACATATAAAATAAAAGATAATTTAAATAAAATTAACTGTTTTTTTTTATTTAATAAAATAAAGAGCAAACTTAGTTGCACCTAATATTGGCAGCCTAAAATTTCGTTGTTCGTAATACTAGCAACCAGATGAATGCATTACTGATAGTTTTTCATATTAAATTATTGTACCT
>NW_017257220.1:890406-1000508 GCF_001594055.1 Mycetomoellerius zeteki
CTTTTTATTTTTTTTTTAATAATTTTAATTTTGAGAATAATATCTAAGAATAATATTTTGAGAATAATATCCGATGTATTAGAATATCTATCGTATTTAGTATTGGAATAATAGTGTGTTACAATAATAATACCTTCGAAAATATTCGATGATTCAAGCAAACTTGAGTCTTGGGTACCTAAAGACACATACGACACACGTCGACATTGACACATTGAGGTTGTATTATTTGTCTTTACGAGACGCCAGTATTATGCTCACTTCGTGATTGATGACTATAATACTGTTGACAGTATTAGGAAAAATACAAAAAAGTGAATATATTACTGGCATTAATGAATACATTATACAAATTAATAAATTTATTCAATATTTAATTTTTTTCTTTTTATTTCAACATTATTTCATCAGAAAAATGAGTTTTCGTTTGACTTACAAATTTTCGTACAATCGCTCATCTTTGCAACTACTTATTATCCACTTCACTAATAAAAATGGACTAATTCAGCAGAAAAATGCGTTTCTCGAACTTTAAGTTTTATTTGTAATTAAAGGATTGATTTTCATTTTCAGTTAACTGTTGTAATAATAATTAGATATATTACAAATTCTATTAAAAATTAATAAAACAATGTAAGATATACTTTTTCCACCTCAAAATGCATTTTAATTTTGATTGACAGTAATGTATACACTGTCAGTAATATGGTCTTTTACTCTATGACAATTGCATAATGAATCAAGCATTTCTTAAATCAATCTTATATTCATCTAATCAAATATGAGTCAGATATTAAAAAGTTTTTTAAAATATTTATTATATGTAGTTCATAAAATATTAAAAAATCAAAAGATATTATTTACCTAGAGTTATAAAAAAACAATATATATATTCTAAAAGATATAAAAAATTAAAACAAAGTCATATAGTCAATAAAAAGAATAAAAAATAAGATTCGTATAATATAGGGAGATCGAAAAATATCTGTGATTGATCAGAAATTGTAGCAAGTTTCTCGAATTGATACCTGATTTCTGATAGAAAAAGTCAAAGGGTCCATAAGGGTCTGGGACGTGGAGTGTAATATCGATTGAGAGTATTCGCGACATTTTCCATATCTATTCTATATTTTTGATATTAATTTATGTGAGTTAAAATATACAAATTAAGTATATAAATCAAGAAATAGATAAATATTTTAATATTTTTTAAAATGTGATCTATAAATTCAATATTGTATTGTAAATACTGAGCAATGGAAATGCTTTATTAATTATACAACTTAATTTTTAAATATTTAAGAGAATAGGGCTATCAAACAATTATCGTATTCCTAAGTAACTTTTTATTCAATGACATAATTTTATTTCAACGAATTAAAATGTTAAGTAAATACATAAGAATATATATACATATATTCTTTTAAATAAAAATTAGCAAATAAATTGTAAACTTCCATTTAAATTTTTCGTACAAAACGGATAGAATACTTTATTTCATAGTAAAACCGATGGACTTGATAAAGCCATACTTTATGTTAAATTTATTCTGGCCCATGATGTAAGTGCGCATAATGATGACCGGTACGCCTCAAAGGCTTAATTAAGCGTGGATACGAATCCGCGGTAATAAATGCGGACTGACAGTCAGCTTGGAGAGCCGTGTTCTTTCGATAAAGCGGAGATAATCTCACGGAAGAGATCGACTTGTACCGGGGACATCTGGCCGACATTGTGATTCCTCGGAGATTACCTGGACTAATATGGGATGGTTCGACGCGATACAGTGGAAGCGGCACACACTCTGGTCTTCGAGCGAACGAGCAAAGATAATGGACCCGCCATCTATTGGGCTACGCTTAAACTATACGCCGGGTGCGCGCCCGCGTTTCACTATTTCGTATGTACGGCACGCTTGCATTGCACGCACACACACACACACACACACACACACATCTACCTTCCGTGCGCTTACGATTAGCTCGCGGCTGATTACGCGAATGTTATCTCGGTTATCAAAGTGCCGTCAATGGCGCTCGCACGAGCAACAAAGTAACGATAAATTTCAACAACGAGCGTAGAAGCTTTTTCAGAAGGACACGACGAACGAACGCCAACGATCGATTGAGACGCACCTTCTCTTTATACGCTTGATATGAAATTCAAATATTTCTACACGAATGAAAAGCTGACATTGCCGTCGCGATATAATTATGTTGAATATAATTTACAATCTGTGATATATCGATTGTATCGTAATAAAAGACGCGTATCTATAAATTAATGTCACTTCTGCAAAGTATTTTATTATCACAGTGATTTATATACCGTAATAAGTATTCCGAACAAATGTTAAAAAATAAGAAGATTAATGACTCATTTTACAAAGTATATATTTAATGTTTGCTAAAAGGTATCTTTTATTCTAAGCGTTCGTAATGGTTACAAGTATTTTCCTGCGGAAAGAACATTGCCAAGCAGCACAGCGTATCGAGAATACTAATCTTTCTGAAGGGAAACTTTAGTCGATGTGAAAAAAATTATCGTTCCAAAGTAAAATAATGGGGAGACAGTCGCGACAATATAAGCGCGCGAAACAGCCGTTAGCCGGAAAGACTGAACGCCTGCACGGGTCATGGAACGGATCAGCTGATCGGAGGCGCGCGCCAGAGTTTACGAGTTACGGCCGCCAATAAACCCGCCGCCGTTCGTTGTTGCTCATGCGACGTTTCATGGGTTGCAGGGTCCCGAGAAAAGGACAGAGAAGGGAGGAAGCACAAAAGAGAACGATGTGAATGAACGATGACTGTGGTCTTTACTTGTCGAATAAGTTCGTCAGGATCGTCCAGGAATACCCGAGACGCCCGTTTTAGGAAGTCACGTGCAATTAATGTAAATTACAGGCAATCCTTTTGTCGTAGCATGTTACATATGTCTTTCCTCGCAACATCTTCGTTCAGTTGTCAAGCTGTTAAGGAACTAACTATTTTGATTTCATATGTTTATTGATTTCAATGGACTTTCTTAACGTGACGTTCGAGGAATATTATAATCGATTTATGATTACTTCCTGTGAAAACGGAAAACTACCTGAAGTTTACAAACATATCTTTGTATAGAAGTGTTGACAATAGTTTACCATATTACAAAAACAGTAGAAAAAAAAGATTCTAATAAATCAATTTCTCTTCCACATTGTTGTCCGATTATTCAAAACACATATAACATATATAAATGTCAACAGTGAAAATTTTTCTGCGAAAATAATGTGTGTCATTATTAAATAAAAATGTTATATTTTTTTGTTATATATATAAACTTAAAAGAGATTCGAGAGCAATTGTTAAAAACGAAAAAAATAAAAAGAATTGGTAAATCGGAGTAGATGCTTACCTGGAGGTGGGTAGGGACTCGAAGTAACAGGTTCGGGCGCTCCATAGTTTCTCAGGCCGCCGTATCCATCATGAGGAAAGGCACCTTCCGCAGCGACCATAGCGGCAGCGACTCTACCGCGGTCATCCGCCGCGGATGGCGCCAGATACGGTACTCCCGCCTGCGAATGAGGATGATGATGTCCAGCCGTGTCGACCGGATGGTGATGCCTTGCTGTCGTGTATGGCGCATAATTGCACCAACTCTGAGAGAAGCTCTGATGGCAGGACGACACGGCCGGATCGGCGGCGCCGGTAGCTCCGGTGGTGGATCCACCGGTAGTCGACGTCGTAGTTGCCGCGCCGGCTGAGTTGTAGGACTTGTAATCCGAGGTAGATCCAGCGGTACTGGCAGATCCAGCGGTAGCGGCTGCGGGTGACCAGAAAAGCCCGGCCTTCCGGTTGTCCCTGGAGGAACCGGAGGTCGAGGTGGGATCGGCCGCCAGGTTGTAGTACGTGGGGGGATTGTTACCCCCGTAAGTCTGATGATGGTTCAACGATTCGCCCGCCGTGGACGAGTAGTGGGAATCCTGGGGATGATGCGGACTGTAACTCCAGCCGCCTTGGGAGCCCGCTGAATGAGAGTGCCGTATCACGCCTGCTGCGCCCGCACCACCTGGCGCGCCTGATGATTCCACGCAAGCTACTTCTCCGTAAGTGGTACCACCACCTCCTGGTGTCGCTGTTAATCTCTTGGCTGGTATATGAAGTGGTCCAGCTGCACTGTTGCTCGCTACCGAAGAAGCGCTTGGCGAGGTTGAACTGGCGCTTGCTGTAGCCGCCGGTGGCGCTGTCGTTGCCGATGATACCGGTGCACCAGGTGAAGTCGGTGTTGTCGCTTGATGAGAGCCCGGTGTCGAGGTTGTTTGTTGTTGAATCGATACGAGGGTCGAAGCTGTTGGTGGAACTGGCGGCGGACTGTCCTCGTAGAGGGAACCGTTCATCATGGCCCACCAGGTCACCCCGGTGGAATTCCCCGCTCCGGTTGCTGTTCCCATCGACGTGACCGAGCCAGGGTGGCCCACGCCGGAGCCACATAGCGGCGCGGCGTGAACATTATCGTACAGCGTCGCCGTCGAGCAAGCCACGTGATCGGCGATGGTGCAGATGATGACGGTTTATTGCCGATGTTATAATAATATTTATGCCGACGTCCGCGTCGATTGATGTAGGTGATGGTCCCGTGACCGCCGTATGAGTTTAGTTAAATCACGAATTACGCGCGATAAGTCAGCACAAATCGGACCAGAGTTCACCCAAAATGTGAAAGTTGTCGCATGGTCATCGTGATAACAATGTAGTGATGAGCAAAGCGGGTATGTAGATTAGCGATTGTCCCAGTATTCGCGGAACACCGATCGAACGAAAAACGTAGCGTAGACCGCGAATAATAGATCCAGTAGTAGAAAACACGACAAACGTGCGCGTGATGGAGGAGGATTTTCACCGAGGATCGAGGAACGGAGCGCTCATCGTGATCGAGCCGGTCGTGTTGTCCGTGAATTCACGGAGTAAATAAAGAAAGCGCGTGCAGAAGGTAGCAGAGGCGCGAGGAGTGAGCGAAGGCGGGTGGGGATAGGGAAAATCGTGCGGGTACGCGCGTCGTCCGATGACGGGGTTGGTGGCGGGAGAGAGGGTGTGCAGCGCCGCAGCAGACAGGTGGAGGGGTAGATAAACGTGGAATAGAGAAGCGAAGAGAGGCACGGGGCAGCGCGAAGGATAGACGGGGGCGCGATAAAGTGCTTGGCAAATCCGCGGACGAGAGGTCCACACGCGGCGATGAGAATCGTCCACGACGATGATGACGATGTTGACGAAGTCGGGTAAGATAATCGATGTGACAGCAGTGAGTAAACGTCCCCACGTGTAAACGTCGTCAATCGTAGAGTCGATTGATAATTTGTCCAGATTATTATGCGGTCGTCCAATCGGTCGATCCAACGATGCAGGATGAGGGTTGAAACGAAAACAAAATGACACAGCGCGATTTAGTGCATCGTTCGGACCGCGATAACTCCGGTGAGGCGATTGCGCTCGATCGCCACGCGTTAAAGAGGGAAACGTTATAAAACTAGTGAGCAATTTAATGCGAGCACCAGCTATGACACTTGGCAATCCGTCGATCTTCGTTAGGCTAATTCACTGCGCGACTAACTGCGCTATGATCGTCCAGTGGTCTACCATATACGAGCCACACGTCGCCCCGTCTCTATCATCAGCGAATACTGTCAACCCCATCATTATGAAGGGGTTCCGAGCGCGATTCATCAAACGTTTTTCTCGCGCGTGGAATGTCCGCAATCTATGCAATCACGAAACCCACTAACGGCGAAAATTCGAACATTAGAGCTTGAAGTCGTCACGAAGTCGTCTAAGAAGAGGGAGAAGTTCCCGGATCAGAGCAGAATCCCTTTATCTCTCTCGTTTTTTTATCTTCAAATCAATCAGATCAGGTAAAATCACCCCTTGGTATTAAGTGTAATGTAACGGAAGGACTCTCGGCAGGTAGTAGAACGCTTCTTCAGTTTCGAGGATCGTGCGCCAATATACACACGCACGATGCTCACACACATATAGAATAATCCCCTTTCTTCTTGCTGGCCTCGCTGAGCCGAACTGAGCGTCAACTGAGAGCTCTGCCCGCGACTTGGAGTCGAACGGGCCAAAAGTGACGCGAGCGCGATCTCTCGGATCGTTTGGCAAGCGAAGCCCGGACGGACTCGTTGTCTCCCACCCTCTTCTCACGACCGCTTCTCGCTCTCGCGCGTTTCTTGGCGTTCTCCCCCCATCCCCCTACCACGCGCGCTCTAATCTGCTTTTCTTCCTCTTCTCCACCATCACAGGCCAGCAAGCACGATATACCAACTATCTTACGGAGAGACTGCTCTTCTTGCCTTTCGACGAGTATTATGAACCAGCAAATTTCGATACTGTTGTTTTTTTTCGAGAGCACAGGCAAATGAGAAAAAAAATGTAACGATTACAAACAAAGACTAGACGACGGACCGATAGCAGTTACACTTACAGTACTTAACAAAAAATTGTACTTGGCTGGATACTATTTTATATATATATATATACTCTCTGTTGATAGTGTCTTCTACTAACAAATATACTACTGAATTGAGAGATTTAAATTCTTTTCCTTTTTTGTTCATGTTTTGTAATTCAAAAGGATATGATTATGTCAATAAAGCATTTTTTTTTAATTATAATGGAACTTGAGTCTATGTTAAAGTAACAAAATTTTAATCAAAGTTTCAATAAAATTTAAAGATTAAATTTCTTGTATACTTTATTACAAAAAAATCTACTTACTTTAGTCATAATTGATATATCTACAAATATAATAAATTAAAAAAATATAGTTATACGTAATGGATTCTTATCTCCGAATGTAATACACTCTAATGAGTCTATTCTTGTATTAGTAATATTTCTTTCTAATAATAGTAATAAATAATAGTCGACCTTGTTTTGCTAATATCTTTATAGCTATAATTTGGTCACGGTTATAATTATATTTAATGATTTCATTTTACGGTTATCATTATATATTAGCATTCGCAGGTATAGTTACATTTATCAGAGACCGGTTTGTTCATTTCAGATAGCTAAGCTTCTTCATAACTAATCTTTCTGATATTTATATTACGTGCTATCTTAATTACAGCTTCTTCTCTCCTTAACTCTATAAGCGCACATTTATCTTTCCTTTCAATTTCTTCATTTGCTGTTATAATTATAAATTTTCAATTACTATTTTTAACGAACTAGCTGTCGAAACTCATTAGGAATGCATCCAAACTTCTCGCATCTTCCTTCCCACGAAACGTCACGTGGTTAGTGAAATGCTCTCATGGATCACGCCTGGCAGCAGCCGCAGTCATCTTTGATAGTGTGTACGTGCATGTACACGCAGTGCGAGCAATACGTCATGGCAGTATTGCAGTCTAAATCTCGGTACTTTTATGGGCAGTAAAGTAAAACGGTCTGACAACAACTCCAGTAGCACACACGCTTTCCATCTGTTTGTCCATCAATGTCGTGTGCCATCAGACTGTGTTACCAACGACAGAATCATGTCTTAATGATCACGTATTAGTAATCAGAAATGCAAAAGTCTTTTAAGAATTCCACGATGACTTCAAATTAACCAAAATTTTCATGACAAAGTTTCAGTTTAGATAAATTTAAATCTTATCGCTTTTCACTTATAAAAAGAATTTATTATTAAATAATAAATAAAATAATACATATAATATTTAACAAATAATTAAATATGTAACTTGGAAAGTTATGAAGCGCAAATTCAATCTTGTTATTGCTTTAAATAAAACTTTTTCAATATTAATAAAATAAATTAAATGTTATTGCTATAAATAAAATTATTTCGGTATTAATAAAATAAATTAAATGTCCCAGATTTAAATCTAACCTGAACAAAATAAAGTTTAAAATATTTTTTTATTCAAACAAAAAAGAATGACTCCTTTAAATACCTTTTTTTACTATAGATATGTACAATTATAATATCCAATTAGGTTTTTTTTTCAAAAATGCCTTTAAAAGATGTGTCTAGTAAATATGAAGATTTCTATGACGTTTAATATACTTGATTATATAATGAATGGAATCTAATATGACGGCGAGACGAAAACGGGGTCGATTGGTCTGTCAGCGGCGAACCAGACAATAGGACGATTTCGAATCGCGATCGTGTCAGTACACGTGTACTAAGTAGGAAACACAACTCGCGCTTGAATACGAGTGTAATAAATCGCGCGGGAGGTGCGAGCCACCCGACGTTTGTTGTACAGGCGACGCGATCATGAATGGACTTTATAGCAGCCCGCCCATTTATAGGTAGTATGCGCGCGGTTTAGTAGCTATGGGCTTAGTGTGACGCGGTTGTATACAATCCTCTGTTTACTGCAAGTACGTACCTAGGAAATGGATAGGTTTATGGCAGATTTTCATTCGGGCTTTCGAAGCTGATCATTCACTAAATTAATAGGAATTAACCTGCATATTACACACATTGACGCGAAAAAAACGCATTGCCTTGTTATATATATTTTTATATTTGGTGTACGCTTGTCGTTATCGACTGATTGCCAAGTGCCGTATATTATTCTTGATACACTTATTCAAATTTAATATTTCATATAGCATATGTTATAGTAGATATTATAAAAAAAAAATATTATATTCTATTTAATTCTAATCAAATTAATTGTGGAAAATAAAAGACTAAATTATAATTTAAATACAAATATAATAAAAATTATAAAATACAAATTATAATTAATGTTGTGTAACTCACCTTGTATACCGGGCAGTGTTCCGGGGAACACGCGGGAAAGCCTGTAATATTAAACATATTAATTACGTACTTTATTTGCAAAATTTGTACTGCTTCTTATATGAAATATAAGCATTTTATATAATTCTTATATGAATTATATAAAAATTGTATAATAAAAGGTTTGGTAAAAATATTTAAAATATGTCTTTACGAAATTATGAATAATTCAATACTGCTTCAAATATAGTATAAATGAACACTAATAATGTAAAGCTACATATAACAACTTGGAAAACACGTACCTGCTGCTCAGCTCGAACGGGTGAAACGTCTTCTCCACGGCGCCGTACACTTTGAGGCCTTTTATTTACAAGTCCAAAAGGAAAAATGTCAGCCTGCAAAAAAAAACCGGAAGCGCAAATTAAATGGTCTGTTGGTTAATAACTGTCCTTTATAACGGGTCATGTCACCATGAGTTTTATATAGCTTTTAGTAGTTTCTATCACGGCAGGTATAAAGTTCTCTACCTTGTACAACCATTAATGCGACGCCATTCCATAACGAAATCTTACTTTGCTCTACCTTTACACTCGAAGACTTAGCTTTACCGAACCACTTAAAAATGTTCATTATCCATTTTATAAAAAAAATATTCAATTAGAAAACAGCTTGATATTTCAGAAAACTCCTTTATCTGTCTGAAACTCATAATTTCAAAAAAATTCAACTTATTCACATGTGCAATAATATTTATCAATGCAATGCTTCATCTTAACTGCAATATTTAGCGAATAAATATATTACGAACGTCAAAAAATTGAAACTGCCCACGCAAAGAAACAAACGTTACAATTAATTGGTCGTTGTGATTTCTTTAACATAGAAAATTTAATTTGTATTTGTGAGTTTCGATTTACCATAAGGGGCTTGAATGTTAAAGCTTAAAAATAGAAAAGTGAAAATACTCTCTGGAGGAATTTATCGAATTTAAATCTCCGAGACAGAATTTATTATCGAAGTTAGAAATGAAAGTTGAGTAGGAAGAGATGGGTTACCTAATGTGTGGAAAAGATATTATCTCGAAGTTGTACGCATAATAATTGATGGAAATTCGACAAATTTAAATTAAATCTGCTTGTTGACCTTTATATTTAATATATTGTTAATTAAGTTCGATATCTCAATTTTATGAGACTTGCATTTGTTTATGCTAATATAAAATGATATTTTGCGTTCAATTCTATTTAATTTATTTTTTTAATTTTTATAATATTAAACGTTATTACGTATATGTTTAAATATTAAATTTTTGACAGAACTGTTTAAAAACTGTGTTCAAAAATATATTTATTAAAATAGACATCTCTCGTCTAATAAAGATTGTTTAGCGTCTCTCTAAATGTCACAATCGAGCGAAAAGTTTCGTTTTCCTGGTCAAGGGAGAAATAATGTCAGCGAAATGTGGGTAGGACGTGTTACGTAGAGGGATATTACTTTTAAGGTTGAACAATAAGGGGACGGCGGAAGGTCGAAAAACGCGTTTGGCAAACTCTGCCTGTACAAACCCGAGGAGATTGGTCGAGGGCGCGGAACAATCGGAGAGAGAGACACGAGAAAGCTCTCGGTTCCCTTCCTTTCGTTACCAAGGGGATGACTTTACTAGGATGCCCATACTAACGGACTCACACGCATGGTCACTCGCGTAAAACATTTGGGAGAACTGGTCCACTTAGAAATCCATTGGCCAAGAAAGAAGAGAAAATGAATGGAAGGACTAATCCGTTTGTCACACAATGTTATCCAACTTCTTTTAAGCTGCCCCTAAAATCAAATCTAATCATGCATGATTCTTTGCAATTATACACCATTTTGAACGGATTATATGAAAAAATTTTTCAACAAAAACCAAATAATAAAATCAAATATCGTGAATAAAAAAATTAGAATCAATAAATAAGATATGTAATCCTAATATACTTATATTAAAAAAATAATATTTTGTAATATAAATTAAGTTTTTCCGAAGGTGAAATTAACATTGTAATGAACTCTAAGCGTGTCATTAGTTATTGTACGCTTCGTGGTTTGTGTATTACAAACAAACATCTTTAATGAGATTCTCCACATAGACAAAGAAAGTAATTTAAGAAGTTCATATATTTTCCGTCACTTTGTGGTTATACGACAAACACAGTAACGCACTATGTGAGACGTCTCTTTACAATCTTTATTATCTCTAGCGCTTTTTATCTCTCTTTCCATTCATAATTTCAAGTTGAAATGAGATTTAGTTATATCCATAGGATTTAATGTTTAAGCGACTGTCAATTGTTTTCTATATTTCGATATTATATTATTCGATATATTTTCTGCATTCTTTAAGTTTAATTTAAAAATACATCATTTAAAATAAAAAATTTTTTTTAAGCAAATATTTAATTTTTAGAATTTTTTAACACACATTTAAATTTTTTAATATTTTACACATCAAAAAAATTTCTATTAATTTCTGTTGGTTTTTTCTCTCTTGCCTTGTCTCTCATTACGCTGACAGACAGTAACCCTTAGCATAACATGGCGGAAGATTTAATTCCTCCGAGATGATTAAAAAAATTCAACCCTTCTACATAATAAAGAAATCTCAATTCCCACTGGATGGTGAAATTGAAATATAGTGTTTAGGGTACTGTGTGCTATTTCGAGAACAATTCGCTGGGAGTTGAAAAAGTAACATAAAATAATAACATGTAAATAACAATAGTTCGCGTATCTAAATCATAATTTTACTCTTCATTTAAGTGTATGTTATTTTATTATATGTATCCAAGCAATGTATTCGAAGTGGAAAGGTTTCATTTTAATTAAGACATATGTCGTTTCACATTGTATGTTTTAAGTGCAGACGTTGAAAATACGTCCGGTGCGCGAAGTTGCTCGCTGAGGTCGTAGAATGCAGGGGGTTGAAAGAGCGGAATATCGGGTCTCTCATAACTGTGCGATGTGACGCGTGCCAGTTTCAGCGGGGCGTCGAGACGCCTTTCAGCGCTTCAATGCTGCCGGCACCGGGACGCCCTCTCGTTTCGGAGGCAAACGCTATGGCCGGACGACCAATCCCGATCGACGGTTCGTGGAGCGCTTCCAATATGGCAGTGGCGTGCGCCCAGCGGGACGAGGAACTGGTGTACTATGTCTGATGAAAGCGACAAGTAGAACTCTTTTTGGCGAGTCACTTTATTGTGTTATTTGTAATACAACATCAATTAATCAATTCCAATATAATATATCTTAGTAGAAATGTCTGAATTTATCCTGCGGCGTTTTCGAGATGAATGGCACGTACTGATTTTATTTATCACAAACGTTCACATTTCGACTATTAAAATGCAAATTAATGTATATTCTCTTTAACTTCATTAATAATGTATTATATTGTATAAGTGCATACACAAATTTCACGTAAGATCTATAACTCTCAAGCAATCGCAATTAATTCATGCAAAATTTATGCAGAAGCATAAATTTTGAACTTCAATTATTCTTAATTTTTCATTTTGTTCAACACATTGTCTGATTTAAAACACGTAACCGCTAATCGCGAAACAGCGAATCGCTCAAAACCCGTAATAAAGTGATTTCAAGTCCTAGAATCATGCCGCCTTTTTTTGTTAACTTGAGCTATAGCCACTTTACTTCATTTGCCGTATATGTATACATAATATAGACCTACAACTGGAACAAAATGTAAGCGCCAGGGTTTTTTTTATTGGAGTAAGAGAAAAGAGAAGGAGAAAAAAAGATGCAAAGGACAAGAGGATAAAAGGAAGGGAAAGTTTAAAAGGGCTTCCCAGTGAGAAATGACAATGGAATCGATATCGAATTGATGTCGATTCGATGATTTCGACGTCGAATCGACATCAATTCGATATCGATTCCATTGTCATTTCTCACTGGGTTGTAGACGGTGAGAAGGTGGTAGTAAGCTTGAGCACATAGGCAACGTGAGTGTATGGCGGCTCGGTATTGAGTCAAGAATGGGCTAGACCATTTCGTGTTCCTGGGGTTGCGTCGTCATGGGAACCTGATCCTCATCAGGCAAAGTCTCTCAGAATTTTTCTTCATTCTTTCGTTTCTGTTGCTCTTCCACGCGGATCTATGATCGCTCCTGTACATATTCCACATATCGCCCTAATGCTTTGCATCGTTTTACCTGAGGAATGTGCACGCAAATCTATCGATACGCGTCTTGCATCCAAAAGATCCCGATAATATATTTCATACATTAATATTATGAAAGTGCTGCTTAAGATGTCATTATTACAATTACAAAACAATTGAATGAGTCTGTAATCCATTAAGTAAATTATTTTCAAATATATTTTATCTCTTTGCTTTTTTAAATCAATTTTTACACAAAAAATCTTACCAATTTTATATTAAATATATCTTGTACAGTAACAATTACTATTATATGCAAAAATAATTGTTATAAAATAGAAAAGAAAGCAATTGTAATAAAAGTAATATTGTTGAACGTGCAGTTAATACTTAAGTGGATGTAATCGATTTTCAGCATACCCAGCGTAATAAAGTAAGTAAAGCGATATAGTGTGTCACGAGACATTTTCCTCGCGTTAAGTACTCGAAGAGATTGGGGCCGCATGGAAGCGGTGCTATAGATAGAAAGCTATCCGGCAACCACGCCTCGCGAGAGATATCCAGATGCCAAGGCATTAGCCTCATCCCCAAATCTCCGTCCATGATTTTACCCCGGTCGACTCTACCTTATCTCAGTTCATTTTGAATATATTACGGCACAGCGATACCCACGGTTTCTGTAAAATTTAGGACATTGTACATGCACTCCCCCTCCCATACAAGCATATATACCAGATACTTAAGGGACTAAATGTAATTTCGTGACTTTTATTTGCTCCAAAGAGTTCCAGATTCCTTGTTATACCTGAGATAACGAACCACCATTCTGAGATTAATCTGGCGCTGAGCTTTCATTTTATAATTTGATCGCCGCATACAAAGTATTTAATGTATCGCAGAGAAGACTATTAAAAAATAATATAATACAATATAAGAAGATTCAAGATACTATAATTCTCTGAGCGATTCACTTAAAAGAAAGTTGTACACAACACTTGTAATTTATATTTACCTACGAATCTGAATACATCTTATAATAATAAAATAATTGTATAAATATAACGGATCTCAAATTCTCCATCATTTAAAGTTACGTAAAATTATTTCAAATATACAAATTGTAATACATCATTATTGTGCAAATTTAATAAGAAAAAATTGCTTTATAAAAGAAAGAATTAATTATTCATGGATGTTGCAAAGTCCTATTATGATTCATGCATCCTGATTATACATTTCTGGTTAATTTTGAATAAATTGTGTGTATTTCAATTTAAGTACCCCAATGAATTTTCCAATTAACAATTTTTGATTCCATTAAGTGTAAAGATATAATTTATAATAAAACAGCTAAAGTGGATGTTTTCGAAATTAAGTACTTAACTACAAACTTTTCTAGATTTTTTCTAAATTCTTTTTTTTTCCTCTTCTCCTTTCTTCTGTGACATAGCGTCTTTTTTTGACTCAAGCTGCGCTGAACTACAACGAAAATACAGGCATAAAAAAGAAAGCACACTAGAGAACGTTAATGATTCATAAGTTTTTCCAGTCGCTTGTCTGTTAACTTTATGGCTATGGTTGTTGTCTTCAACCTTTCGATCGATTTGACAATTTTACGTTTGATTTATGGCCTGACGAGTGCAATATCTTTGAAATAAAAAAAAGGGTTAGAATAGAACATTTGGTTGAATAAACCTGGTTCAAACTTACAAAAAAACATGACGTCGCTACATTCCGTGCATGTCTAGCCATTATTTTACCAAGTGGCAATGTACCATAAATAATTCAACTAAAATAACATTACACACACAAGCACGATCTCTCCTTAGAATTCAGTCTCGGCTTTCACCGATGGCGTAAATGCCATAACTGTCACTAGATCATGCGCGGGACAGACATGTGAACGCATATAAACTCATATAAACCCAACGAAGCTTTTCTTTTCATTTCTAGTAGTAGAATGAAACAAACATATCCTATAATACAGGATAATAAATTCTCGAGCATCGATAATTATTTTATAATAGGTATAGATATGAATCACAGATTATTCACAGCGGAAATTACTTTTGTTACTTTAAATGTTGTAGAAACAACGTAAATGATTATAACACGATGTGATTATAAAATTAATGAGTAGATTAAAGTTACGAACGAATGTGTGTTAAATTAAATTACAATATAATATATGTACAGCGAAAAATTATTTGGAGAAAGACATTTTAGTGGAGTAAACAATTGAAAAAATTCTAGGATAAGAAATAAAATTCGTATATATATTAATAATTTTAAAGCAAATATTCTTCAAACACGATACGTATTCTTATCGCATATGCGAATGTATCCATATTTTGCTGAACCTTCACAAGAGCAGCTACTGAATATATTTACTTATATTAATGTATATATACGTCCGCAAACACGCTATAGCTTATACATATATACATGTATAAGATATATTTTACATAGACGGGGATCAAATCCCAAGATTGCAGACCCTGATAAAATTGGCATCGTGATTTACATGCAGCACGGATGAGAAAAACAACTTTTTGTAAAATAAAAATTTACAAAAATATTTTGTTTTCCTTTAATACGCCACGCAATATTGATGAATTTTTATGAATTTACGTCTATAAATTCAATATTTGGTGGTTATATCTTTGAAACAGCGACATTTGTTAATAAATAATATTATTACTAATTATTACCAATCGTTACCTGACAAAGTATGTGTGTATGTTTTACGAAATTATATTTTGTATTGTAATATCTGTAAATAACATTTCTTTATGCGTTGTCAAAAACACAAATTTCTTAAAGTGCTTACATCCAGGGACATTATAGGTTGGAAAATAGTTTTTGCGAACGATTCGACCCAAAATTCAATGAAAATTCTTCCCAGGTTTGCTAAGCAAGTTTTTCATACAAAGTGAAAGTAGTAACCAGTTGAGTAACCGAACATCCCTTTTCTGAGAAGCAGTCTATACTTGGCCTTCGAGAGAAAACGTTACAGTTGATTCACAACATTTTTAATGAAAATACAATTTATTTTAAATATATATTATGTGTTTCAAAGTTTTTTGTACATTTGGTTACATTACAAAATTGGATTGTATATTTCTCACAGAAATGAAGGAGAGAAATAAAAGTAAGTAATTTGTTCAATTTATAATAAGGTACACTGAAAGAAAGGATTGGCTGAATATGGCATAGCATTTTTAATTGGTGGCAGCAGTCAATTTTTGGTTGCGTTAGCCTATATCGAAATCCATACTGACATTGTGGATAGGTTAACGCAACTAAAAATTGGCTGCTGCAACCAAAAATTGATTACTGCAGCCAATTAAAAATGCTATGCCATCTAATTGCTGCAGCAGCCAATCTTTTCTTTCAGTGGAGTGTAATCAAAAGTATTATATTTGTTTATTAGAAAAGTTGATTACACTTTATTCACATCATTTAAAGACTAATTTTCGTTTCCTCTATTTAAAGAAATTTACATAACTAACATATACATATATATGTATTTTTATATTATATTTCTTTTACAATAATTTATATTTACAATAATTAATATTTACTCTTACAATAATTTATATTTACAATAATTAAATATTCTTAGGTGTACATAAAAATAATGTAACTCCAAGCCTCTTAATCTATTCACAAAAAATACGAAATTCTCAAACAAATGAAAAATATTGATAGCGTGCATCATAGTTGTTAATTCTGGATCAAATTTGCTTTGCTTATAACAGGCATCCAAACTGATTCAATTTGAACTACCTATACTTGTCGAGGTACATACATGAGTCAGTGGCCAAATCTGCGGTCCATAAAAATAGTTACAATGTTCTACCGACGCGTATGATGAAAGAGATCCGTGACGAGTCGGCACGAGCCCCTAGCGCAGCTGTGAGAAATGCACACCTATAGGTACTAAGCATCGACGGGCCGCGCGCGACCATAAAATGATCGTAAAAACTTAATTTTACGAGAGACATAATATATTTGCCACCACCACCGCCATCACCAACTACATCGGCATCGTCAACGAAGAAACGGTTGCAAACTACGGGACAAAATTTTGTAAATGTATACAAACTCCGCACGAGACATCGGACCAAATGATCATCAGAAGAACGTTTGCATGAAGAAAATTTAACTGCTTTGCTTCTTTTTTACGATATAAAGAGAACAATTCTGAGGATTTATTATTGAACGAGGTAAAATCAAAAGAGCTATGAAGTACATTCTATACATTTAATTATTAATCAATCTGTTAATCAATCTATAATTCGAAAGATAAGTATTTAATTATTATAATAAATGAAGAAAATTTTTCGAACTTGAAAATTTGATGTACTAATATTTTAGAAATATATTAGTTGAGACATGCCACGGCAAAATGTTGTAAGTGTCAAAATTATACAAATGTGTTTTATTGTATAAATAGGTACAAGTGCTGTATTCTATCACATATTAATATTTGCCATAGAAAGTGCTACTATAAGCAGAGAAAAATGAGTAGTATAACTCAAAACATATATTGTAAGTCTATATTATGCAATTGGCATTTTTATTTAAACTTACAACGTTTTGACTTGCATTTTGATTTATAACCGCAAGAAATATTTTTTAAATATATAATTGCAATATGAAATTTATAATATATATTCTTGGAAACAAACACGTCATATAGGATTTTAAATGCTAATTTCTAGAAGAGAAGATCTCAATAAAGAAGTCACTCATCAGTACGAATCGAGTTGCAAAGCCGTCCCGCGAAGAACATTTTGGAACGACGGGAACTCGACTCCCAGCCCGAACATCATTCCCTTTATGACCAATTAGTAGATCCAGAAACATACCTACCCTGCAGGAAAAAAAAGAGTGGGAAACCCGAAGAAAGAAGTCCCCAAGCCACAAACTTGCGGTAATCTCCGAAACGAACTTCACGAATCAGCCAGCGCGGCCGCTATCCGAACTTTTTCTGGCGAATGTTAAAACGGTATGCCGAAAACGCCGAAGTTAAGGAATGTGTAATCAGCCAATTCCGTGAGGTGGGTGGTCCCGACATGTGAATCCCGCTTAAAATGACCGCCGTGTCATCGGAACGTGGAGAAGAGAGCCGTTGCGCTATCGTTGATACTTACGGAGAGACGGATGTGAAGCCGGTTAATGTGCACGTGCACGCTCATCGATTTTTCACTTACACTTATCTTTACATATCCGCAATAAAAGATCTGTTCTTTAAAAAAAAGATTGTCTCTACCGAAATATGCATTTTCTGATCGTAATTTTTTAATAAAATCAATGAGAAATTGCATGTTATTTATAATCAGTATAAAAAATCACTTTTATAAAATATATATGTATACATATACATATATCATCGGAACAATAATAATGCATTGTAAATTAAAACGATACGTTTTATAATTTACAAAAACAAAAGTTAGATAAATATGTATCTATTTAATTACTTTAGAGAAATCAAGAGAGTAGTTTACAAACATCTAAATCTAAATAATTTCTTTCAAAAAATAAAGAATTGTATATGATGATCACAAATCTGTATCATACCATACAGTAGCATTTATCTAAGATGACTAAACATTTATAATAGGTAGTAAAAGTAATCTACCAGAAATTACTTTAACGATGCATATTAATTAGGACAATAAAGCCTCTTACGAGGGTATAATTATAATATTGAATTATGGGCGACATTTATTCTCGTCACGCAATATTAACGACATAGCCTGTTGCCGCTTACGCATTCATTCACGAAGTTAGACATTGGATTAGTAAAAGCCAAATGCGTGAAACTTCTGTTGTGAGCAAATCCATCTGTACTTTTGATGTCTTCATTCCCTCGAGTCAACGAAGGAAATATTAGAGAAGAGAAAGAGAAAAACATGATGCAATAAATTTCTTCATATATCATTACTTGTCATCTCTTAAGTAGTTACCGCTTAGATAAGAATTTACGTTAATTGTTGTACGAAACAGTTGGCATGTAAAATTAAGAAGAGATTATAGAATCTGCTTTTTTTAAGGTGGCAGACAAAAATTGATGAAGAATCTTCTTAATGAATCAACAGAACATTTAAGGCGAGTCGGCATACAGACAGATGGCTATCAAAGAATGAGTTGAATACAGATGAAGAGAATATTCAACGAGATCCTCCCAAAATCGGGTTTATACTGAACAGGTGAGTAGATGCACTTTTACCAAAGAGCATTATTCTAGTCGCCGCTTGTGTATCTTACACGGAAGCCCGCTTAAACATTTTATGGGGTGGTCGGTGTAATTTGATGGCCCATAAAAACGCCTAGTCTAGTTTTTCCCAGGGCATCGTCATTCGGCGTCGGCGCAGGCCACGCGCCTCTTTGACGTTTCATGACCACGATTTCCTAAACATCGTTCCATCATGCTCGGATTTATACGTCTCTTTAACCTCCGTGAAGCGTAACACGCGCTCAATGTTACTCAGGACGTCAGTAATGTCGCACGCTCATCGAAGTCTCGGATAATTACAGGATAATGCAATGTTATTTGTAAGATATAATCACTAAAATATTTAATGTTGAAATTGTAAAACGATGAAGAAAGATGATGTTTCCACAGATCTTTGCCGAAGAAAAATCGATCTCAAATTTTTCGAAGAATTTATAAGTTTGTTTGAATGTTAAGTTATCACTTGAAACGGAACTCGAAGCTCGTTGCCACAACTGAATCAGTCACTATTGCCGACGGTGAAACGGATGGCTTTGCGACGACCAATGAAACGGCACCACCAAGGTATCCACTATGATCGAAGTAAGCCGAAGCAGTCCTGAAGCAGGAAACGGGAAACGTGGTGGAAATTGAAAATGTGATGGACGACAGGACATAGAGGATAGAGATGGCAATCCGGATATTGGAGTGAAGATGAAAATTTATGGAAATTACGAGAGTCCCGTTTGCGTTCCATATACGCGGATTACTATATTACCATGAATATTAAACCACAACTAAAAATACTATGACATGAAACATGAGTAATTACAAAAATACGGAATATCTTTGTTTATTCAAATCTAAAGTTATTGAAACTGTTTCTGAAATTGTGTTAAAAAACAGTGATTAAAAAATTTGTTTTTTGTAAAGCATACAAAATAAAAGTTATTCAACTTTTACACAATGCCAGCTAAACTGTTTTAAGATTAAATAATTAAAAGTTTAGCTTTTTTAAGTATGATTTATATATAAGAAGTAGTTTAAAAATTTCTCTATTTAGCAGAAATAATTACTACTACTAATTATAATCAGCCGCGCTATATTTAAAACTTTTAACTTTATTTTTTAGTTTCATATGTGATATGTCAAATGTCTTACAAAAAATAAGGTCAAAAGACATGAGATAGAATGGCTGATACGCAAGCGTGGAAGTTTATACGCTACATGTAGTAATCTAAGTTGTGTTTATGGCTGCAGAATATATATGCATAGCAATCCGGTGAATCGTGGTAGCGCGAGAAACTCATTACCCCGTGGCGCGAGTATTAGCATATTTAGAGACTGTTTCCCCTTTCTTCTCTTAGCCCCACCTACCATCCCTTACTTCATCCCCCTGACTTGCCTTCCACCATTCTACGGTCTGTCGCCGCTGCGCATCCCTCGCCGCTCGTAAGGCTAATGCATTATCTCAACAGAAGAAACATTTTAATATTACTATTTCTTCACGTTGAGATTAAGCGTGCATGATGCCAGCCGATATTAATTTAATGCAGGCAAGTCGCACTGACATAATTACATGTTCATACATTCTAAAAATCCTAAAATTATAACAATTAAAACTGCATCTAATATTTTTGATTGACTCAAAATCACAATGGATAATGTCCGAAATGTGCTAGCACTTTATTGTTACACGCATAAATAGATGCGAAAGGTATATGAGGTGCGGAGAACCGTAGAGAAGGCTAAGTAATTAAGGAAACTCATCCTGAGAGACAATTTAACTTAATGAAAGACAGTCTGATCCACCTCTGGTATTTCTCATCCTATTCTCCGCCTTCATTTCATCGGGTGGCATAATACCAGTTCTCCACGATCTATTCTTCACTCAGTTCCACATTTCCTCCCCACATTTCCTAAACTTCGCTCGACTAACATCTGCTCTTTCTAAAAACCCGCCCCTTTTGTCTACCCAACGCTATAAAAAAATTCTAGATAAAACGATATGTAATTACTATTCCAGCCTACCAAAAATATTTCGAAATTGATTTTATCCGATCGTTTCTTGTAATGGAAAAAAATCCAAGAAGTTTACGATGTTTTCTATTTTATTTTTAACATCACAATTTACAAAAATAATGATGTTTTTTCTGTAGACCCCTGATCCAGATCTGTTGCGGCAAACCAGATTCTACGAATCGCACGCATATGCCGACGTTTACGTTTGGTTGTCGAGAAATCTTCGTTTATGTATTGCGAATCTCTGTTTATATTACTACATTTGCTCGTCAGCTGTATTACATGGCACAGTTTACTCAACTTGTTCGTAGTTCTTAATTAGTATAAAAATTCCAGACTAATCCCTTATATTACGCGATAATAAACATATTTTTATTTCATATTTATGAAATTTCTAAGCAACTGTTATTTAACATATTTCGTGTTCACTTTACTGATTGTTTCTTTGATTTCATTTTTCTTTATTTTAAAAACTGTTTTTATTCTCATTTCAATATAATACATGAAATTATTTACTATTTAAATAATTATATGAAATAATTTTCTAATGAAATAATGTCCTAATTAATTAATTTAATCCATTTACACATGAATAATTTATGTAGCGGAACAATTAATAGATAATACCTACTCTTTTTAGCTTATCTTAAGTGTGAAGTAAACTAAATATAAAACAGTCTGGAGTCTGGAAGTCTTTATTGCATCCATTTTGTATTTCGTGCTTATGAATCACTCAAGTTCAATCAACCAATCTGACTCGGCTATGAAACTTTAACGGAAACACTTCAGACAGTCTAATGAGGACTCGGCAATTATATGATGTATTATCTTCAAAAAAACTCCAATGTTAATAGGAGTAAATAAATAATATCTGGTGTATGGATCAATGTTATTACCTAAAAATAATATCTACAAGTCATACCTTACTTCGAAAAAATAGATAGGTATTCCCTTTACGATTTATTTAATTTTCAATAAATAAGCTGTACAATGAATGTATGCATAATTATATCGTAACATTATGTCTCTGAAGTAGAAGGAAAAACATAAAGAAACATGGAACATATTTTTAATGCCATGAAATAATGCTTTCAAAATTAATGGTTGTCCTACAATGTGCTCTTTATTTCCTGTTTCTTGCTTTTTACCTTTTGCTTTTTCCTCTTTATGATCGTTTTATCGACAATTATATTTCTTGATATGTGTTTTCTGTTTCTTCTGAAGTTCGTTAACGTTTATCTCGAGCAACAGAAAACGAAAAACGGGATAAGAGACAAAAGACAAGATACAAAAAATAGCAAAAAGTAAGAAACAGAAAACAAAAAGAACATTGTAGAATAGGCTTAAAATTTAACTAACAATTTGGAGGGGTAAAGAAGGCAGGGATAGGTAAGTGATAAATAATGTCGGGCAAACCACTTTGCATTTTTTTTATCATGGCGAAAAAGTGAGACGAGTTGAAGGGTACTTCTACTGAAAAAAGGATTTAGGGTGGTTGGAATAAGGGTCTTGGAAGGAGGAGCCCTTGAAATTATTGTTACGAAAAATAGATGGGGATCTGCGATAGAATCTTTTTCAGGAGACAAATGGAACAGAGTTGAAAATGAGAAACATAAAAAATAAGTGACGTGAAAGAGATAATGTACGATACATACAAAATATGTTAAACAGCACGTGTTGTTCGAAGATATCAAATTACAAAAGTATAATAATCTTTGAGCGCAGTAATTTATTCTATACAGTTTTAAAAATATATATTCTTAAATGTTTATTTTTAATAAAAATATAAATAATAAATTTTTTATAATAAACTATGTACATAGGAAATATATAGCAATTTTTTAAACATATTTTAACGTATAATAAATAAAATAAAATAAATGCATGTAGCAGTATACAAAAATATTTTTCTTATTTATTAATAAAAACATATAGCTTATTTTTTATTTAATCGTTATTGAATATTTTTTACAATGGAATATTATTGCATTAATCGTAAATGATGATAACAATCAATAATAGATATTCTATACTAATAATTATATCATATTTTTACTAATTTGTATTATTTTTAATATTGAAAATTTAATAAAAAATTTTTCTGAAAAAAATTTTTTCTAAGAGAACTGTGTTTTCTACAATTTTAAAAACTGATTAAAAATAAAGTTTCGGTTTGATATGGGCGCCATCTCTGTAAAACTACCTGAAAGTTAAACCAAGCTAGATCGATAAAACAGAAAAGGGCGAGTCGGTATAATCTCCGAACTGAAATGAGAAATACTTCTATCTCGGAAAATTACGGAACACATAAAAATGCGGATAGATAGGGGCGATGAAAGAAAGCGATGATATAAGAGGGTGACACCGCTAGGAATATGAAAAGTTATTTTTCCGGGCGGAGAATAAGTGGTTTCATAAATTTCTATCGGCCCAACGTAAACAAAGAAGGGTTCGAAAGGGAGTTGAGATTGTATTAGTCAAACATAGTAACGTCAGTCCTATCTCAAATTTGAATAAAATCACTGAATTCAGTGCAGGGGAATATATAATGAGTGATATTTGCTCTAATAAATTTAATGTAAATATCGTTAATATCGTTCCTACCTAAAAGAACATAATTAATTTAAAATAAATTTGATATGATGTGTATGGGGATAAACATGTTATATTGAAATGTTATAATAAACGTATGTATTTTATTATCGTACTTAATACAAACGTATCATATTAGGTCAGTATGAACATGAAGTGAAAATAAAAAAATCATAAAATATAATGCATAAAAAATATAAAGAAATAATAATTGAATGTTTACAAGAAATAAACATGTAACAAAAACTGATATTAACAGAATGAACTGGATCCATTGTAAGAATTTAAATCAAAAAAGAAAAATGACTATAACGAATAATCAACATAAACTTGTCGTCAGTCATAAAGTAGAACGTTTACATATCACCGGAATGATCCGCCGACTTCGCATACACGGCCTAAACATACATATAGGAAGTTGATATAGAAGTCTATTCTTGTAAAACAAATAATCCCTGCACAGATCCGAAATACGGATATCTGTCTGCGGATTAAAGAGTTTCGAAATGAATCAAAGAATGAAACAGATAGAAAAAAAGATACATAAAGAAGAACAAAGAAAAAGAAAAATAATTTTAACTTTTTATTAAAATAAAACTAACTTCGGATTTTCATTTTCATCAAAAGATTATATTTGTTTGCGATGGAGCATTCGTTTATTCTTGAACACCCTGTATATGTTACAACTAAAAAATTGAAGTTAATGCTGTTCACTCATCACTATTATTTTAGATTGTGACATCAAAAGCGAGAAATTATACAATAAAAATTCTTGCATAATATATTTAAAAATATTTTTGAATAAAACAACGTCTAAAGATAATTAGACTTACATATAAAATTATATCAAAAATCATTTTTTTGCTTTGGAAAAAAATCAAAACATATTTATTACTATATATTAATAATTCAACAGTTGTGACTGCTGTAAACATAGCTTATTTCATTTTTAGTTATACATAATTCATTGCCAGATAAATGGTTATTTATTAAATTAACGAAATAAAAGGAGAGTTTTCGATATCTTTTACAAGTTGATCCGATTGTGTTATTTTATTGAAATATGTTTTCATTTTAGTAGACACGTGTTTTACAAAAATTTTTGTGTATTTTCTCGTTTCTGACGTCACAATCTAAGATAGTAGTAGTGAGTGAACAGAAGCGTTAACAAGAAGAAAAGAAGAAGGTCCGAAAGACGAGGCATGTGAAGTAAAAAGTCTACAAAATGTAGGCGGCCTCCTGCCAAGTAGAATATGCGGGAGACGCAGAGGATACGCGGCTGCAACATCAAGTATCAACAATATTGCTCATGGTCTCAGTCTTTTGACAAGCGAAAAATAAGACGAAGACGCGACGGTATCCGCAGGAGAAGGTGCCTTTCTGGCGGGGTTCCGCTCTTCGAACCGGCAAGTTCGCTGCAGAAAGAGTCTTGGAATTCAAAATGGCTGTCGCGGGATCGCGCGAGCTGCTATGCGTGGGCAATCCATCGGCAACACCATATCGTGCTCATGACACGTGTGTGTCGCTGAGGAGCGTTACTTGCGGCCATGATGATTCTCCAACTCAGTAAGATCGAATTGAGACTACATCTTCTTTTCTCCAGATTCCAAATCAGTTTAATATTTGAAAAAAATTAAAATTTTGCTACTTTATTAGAGAAACTAATTATATATTAATTAATTCTTAAGATAAAATTTTTATTTATTTTACAAGAAAAATATCTATGTATAAATTTATTAAAAATTATATAAGTTATTTTTCTATCTAATTTTAAATAAATCAATAGTTTTTGAAAATTTTTAGATAAACTAATTTATAAACTAAGAATGTGTCATGTGAATAATATGATTAAAATATATGAATTTTAACTGTCATATGTTAGATACGTTAGATGTCATACGATAGACATATTATATCTTTCTGTTTGTAATATTTATCTAATAAATAAGTTATGATACGCGAGCTTATATTTCTCATAATAACAAAAAATATCTGCAATAAATAAGGAATAAAAAAATTTTAGCATAATTTGTCTGTTCCTTCATTTCTTACTTTACTTAAATTTTAGATAATATTATATCATAAATAAGAAATTGTTTATTAAATTCTATAACATTATTGATATTATAACTATTTGGTTATTACAAATAAAAAAAATTTCATTACAATAATAAATAAAAGCAAAAAAATTGATTATTTCATGTTTTATATATAACATTAAACAATATTTGCAAACATATAAGATGCATAATTCTAAAAACTTATTCATTATTGAAATAATTTTTATTGGCATAATATTTAGTACTTTATCATATATCGCAGCATATAAATTAGATTATAATATAAGTCATGGCAATCGAAAAATTCAATCAGCAAAAAACAAGTAACAATAAAAAATCTTAAAATGCACGAAAAATCGAAACTACTGGCTTGCAAGCGGCCATGCCACGCTTCACGCCATCGCGTCCGACGGCAGCCATGCTTCCTACATGGTTTGATACTCTCCTCCTATCGGCCATCCTATTCCGAAAACTGGTATAAACCTGAATCTAAATCTCTATCGAATATAGTACAACTCGACAATCGAAACATATATTTATTGACAGGGCTAGAAAAATGATCAAAGCCATAAGTATTATGCTATTGATTTACTGCACATCAAGTAATGTATTAAATTGTCATAAGCATTCGTCGATTGGAGATACGACAACCGTGCGGGTCAACCATTCTCACACGAGTATCTAGAGTATCTAGTTTTCTCATGTGAGCAGAAACTCAAGCGCGCCATAACCGCCTACCCGTTTGACCACCCTGAGAATATATTGCATCTTCCTCTTTCTCTCTTTCTTTCTATCCTGCCCTTTCTCTTTCTCTCTCCCTTTCCGGTTATCTCTTCGTCCCCTCTTGCGTTCTGGCTTCCCTCGCATATCTCCACCTTTTCTCCATCCTATTTTTATTCAAATTCATTGGGAAGCTCCTCCGCGCGAGTAGGTACTCCCAGGCTGCCCGTTACCGGCGCGGCGCGCTCCTCCTCTCCATCAGCTCGTACTCGTTCTTTCTTTTTCTCCTCCTCGTTTTCCATAAATTCTGAATTTTATTTAGTCCGCTTCGCACCGTACCATTGCTTCATGTCTTTATATCTACGCGTTTTACCTGCATCGAAGCCAAGAGATTCCGTCCGTTTGTAGTATGAGAAGAAGATACCGTATGCTTAGAGTGTATACGTGGTAAAATCGAAAACATGCCACTGTATCTATAAAGTGTTTCCAATTATAATTGTTTTTCTCAAATTTATGGAGATGAAAGATTTAACTGAGAAGAGAATACCATTTATATAACATCAAAATATCTGATTTCGAGCAAATCTTTTTTATGTAGCAATCTAAAATGTTCATCTTCAAAAATATATGTCTAAACTTTTTATATTCGATACAAAATCTATTTGCATCTAGTACCTGTTTTGTCTACACTAAAATTGGCTATTCAAAGAGTTATTTTTTCCATTATACTAAAATGATTAAAATGAAAAATCAACCAATTTACAACAATAAATATTATTTATAATTGCATTCAATAACTAAACGTGCAAACGAAATTTAAGGATATCTGATTATTAGAACTGTTCGCAAGAAGTAAGTATATTGTATATGTATGTTGGAAGATAAAATTTTCGGGTCCAACGATGCTCGAATATATGTATAATCAACGACGGGTAATTTAGATAGTGACGTTATTTTATATACTTTATATCTCTCGGGGCCTTGCAGGTTGTTCGGTCATAAGATATGGGAGTGTGTTGTGTGCGTTGATGCGACGATGGAAGGGTAGAGAGCAAAAGCATTCGTGCAAGGAAAAACAAAATAATGCTGAACATGCGCGCCATTGGAGGGTCGTAAAACGAAGGGGATCGAATCGCAAGAGTTGATAGTTCCTGGCATGGGCTTCTTTCTAAAGCATCATTGCCTAATGAGACTGTCTTGGTAGGAATCTTGATAGTCTAATGAAGATTGCTATTGCTATACGAGCGAACAAATTACGTTAGAATATATCATTGCGTTATAATGCACACAGTGACTTAGATGTAAAAATTATGTGCCGTATTGATTTCATGCAAAATTAGGCTCTTTAACTACTTTATTAGTTTTGCAAATGCCAATAGTCACACAGAAAAAATAATTTTGTTAAAGTATCTAAAAATTTAACTAAATACAGATTAAAAATAATTTAATTAAATTATCAAAATAATATAGTAATATAGAACGTTCCAGCTGATTGCTAGAATGTCAATATTTTTTGTAGCATTGCTTATCATGCTTGAGTTTGCTACATATTATTTTGATGATTCAACAAAATTATTTTCAAATCTATATCTAGTAAAATTTTAAAATACTTCAGCAAAATTATTCTTTTCCTGCACCTTATTTAATTTTTCGTGAAAAGAAAAAGCATCGCAGATGGATAAACATTACACAATTATATCGCGATATTAACATTATATTTCATAAATGTAAAGTATTATATTTCATTAATAAAATAAAGTCAGTTACAAATTTGATACAGTCAACACAACAGTGCTTCTTTCTGTGACGGTAGAAATAATAAAATGTAGAATAAAGCTAAAAAATTTTATCTAGTTCAACAAAATTCAAATAACAAAACAATTTAATAAATTCAATAAAATCTTTTTTTTGCATATTTTGTCCGCACGAAACCTGTATATAGTATACATACCTGATAATACATACATATAATGCTGTCTTGAAGAACACAATCAGTTTACAAAAATTATTCTAGTACAATTGCAAAGTGACATTTTGACTCACCTTGCGGCTATAATAATAATGACGCAGAGGTCGCTGCGGTACGACGATAATCCAATGTCGTTGTGCGTCGTGGCGGCAGAAGGGTGTAGGGAGGGGACGCTTTTGCCCTTTTCCCTTCCAAGGGTCTTTGTAACCTGGGTAGCTACTCCATGCCGATTTGTTTTTCAACTGCTGAAACAGCCACACATTGGATTCGCGTTTAACACAACTGATAAAAAACAGGAACATCGGGTATGTTATTTTTACGCAATTTCACAAACATTGTTCTTATTCAACACGAGGATTATAAAAATGTCAATGATCTCTGCTACAGTAAGAATTATGATGTCACTGCATTTCTTTCAAATCTGTTCTTTGACGTGAGAAGACGTGAATCACAAATCTAACATCATAATTATTCTCGACCAGTTGAGTTCGTTCGTAGTAAAGTTCATTAAAACACTTTCACAAATTTGATATAACGAGATATTGAGACAGAAGATACACAAATTTCCAACTATCGCTTACTCACAATTTGCGATGGAAAACATGCTATGAATTATTTATATTAACATATTGTGAAATTTAAAAAATGTTTTTATTCTCTTTATCGCTCCTTTATTCGGAAATGTACAAAAAGGACGATGATGCTTACGCGGTAGCGCTCACACTATACTAAATGCACAACGATTGTTCAGCGCGTTCTGTATCGTTCGCCGGAAAACCAGGTGAGAGAACAACAAAGCGATCATCGGGTACCAGCACGTTCAAGCAAGACACGTGAGATTGTAAGAGAACGCGTCACGTTGTCGGGATTTCGACTGCGTCTGGCAGCCACAGCGGCAAAGGCGAGACAAATGTTGGTGAACGTAACGGAACGGAAATATACACCGCGAGCTGAACGAGTTAGCTCGCTGCCAAAGCTTAGCAGCACCACTACGCGACAGACGCATGTAGCCAAGAGCAGAGAGACCGTAGGTACCGGCCAACGGGATTTACTATGCTCGAACTGTACCAGCCTTCTCTTTCTCTTTTTCTGTCTCTTTTTCTTTCCTTCTCTCTCTCTCTCTCTCGTTTTTTCTTTTTCTTCCTCTCTCTTTCTCGCTCTGTCGGTTAAGGCAGCAAAGGCAAGGCAGCACAGCAAGACGAGTTGTTGCGAGCGACACGTAACAACGACCGCCTCTCTTTGCCTCGCGCACTGCCGTCGCAAAACCGTAGGATGGAGTCAGGTCGAAGCAGGCCAATCAGGCGCCCAGCGTATCTACCTGCGGACTGCCTTCTGTGTAGCACCTGCAGGCAATATGCCTCAGCCTTATACTTTGTAAAATGCCGCTCGCGTCGATGACAGATCGTCCGCGGTCCGCCTCAGCTCTAACCCTTTTCCTCTTTCGCCGCTTCTGCGTTTCTTTACGCCAAGGTTGGCTTATTATACGCGAAACCAACTAGTTTTGGTTCTAATATTCCTGCATGTCGCACAGTGCGGCGGTTGCCAAGTCAATCCATCAACAATATGTCAACAAAACATTTTTCAGCGCACATAAAAAACAGATGGATATAATTATTCTGAGAAATGATACAATATAGAACTAACACATGATATCAAATATTTTCTTTCTCTCTTGTTCTCTTTCTCTTCCTAGATTTATAATAAATGTTAGCTTCAATCCTGAGATAATATGCCAAAGGAAAAAGTATGAAGATAATTTGTCAATGCTCCGTCACTCACTCGGAATTTCAAGACGATTATGGAAAGAAGCGAGTCACTATGCCACAAAGCGGAGCACCGCAGATTGAGTCACTAGCCGGTTTTATTTCGGTACCTGTTATTGGCTCTTAACGTTCTCCCGCAAATGCGAAACAAAGGTCCGCCATTGATTGAACTTGCTAGTCTCTCGGAAACATTTAACGCTCACTTGGACATCCCTAACGATAGAAATGCCGCGTTTTCTTCAGTACTTTCAGTACCAGCGAACGCTCTGTCAAGAGCTCTCATTATCTCCTACTATTATCCCCTGCCATTATTTTCAATGTTATTTTCATGATCGGTAGCGTGAAAAATGTAAAAAGTACAATTGCATCGTTTGCAAAAATTTCACGGAACGTTCGCTACAAATGAATATTCCGTATTCAATCGTAAAACAATATTTCTCTACATTTTTATGAGCTATCTAACTGTATTTACAGATAATAAGAATGATAATCATTATGATATATTAAATTAACGTTAATATCAGCTTAAAATGATATCTATAAATTTATCGGTCGTATAATTAATAATTTTTCAAGTCTAAACTTAATTTCGTCTCACTTGTACTGAAACGTCAGTTATATTTGGACGTATAATATATAACTCATTCGATCAATAATCTCTCTTATGTTCCTGAATTAATATACCAACTCATACCCGGTTTTCGCGTAATATTGAGTCGCGGCAGCTCATCTTCATTGACAGCGTTTAGGACGGTCGATAAAAACGTCAAGCATCTTTATCACTTATGGCGGTGCGGCTTTTGGGGCTTTAAGAACTTTTAATTAAAATACTTCGGGTACACAACAAGCGCGCGTCGTGAAAGGAGAGGATGGCGGCGTGAATTCTAAAATAGCAGCGTCATGGAAGGAGCAGATTCGATGTTGATGTCCACGATTGGTTAACTCGGGTTGTTTCGAGATCTCAGGTCCAGCCCACGATATCTTAATAGATTGCTTTCTACTTGAATCGCCGTCATGGTCGTCTGTTCGCTTGTAGGGATCCTGTTTCGTTTTAAACAACCGTCTTATACCAGCGGTTATAAATTTACAACGAGAATCGCAATGTTCTTATTAATACTAATACACGCTTCTCTAATCCAAATTCCCGACAGTTCTAGTCGTAAAATATGAAAAAAAATGATCTTATAATTAATATCGAAATTTATTTATTGGCTTCATCTACCTCTACAAAAATTTAATATTAACCAATATTTAATACTGAAAGTAATTAATTACTGTCTTTTAATATTAAATTGATGAGCATTATATTTCTGCAAGAGTGATGCATAAATAACGATTATTAATTATCATTAGTATTATTAGTATTCCCGTTTTACACTACATTATCATGCTGTAATGTAACAGTTGTTTCATTAAGTGATGTCGTAATTACAAATTCGAAACTAAAAAGTTTAGCATGGAGAACTGCAAACGATTAGGCACTTCTAGTCGAGTGTATTCAGTACCCCTTTTATGTTTATTATTTTATAGCGATGTAATCTGTAGGCAGTTAAACTTAAATAGGCGGCCACTGTGTTTAAATAACGGCACTCGATGGGTTTGTGAAGTCGTAATTTATCGTTGATCATCGTTCGTCAAAAAGGCCATCGAGCATACAAAGTTCGAGTCTACGCGAGGCAATAAATTTACAACCTCGAAAACCAAAGCATAAAACTTGTAGCGTATCTGTAGCAGATATCCATAGGAATATACGTAACCGTCGTTGCTATTCTTTGATCTCTAAAACGTCGGATCAGACGGCAGAAACCTGCGCTAGAAACTTTCATTATGGAAATATAATGTATATCTGCTATAATGAACTGAGTTCCGAAGAGAATTTATTATCTACACAAATTATGCCCGATCCTAAAAAATAAAAAGATACTAAAAGCGCAGTACTTTTGGGTTGTTTCGACGTCATAATGATTTACTTTCGCGATTTCTTACGCACTTTTTCGCTTGTAATATAACGCTTAAAACAAAAAAGTAATCCACAACCGCGTTTATTTACTTCAATTAGCTAATCATGTAGAGAAACAAAGATATAAATTAGTAATGAACTTAAGCATTATTTCTACATAAATGTTATAACACCAATCGTGTGGTTAATGAAATCAGCAAGGCTTTCATTTATTAAACTATATACAATTATAAATATTGTATGCTAATAATTAGTCATTAAGTAAATTACGTTAAAAAATTTCATTTCATATCATTCACATGTTATACAATATTTATACACTGATCATATTTTTATATGAATTCATAGTTAATGAATATATCAAACAATTTTTTCTTTAAAAAAAGAAAATAAAAAAGATGCCAAGCAAAAAGATTTTATATTTATCAATTAAACGAAGAACATGTTGAATTTATTATCAAACATGATAATGTCATTTAAACATAACGTTTCTAATCTTCTAAATATTTGATAATATTGTACAGTGTTCCAATAAAAGTAGAGACGTAACATAAATGAAATGCCTTTATTTGTATGCGTAATTTATAAAATAGTAAAAAAAGAATCATTATTTTATATACATACATGATGTTAAAATGTGTAAATTTTATATAGTCTATTTTTTAACCAAATTGTTCTGTAATCTAGAAGTATCGGTTCGTAATGTTTCTGAAGCTCCCGCATGTATAACTTACTGCTTTAATATAAATAGACATTAATAAAGTGATTGATCACCGAGCTCAACTATCACATGTTATAAGAAGAACCAATAAAATCGTCAAGGTCGTTTCACTCATTAAAGTATTTATGATTGCAATTGTTATGGGATATCGGTCACAATTATCACCTATTTAACTTCGCGCTGAACGATTTGTCTTCGACATAGCGCAACGCTTTACAGCTCGGTCCAGTCATACCGATAGAAGAAAAGGGAAGACGGGGGAGAACATAAGAGCTCATAAATGCGAATTTAAGAGACGCAATAAAAACACATTGAAATCGAGAGTGAACGAGTGGAAGCACGTGCTTCAACTACCGCGGGATTTTGTTCGTCACATCGTTGCTCATTTACGAATGCATTCGATGAAAAGTGTCTTTCGGTTCTTCTGATCTTTTTAAGTATGTTTCACTTCTTTTTTTCATGTAATTCTAATTAAAGCGGATCTTTTGATATTACGTAATATAAATCTTTAGAGTTAATTTTTACTAATTAAATACACCTTTTACGTGACTTACATAATTAATTAAATAATTAAAAAAAGAAAAATGTCCCTCCCCTCTCTCTCTCTCTTTTTGTGTACACTATTAAGTTTTGCAATGCTGTATGTTCTGTGTATTACCTATATGCTCTGTAGCGTGACCGTATATTTTTCCGAATTAACCCGCAAGATCATAAATTTTCGACAGAAATGATTCATTACCATTTGAACCTTGCTTTACACAATCCATCTGGAGACAGCGCGCATTCACTTGATTTATTTTATACTGAAGCAACAAAAGCTGTCATTATAGGCACAATACCTTCCGATCAATGTATTCTCGTTTTTCTTTTATAAAAATTATATAAAAAAAGAGTTAAAAAAGTTACGTTAAAGATCTGTTTACTACTTCGAGACAATGTTTCTCCTTGAATTCGTCATGATACAATTTTTTTCTCCTGACTGTAAGTGCCGAAGTGATCCAAGGCATAAGAAAGTTTCGACGAAAGGTCAAAACTCCCATAAACCGTTTATTGGTGTCTGCAAAAACATTCTTGAATAGATAGATTTTTGTCACATATCTTAATCATTTCTAATATTTCTAAAATTAATTTTCTTCAATTTATCGATATGTTGTCCTCGATATTTTATTTCATTTTTTTATTATTTCTATACTTATAAATTGATTTTCAGCTATAATTAACAATATTTTATTAAAGATAAAAGCAATTAGCTGTATATATACATAAACAAAGATATCTTATTGCAGATATATTTAATAATCTTAATAAAAAAAACTAATAATAATGCTATCAATGTCAATCTATCTTTCTCATAGAAGCTTGAAAAGAAAAAACTTTATAATTTTTTATATGTAAAATTAATTATAATCAAAATAAATTTTTGCGCAATATGTATATGATAAACTTTATACGTTTATAGTTAAATTTTTGGTAACATATTAAGGAAATGTATTGGACGTTATCTGTGACGCTACTAAGACTTACTTAATATAGAGTTGGAACAATAAAGGAATATCTTGGGCAAATTTTGTAGGTTTGCATGAAAGATTGCAGTCTACCAAGAAAATGCAAGTTCCAAGCAAATGGCAACGCTGCCTTCCTTGCGGAGACGCGGTATCGACCGCGGTTCCCAGAGGCTAAACCGTCTCAACCTCCAAGTTGTTCCTTCTGTAGTCCAAACAGCCTTCAGGATTCACGATTCCTTTACCCTTTCGCAGCTCGAGCGAATAATACGATAAGGGAAACGTTGTGGGATATAAAATCCAGGCAAATGTATTTTAGATGGTTGCACCAATGTTGAATAAAGTAATAAAAGAAGAAGAACGAAGATGTACGAGACGAATATAATTAAATAGATGATTATTGAAATGGTGTTAAACAGTTCATAAATTTTGTACAAAATTTAAACAAACTAGAAATCGAAACACCGAGTTGATGTTGCAAAGAAATTCTGATAAGACTAATAAATATAATTTTATATACATATAGTATGATTAAATATATATAGCATCATTAAATATAAAATGTATTTCTAGCTTGTATATATTGCTTGTATATATGCATATATAAATGTGTAGATGAGTATACATAATTTAATGACACAGCATAATTTAGGTGTATAAGTTATCATCAATGGTTCGACCATGTGACACAATTAGAACAAATCAATAGTCAGAACAAATTTGTACAGAGATGATAATTGAGAAATGGTTTATCTCCTCTCTTATCTATTTACTTAAAATTATACGAATTTTATGGGATTCGTGAGGACTCCTAGTGCTAATAATGATTATCGATTCTCAAGAAAAAAAACTCTCCATAAGATAGCTTTCGGAGTGAGATTCGCGAAAAATGCCTTTCTGCAATTTTTCAATGCAACAGTCTTAAGAAGAGTTAGCTCATGTACTGAAGCACACGGATTATTAGCAACTGTTTGATATAATGAAATAGAACACTATTAAGAAATCTACGCGATATAATTCTTAATGTAATTTTATGCATTCAACGCATAATTTTGTATACTGAGGATGACCTAATAAAGATTGAAACGTTTATATTTAAAGATCACATTGTGCTATTAGAAATAAATAAAGTTTTAATTGTTAAACATTCGCACTAAGAACTAGTGTTGGCTTCTATGTGCTCTTTTATATACATTATATAATGTATTTGAATTATAATTAAAGCCGTTTACATTATAATTATACTTTATTGAAAATTATACGTTTTACGCGCGAAATGACATTACGCCTTGACGTAATTTGTCGGCAACGAATCGCTTCGTCTGACGCACATTTTAGATGAAATATTAAATCGGATTTAAACAAAGCCCTAAAAGAGCATTCGGCCATGATTTAAAGGGCTTTGCATGCAGCCGACTGGAATGAAAAGGATGCTCGGATCTCGGTAGAGTGCATTCAGTTATGGAGGCTCGAGTAAAGAGGAAAAAAAAGAGGGTAGAGAGAGGACGAGACGAAACGGGGGAGACAGGAGAAAGACGGAGAGCAAGATGCAAGCGAAAGAAGTGAGGTATCTAATGGATGTGAATATATCGCTGTAATAAATTTCGCAAAAAGGCGACGGAGGGAGGAAGAGATGGTAAAGGTTCTCGCTCGCTTGGTCCAGTCTTGGCTGCAAAGCTTATTTCTCGTAGAACGAAGGAGGACGGAGGGAAAAGCCAAAGGAAAGCCCTCATCTGACTATATCGGGGCATCACGTTTCCGGTACGTGCCCAGGCGGCCATCTTTTCTCTCTCGTCCAATCGGGGACTGCCGAGCGATGGCGGGGCGAAACTACCCTTAGGGTGAAGCGGCTCCACCCCGTCAAGTTCTACTCGAACGGATCAATATCGTAGCCATCCCTAACAACAGCCATCCATACCACAGCTAGAAGCCGGGAAAAGCTAGAAACTACAATGTCGGAAAAAGTCTTAGAATTCATGAACGATTATTCTAAATCGTTTTCTAACAATTAAAAGGAATTCCCCGTTTTAATATCCGACAATTATAAATTTTGTAAACAGCTTGCATAATCTTTCAAGAAAATATGTTTAAGTCTTTTATAATAAAGATTTTTTATTTTTCTCTTATATAACTTATAAGCTATTTATATTGAACTTTTTCATTTATAAATATAAATAACTGTCTCGAATAAATTTTTAAATCAATTTAAGGAAAGAAGAAATTGAATATAAAAAATATTACAATATCAAATTACATTACGTGCGCGCAATATAAACACAGTTTGAAAAATGGACATTAATGGAAACTTGGGAAATGTAAAAACGGCTCGCAATATTCCACACTGTTAAATCTATAGTGTCAAATTTAACTAAATGTGAGTCGCCACTGCTCCTACTCAATCATATCGTTATTTTACAATATATTAAAACAATAGTTATATTTGACACTATACAGTATTTTCATTTTGGTAAAAAATAACGATATATTTAGTAAGAGCAGTGGCGACTTACATTTAGTTAAATTTGATACTATAGATTTAACAGTGCATGGAATCAGTAAACAATATTGCATTCTCATTTTTGTTATGAAATAAAATTCAGACTTATACCCGCAACCTTCCCTGTCAGTTAAACATGGCTGCCGCTCGGCCTCCAAACGCCAAGCTCGAAAAGTCGATATAACGAGAAGACACGGAGTGGTGGAAGTATGAACGTGGAAACATGAGAAGCACGGAATCCCATCGGAGTAAGAAACCCTAGTGGGACAAGGTATACGTATAGATGGATAAGTAGACCACTTTAATTTTAAATGCTCGCTGTAATGAAAACTTGTCTCATCAAGAGCCGTCTTAATGCACCGCATCACCTTGCCATCGAACAAGTATTCGAAGTTCAGCTGCTACATTATATCAACGTACTTTGGTCCCTAGATAGAGAGTAAGACATTTCGGGGAACGTAATTGTATTATCAAAAATTGTATTATCGATGATAAAAAAAATAACAGGAATATATTTGTAGTTTTGTATAAAATTAAATAAAAAAATACTTTTTCCGCATGAAAATTGCTAATGTCATATATATCTTATAATAAACTTCGTACCTAATAAGTTTTTCCTTTTAAAGAAAATTCTACCAATGTCCATGAGTTAAAGAAAAATGTGATAATTCTTTTCAAAACATAAACATATTTATAATTTTTTTGCACTATCTCTCTTGCACGTATTAAGTCAGTTGAGATTTTGTTCGCGAGTTATTCCATTCGGGAAACAAGTCTTGCAGTTACGTCGACACGTTAGTGACGTGATTATACTTGATGTAGCATACATAAACGTGAACAGGAGGTAGGGAGTTTCTAAATTGCTACATCGACCTGAGACCGCTGGAAAATTTACGAAACGCCATATATGCAGGCACTTGATTATCCCAAGTTTAACTATATAGCTACTTCATCTATCGTTAATAAAAAGAATTTCAAAATTCTATATTGAATAAAAGATGTAAAATTCTTTGCGCTATTTTCAATCGAATTAATATTAATATATTCTTTCAGTTCTTGTTTCTAAGAATGTTAGCATGTTATCTTAGATACATTATTTTTCGTTACATCTAAGGCCCGGTTTTTCATTATCTGGTTAACTTATGGTTAGGCTTAACCTGATATTTTATCCAATAGGCTTCATCTGTGGTGATGTCATGGACGAAGCTCATTGGATGAAACAGGTTAAGCTTAATTATAAGTTAACCAGATAATGAAAAATCGTGTCTGATCAAACTAGATATTTCGTATACTTGCAGTAACGACCTCACAGTAGTATAGTTATGTTATAAGTAAAACTCTCAAAAGTCTACAATCATCGAACAAGTAAATCTGAATGAAAACATATGCAATACTTCATATTAACTTAAGATAATTAAAGGTTCATTTCAAACACATATAATTTCTTCTTACAATATTTAACCGATCTTTTTACACAGATTTAACGCAATAGAGGAAGGATTGCGTGATAATTGCAGATTCAAGTTTTTAAAAATTTGCTATAGGAAAAGGTTTCCGAGGCAAGGTAACAAGAATGTAAATTGCAAATGGAAGGATCGCCGCGATAAAATAATACGCCGCGTCGATCGGTCGAGCAGAAGAGTAAAAAGAAAGCCGAAGAAACGAGGAAAGGCCACTAACTACGAGTGGCCGCACATAGGAGCCGCTCTTTGATTATCCTGCTGCTTGGTATAATAACAAGTTCATGAAGATGTTGATGCGCATGCGCGCACGCTATCGCTCTTTCCTCGTTTACGAAGAGATCTTCGAATGTGATGCACACCGACACGCATGTCGAAGAATATAATATATTCCATTTACATACTTATAGGCTCATATAGACACGGGTCGAAGGAAAACCCTTCCCATCACTCCTCTGCCATATTCATTGGCTTGCCCTCTCGGTCCTCTTTTCATCCTCTCTCAAATCGTTCTCTTTGTTTTCAGATCCCTTTCGCTCTTTGTTAAGGGACCATCCTCATCTCGATCTCTCCCACGCCTCGCTTTCGATCTGCCTTATTCTCCGCCTTAATTCTCTTCTTTCATTTTTCTTCTTTCTCACGAGCGTCTTTTCTACACAACTATCTTTCGATCTTCGCACGATCTTTCTTCTCACTCCGCTTTCGTCCTGGAGTGTTGGTCCTTTACATGTGATGGTGGTATCTTTTTTCCAAGTAACTATAAGCGATCACTACTATAGGTAGATATAGGATTGGAAGGTTAGTCTCAAGACGTCTTATTTGAAACAATGTTGTCTCTTGCGCCCCGCTCGTAAATCCTCATTTCGAATCTTGACTCTCATATAAAACCCACCGTACCGGACACCTCACCCTTTCAGCGAAACATGTCACCATCTCTGCCATTTTTTTCTTTTACGGGCACCATCTTTCTGAACAGGTACCCAGGTTTCTTTGTTCACTTTGACTATGTCCGATATAATCTAGTCGGCAGAGATTTCTCTCTCTCCCTCTCTCTTTCTTCTTATTAGAATTTCAATACTAATTGTATTAGGTATACAACCATAATTTACTCTTTCTTATCGACTCTTCCCTATCGTACTCGAAAAATACCTTAAATTTGAGATCAGTATCATCGTCTCAATCGAGTTTAGATCTCTTAAAGATTTTCTCCCATGCGGCTGCATGGGAGCGGCGACGCAATAATCGATAAGAACCTCTGATCTGAATCGCGCAAGTAAACCGCTGACTCACGCTTGACAGTCTTATCGAATGTTGCGTAACATGGCCATTCTTAATTGATCGCGTAATGCTACGTCGTGATACCAAGCACCTAGATCTCTCCTCTTCTTGTCAGTGTCCGACAGGTGAAACACGGTGGTGGGCGCGACAAAAACACACCGAGCGTTTAAGTTACATCACGATCTTCCCCGGGCGATAAATCAGATAGCCCGAAGCTGCGCGACACGCGAGTCGTAATATTTAAGTTAATGGCTCGGTATAATAAAGTTAATGGCTTCATGATAGCCATTCGAGGGACAAGCAGAACCGACTGCTGCGTGTTCGCAAGAGCCGACGAGAGCCACATCGTCCGCTGTAATGAATACACTTTAAGCGGTCCTCTTCTACGATGTGCAAGTGCGCCAGCAACGACATCCAATGTCCGACGGTTCATGTATACGCATATACTTGGTGCCAGAGCCGAGTTTTGCATGTCGGTTTCGCGTGTCCCGGACCACTTTCAACGCTGCTTCTTGCCATTCTAGCGCGCTCGCGCGCGTGAGAGAGAGAGAGAGAGAGAGAGAGAGAGAGAGAGAGAGAGAGAGTGAGTGAGACTCGCGCTGAAGACTCGCCTTTATCACCTTATAAAATGAGCAACTCTCTCGCACGCAGGCGTAAATAATGGTCGACGGTCTCTCTCGAGGAAGAGACACACAACATGCTGAACGTGATACGCGTGTGCCGCGGAACGAAATTGCACTCCAATCGCGGCCGACACGTCAGTTGACGATAAGATCCTTTTAGCATCCTAGAGATGGAGAACCAAAGCACGATCGAAATTTTTGGAAACGGAATTTTATTGCCTTTCCTGATCCCTGATTTTAAGTAAGTGAATCGTCCAACATCAATAATAGCGTTATAAAAAGCTATGCGTCATTTAAATGTAACATTCCCGAAGGGAATTATCCCTAAGATTTTGATGTCTTCTTCATTATGTTCAATAGAACATAAAGAAAAAATACAAAATATAGCACGCGTACAATTTTTTTTCATTATTTTATGAGTCATTGATATCATACGATTACACCAAGCAGATAGAGAATTGTACTTTGTGATTATATTGAAATTCAATAATTGGAACAGAATTTTTATTATTTATAGATTAGAAAATTCGTTGGGAAATAGTACATCATAGAAAATTTTTTCAGATTTGTTTTCACGTAGAACAAACATTTATTTATAAATATGTGCCATAATATTTCTTAGGAATGTCATAAGCATGTAGGATAACTTCGGCAAATACTTCGGCCGCGCTGGGATTTACGCCGCAGAAGTCAGAAAAAATAGGAGTGAGGATAATTTTCCCGCAACTACTCTGTTACATGCTTTTATGTTATATTAGTATTGTGTTATGATTTCAGCTTCTTACTGTTAATATTAATGAAATTATTGTAAGTTGAATCGATTTGTCACTGTAATAAGTAGTGCCATCATAAATTATAATTTACATAAAATGATTACTGTAGGGCGTGTAAAAGATCTAGTGATTATTTCGTGATACATACGTGTAGATGAATAGTAAAGCATGCTTTATAGCAAAATACCAGTGCTTTGCTTTCGTATTGTTTGTTTAGTTTGTTGTCTTGTATATCTCACTTGTTTGGGATATACGACATTTTTAGCGGAATTTATGCCCAAAGTATATAAAGTGCGCAGATTGAATTTAGTGCATAAATGCAATAAAAATACATATACATTACATGAAATATGTATCTCATGTCATAACACTTGTAACATATGTAGGAAGATTGTAATTATTATTTATTACTTCATATACATATTTATCATTCTTATTCCTTAATAAAACTTTATAAATGCATTTTATAAGTTATTGTGTTATTTTAAATTTTATTTATAAGCATTATTTGTAAATTTTTCATGAGCCCCTTCTTCCCCTATGAGTAGCCATACATCCCTATAAGATCACTGAGAGAAAACAAAATAGTTCCAGCAACTATTTTGGCAACTTTTGCAATTGAAGTACCTGTTACTCTTTTACAAAGTAATAGAAACTAAAGTAGTGCTGAATATTATAAAAATATAGTCACGGTAACAAATTGTATGCACTATTAATTGGTAGTGAAATAGTGACTCAACTACATTGAGTAGTTACTTGGACTTCATGCAAATAGATATAACAATTACATTTTTCTAGTTTAGACAAAAATTTTTAAAGTGTCGCTCAGTACGAGTAGTATGCGGCTTTGTCACCAGAAGGACGTAGTGGAGTTCAGTTTCTCCTCTAAGAAGGAAACCACTCGCTTACAATAAAAGGCGCAGCGTTGGTTTCAAACTTGGAAGACAAAAATAAATAAGAAATGCGTACACAAATTTGTAACTATGTATTATAAAGCTTTAATAACAACAATAAGTAAATTAAGTGAACTAAGAAAATATAGTAATATTAATCATTTATAAATTGTTTGTATGGTTAATGTGCTATATTTTCTTAGTTCACTTAATCTAGTATTCTTATTAGAATTTAATAATATGTATATAGTTGAGGCGCTATTTCACTATAAATTTATAGTTACTGATACGACTTTTTTCTCTGAGTGATATACGGCAAAAATGCAAAAGTTTCTTTCTTAATACGAAAAAGAAATATATATATTTCGGATTTCTAATATTTTTTTCATAGTAGTAGACAGTACAAAGTTTTTACTGGTATAGGTTCGTTTTATACTTTAAACATAATACTTAATGTATTATAAAAATGTATTATAAAAATAAATAATACTTAAATGAATTAAGTTTTTGATAAGTGCGGCGTATATATCGGAGTTACCTTACGTCTTAGAGCCATGTTATTAAATTCCCCGTAATACAGTAATGCAATTCGATGCGTCATATATTTCTGCTCCTCAGATTAATTTAATGATTTTAGTACCAAGGGGAGGAAAAATACGACTGAAGGAAAGATGCGGCTATAAATAAGCCACATCCGCTTATCGGGATAATTTCGAGATTGCTTCAAAAATATTATCATATTTTTACACATCGTAATATTTGATGTAAAGATATGTTCATATCATTTTTCTCTTCTTCGAATGCAAATTTTTTTAAAAATATTATCGTTGTTTAGAAAATTTAACTGCTGATACTAAATATTTTGGGGACTAAATTTCATGTTTCAATTTAAAAAAAATTAAGTGGAGAATGGTATGTCATTTTTAATTTAAATAGAAGGGAGGATTCTTTCCATTATTGTAATTATTTTCTCAAATGTTTATATTTAAAAAACTATCGAATCGAGATATCGAACAAAGTTATCGATTAAAGATATCGAAATGTTGATATCCCTGTCTAAATATTATTCCAATTTTTGACAAATGAATATTATCGATATCTCTGCAATAAAGTGCGCTTGTTATGGAATATTTTAGGACATGAAAGTGTAGATAATATGTTAGCATCTAGAAAGTGTATTGCGCTTATTAGGAATTTCCTATGACTGTTCATGTTCCTCAATTGTTTTCATGTTTTGCTATCTATTTGCCTAATTGCTGTCAGAAATAATGACTCCACTTTTTATCTGTATGCGTGCGTTTGTTTATTACTATAATTTCCTCCAAAGAATAATTATCCTATCCTGTATTGCGTTGTAAGTTCTTGCAACCAACAAAATAGCACTTTCTACTAACAATAAGATGTATCGTATATCACTTTCTATCTACAGCTTCAGACTTATTTTCAACCGTGAATAATATTATTTAAAAAAAACGTTAATCTACATATACATATGTTTAACAATCTAATAACGAACCATTTTTCATGTTGTATATAGTATTGGTTTTTTATTTTATAGTCTGAACATATATAAAAAAATTGTTCATAACTCAACTTACATATATAATATTATTTGAGCTATATCAATCTATCATTTGCATTTATCAGAAATATCACAATAGCTAACCAAAAATTGCCACGTTATGTTCTGTTATATCCATATTTTATATGAATAATTAAATATAAAGAACACTCGAATCTATTATATATAATATTACCCACATAAATTATTAGGATGTCAATAATTAAGAAATATAACACTTAAATCGTTGATAGGATATTCCAATTAGTTACTATTAAATTAATACTTTAATGAGTTATTAATTATTAAGTATTTTAGTGAGATTCGTTAGATAACATACATATTCTCGTGTAATTAAAGAATACTGTAATTCTTGTTTCATATGGATAGGTGGGTTCAATTCTTTTTTTTTTTAATTAGCTACGATCTCCTTTCATTATTTTGTACGGCTGAGTTATAAATTATTTCTTATTGTACACACTTACCTTTGATAAGCCGCAAGTGGGGTGGTGAACAAATGGCGATAATTCTTCTTCGCCACATGAAGAATCCTGTAATAAAAACTAAGTATTAATACTCGAATGTTCTCAAGGCATTCGTCGATAAATTCTGCGCAAATGTTAATAAATATTATCATTAATAAAAATTATTTGATGAATAGTTGAATTTAAAAAAAATAAGAAATATTAGTATATAATTATTTAAAAATTAAATATTTTCTTTCGCAAAATAATCACTTATCATGATTATTATTGTAATGTACATTATTGTAAAAATATACCGAATTTATTAAAAATATTATGTAGTATTTGTACTTTAAATTCATATTTAATTTCATTAATTGATGAAAAAATACGTTTACAAATAGTTTTGTGTACGACTTGTGTAACATAAACTTTATTACATTTATTTCTTATACGAATAATTTTAACTCAATGAACTTTCTTTAGCTTCCTGTTTATTCTTAATAATAACATTTATTACTTTTAAATTCATTAATTTCTATGACGGAAAATCAGTTAATCAATACAAAAAGATTTTTACTATACGTCTATTTGAAATTAATATTAAATGTATCTAAAACTTAACGTCATTTTAAATTGTATTACTTAAATTACATAATTATTTTTAGATACTTGAAAGAACTAAGAAAGAATATGGGCAATAGGAATCAAGCGCGGAAGATGTTGCGCAAATAATACGACTATATATATATATATATATAAAGCGTAAAACTTCTTTACTTTACTAAACGCGCTTACATGTTTCGGCTCATTTTTGAGCCTTCTTCAGAGACAACATAAACTCACATATATAAAATATAACAAATATTAACTTGTCATGGTGAGTTTCCTCGCGTATCGAGAATATATGTAAATGCCAGAATTAAACCCAGATAAGAATGAAATAAAGAAAAAAGAAGAGAAATTTTGGAAAATTAGATATTTGATATACTCATTCATTTTTTATACAAGATATATTTGATGAATAAACCAATATGTACATATATCTTAGCGCATTATTCATTATTATCAAATTAATTAAGTACAAACCTATATTAATATTTCACAAATTTAATGATAAAACAGTTACCTGAATATCGATTATTGTCGACAAACCAAAAAAACGACAAAGAAGCCGTTGGAATCTAATGGCGTCGGTAAACATAGCGAATCACGAAGATGCTCTTATCGTTTATATATAAATATATTCACAATATTTTATTGAAACACCGTGCAAAGAACCGTCAGCACACCGTGCTGTCAAAACGAAAACTGAGAACTGTTTCTCAGGACGCATTGGAGGGACATAGAATGAAAAGAATCAACGCAATGTCTGCAGAGTCCTTGAATCTCTATTCGCCTCGGTGAACGCGGGTCGTTAAAAAAAATTGGAGTATTGGCGGAAGGACCCTCCTTGTAGAGGAGGAAAAAATTCAGTGATTTACAGCGATTTCTCGATTGTCCATTCGGCCTTCAGCGCGGGAATTTTGACAATTTCCCCTGTCAGACAAGCGTTCTTTGAAATTCATGGCAAACTAAACACCTCTATAGATTATAGTTATACGTTGTAAAGACGTGATAAAACGCGATTAAATTTAATAGAGATTATTAAATACTTGAATAATCTTTTTATCAGTCGTACAATCAAGTAACTAAATTGTGTCATTGCAATAACCAACGTCATTACGCAGATTTATGCAGATATAGTAAATTAATATTATGATTTAAATTTAATATTATAATTTAAATTTTAAATAAATAAATTTAAGTTTAATTCTCATTCTCTCGGATAAGCAAAGCGCCGTCGGACAAGATACCGACGGCAATATGAATCATACTTTGCATCTTATTCTATCGTTTATAACCTAGATACCATAATATAATTATAATGAAAAACAGAGAAAAACTCGTGCTCTTATTATAAGATGATATTTGTTCTAATAATATTAAATTTTTTTTAGAGTTTAATACTGTTCAATATGAAAAAAATATGTACTTTTTATAAAGACATAATATTGCAGCTTACGAGTATTATAATATCGTAAAATCTAATGATATTACTATTAATAAAGAATAAATAATAATGAAAGTAAGGATATTGTAAACTGAAAACTCGCACCGCCATATCGATGCTGTCGTCCGACGAACGATTGGCACGCGTTGTTCGCTAACATATAACTTAACATTTTTTTGTATTTCTAATTGGAATATATTATAATACGCTTGTAGTAAAATATTTTTACGCTAATTTATTACGAAAAAACATAAGCAATGTTACGTGTCGCTTATATGAATGTATTCCCGGCGTTCCATGATACAAACAAATGTACAAATTATATTTACTAATTAGAATTTTGATAGACTGTAGCTGTCAGTATTTCATTAATATATAATTAAAAATGCTCAAAATTTACACAACTTACAGAATTATTGCAATTATTTTAACACATTTAACACAATGCATTTTGTCATTAATTTTGCAAATTATTCATAATTTGAAATTAAATATTAATAGAATAAACATACGACTAAACAACGATTATAATATTTATATGAGAAAGTCATTTTATAAGATATAAATGAATATAGTAAGTATAATATGCCTCATTAATAAAATAAAGTTAGTAGAACACATTAGTGAAATAAAAAATTAAGGTGTCTAAATAGTAAATAAAAAAAGAATATAATGAAATATTGTTCAACTTTAACAAAATGTGTCTGTATTCATATCTATGATTTTCATAATAAAATAACTTTGATAACGTTTGTTTTTCCAAGCTGTATGTCTAATTGATCAAGTAAGTTTAGTCACTGTATCCCGATATTTCCCCTCGACATTCGTTCATCGCGAAAGGCAATCATCCTTTCGCGTGTGATGTCATAAATCGAAAGGCCATAATACCATCACGATAGTAGACGGCGCCTGAGATGTACGTTACTTTTATGTCAATCTTTCATTTCACTCTACTTATTGGCGTCAGATCTACGCGTTTGCAGGATTAGTTTATATATAATAACGGCAGGTAAAAGAAATTGGAAAGTGAACCAAATAAAAAGTGACGCTCTATAAAAAGTTATAAAGTATAGACGACTCAGATATTTATTTTTAAAAATTAAAAATAATTTTTCTTTAAATTTACGTTTGCAGTTTTGCGACAGCTCTTTGGTACTACATGTATCGTATGATTTAAACTGTTACTTCAAGATACTTTCAAATGTCGGTTAGAAGAAAATTTCTATGAAGAAAACAGCATTAGATATACATCAAATGCATATCTGCGTTAATATGTTTTGACATAAATAATAATAAATAAAGTCTAACTTTATTACACGTTACATGTACGAAACTTGTAATGTGAATAAGCATACTGTCAGAGCTTGTCGTATTTTCACCTACCATAAGTTTAGGTATCGGTAATCGACTACCAATCCGTTGATTCGACACTAAAAATGCAGGTAGATGTGAAACGGGAAAGAAAAAGAACGGCGGTTGGATAGGAGGGAACGAAAAAGGGTGGACCTAGAGACTCACGGAGGGCAGGCCAAAGGTAGGACTGCTTGCTCGCTTACCGCCTGCTAAGACGAAAGGACGAAGGTAAAAGTAATCGCTAGCATGCGAAGCACGCCTCAGGCCCTCGCAGCGCGTACATTCTCGGTTCGTAATATACGACTTCCGTACGTTGATGGAATATTCGAAAAATCCAAGAACCTTCCCGACGATAGGAGTATGGAAACGAAGATATCGTGTGCAATCATAATCTCAAATATCAACGAAGTATACTTCGTTGGTATTTGAGATTATAAAACTCAATTTCGCAAGGTATACCAACGAACGTTTCTGCGAAAACTTGCGAAATTGAGTTTCATTCCCATACACACGAGTTTTCAGCGAGTTTTATCTAAAGCGGCGTTTACAATGAGATTTTAAGGTGTAAAACTTAAGCTTTAAGCCCTAAGCCGTAAGAAATTGAACCAATCATATTCGGTTATTTTCCTTATATTCGATATATTGTGATTGGTCAATTTCTTACGGCTTAGGACTTAAAGCTTAAAGTTTACGCCTTAAAATCTCATTGTAGACGCCGCTGTACACTGTTAAATCTATAGTTTAACACATTAAATTTAACTTAATGTGAGTCTCCACTGTTCCTACTAAATATATCATTATTCTATACAACGATAATTAAATTTGACACTATATCGTGTCAATTTGACACTGTATAGTATCAAATATAACCATTATTTTAGTACAAAATAACAATATAATTGAGTAGGAGTAGTGGCGACTCACATTAGGTCAAATTTGACATTACAGATTTAACAGTGTATAGAGAGGCTAAACGTATTTCTTTTCAATGGTAATATTTCTCTTTAAAAATAACTATACATCACGTACGTTTCGATTTGTCAATTACTGTCTTAGAAGCTTAAAATAAAATCTAGACTGAATGCACCCTGGCGCCGAAATAGTGACATGGACGGATCAAATATCGACGGATACGCATTTTTTTCTCGTCGGACTGACACTCTATTTTCGACAAAGAACAATTAACTACTATCAACTTAAGTATCCAGACGTTCACAAAATATATGGGTGGATCCAAATCTGATAAAAGGAGAAAACAGGAACATATTTTTAAGGGATAACATATCTCAACTAGATGCATTTATTTTGTGTTGCGTTGCGTCGGTGATTTCACAGGCATAAGCGTGCACCGACGGGAATATTCTTCCGAATATACGACGCTGCTAGCTCGTACTCATGTCACCCCGGACAGTCCGTGTGTTGGTGTACAAGTGCTTCACCGAATGGAATGCAACGCATTTCTCAGTCGGCCCGACCAGCACACAGCTTCGAAAGATGTCCACCGTTAAGCAGGATGCAGATAATCTGAGTGTTTATCGCCACCATCCCTGAAGAAAAGGACAAGCTTCCAACGAACGCAAATGGCATCCCAAGTTGTGGTAGCCATTTTTAAAAATGGTCTTAGCTTTCTCTCGTACATACTGTTCCCGTCGTTGTCGCCGCATCTCAGGATGTACGTGGATACAGCTGGTAATAATCTAAGACACTTCGTTATCCTTGCTCGAGCTTGGGAGATGTACACTGAGAAAAAAAAATTTGTTCAACTAACTGAACACATTTAGTTGTTTGCAGATTTGCAACGGTTAATTCAACAAATTTTATTTAATCGAATTTAACCGTAGTCTGTTTAACATTGAACAGCTTGTTAAGCAGATTAAGGTTAAATTCAATTAAATAAAATTTGTTGAATCAAATCTGCAAACAACTAAATATGTTTAGTTAATTGAACAAATTTTTTTTCTCAGTGTAAGAGAAGCCTCTTCGCTCGCCCTCGCAGAGCCGGAAACGTCATGGATTATAAACTTCTTCAGTCACCGCGGAACCGCCCCGGACGCTCCTATACGAAATTCTCCTGCGTGACTTCGATCGCGCTTCCCCTTTTTGTCATGGGGGTCCACGTGAATACGATTATACGATGTTTGGAGAAACGTCACCCTCCGGACGTCGGGCTGAGCAACTGTGTCTCTGGTTGCATCTCATATTTTACAAGTGTTAAACATGCCTTCGTCCCTTGCGAGTTTCTACAAAATGTCCTCTCAAGCTTGAAGAATTTTGTCAGGCAATCCCTCCTTACGAAACAATTTATGCTTCCGCGATCCGAAGCTACGCATTTAAATTTATGTTCGCCGTCAAAATAAAGCCTACTATATAATAGGATTGTCCTCACATTATACATACAAACGTTTGCACAAAGATATTTTCATAAAATTATCATTTATAAGTTTAGAGCAATTTAAATATAAAACGAAACGAGAGGATTTTGTCCTATAATTTTGTCAAACTTTTATTGAACTTTTGTGTTATAATCGTATTTTGTCTAACAAATCCTATGATCTTCGTTAAAATTCTAAAACCTTCGCCTGACTGATAAAATAACAGGAAGCAGACAGAAGAATGAAAATGATGAGTACTCGGCGGAACTGCACAAGGGCGTTTCGAAAGAAGGTAGAGTAAAGACGAGGAGTGGCAAGGGTAAAAGAGGGAAAACTCAGCTCGTTTCCAACTGTAGGATAGGGAAGAGAAATACGCGCTCGTAAAAGACGAAGCGTAGTCCCCAAAGAAAATACGAATTAAAGCAGCTAGCCGGTGATCGAGGAAACTTTTATATAATCGCTTGGAGAGCTGAAGAATGGACGCAAACGCGACGGCTATATTTATGTTTACGAATAATCATGAATAATACAGAGAAATACTTTGAGTAATGCATGAGTTTTGCATACTTTTAACACATTACTGTGAAAAGAATATTTATCCGTTATAATTACATATGTATGTATATTAATTGTTAACAGTGTAAGAATTTTAAAAGCAAAAATAAAGCAGAATAAAGTAAATATCTATTTTGCTTATCATATAGTTTAATATGCAGTTCAATGTACAAGAAGATCGTTTCATGAAGTTAATTTTGTATGTACCTACAAATTTTAAGGGAGCTCGACAACAATGTAAAAAAACGGTCATGGCAATTTACCGAAGGTTTCCCCTATGTTAGTATAAGGCCAAACCTCTCTCCGCTTACGCATATTCATCCCAACAGCGGGTATTAACCATAGATAACTGAAGCCCATCTTGCGCAACCCTCGCGACGAGATACAATAGCGGCGTGCGGTTTCAACCCTTTCTCTCCACCCCCGTCAGATTCACTGTTCTGTACAATAACGCTGAAACTCGGAGGAACGCCCGTAAAGTCCAACTCCCCCTCCGTATTTAATTTACTGAATAATTGGAATCAAGCTGCCTCATTTGTGTGCCCGACGAACCTCTCTCCCTCTACTTCCCCCGAAACGATGGCAAAACCCGCCCTGCAATTTCCAGCCCCCATGTCGGGCGTCAGATCCTGCGGGAGCTTGATGAGGAGATTTGTGCGCGCTCATAAAACCCACCTCGATCCATCCTGGCCCTCCTCACGTCATCCTCCGCTTCTCATTCTCTCGTTCTCTCGCCCTCTCTCCCTATCCTCTTACTCTTCTGTTCAGTTCTCGATCCCAGTGCGGAGGTGAATAAAGATGGCCAGATAATGGAACGCCCGCATGGAGGCTACAGGGATTACGAACGTTAAACGGGTTGGCTAGTTTTACCAAATAAATCGAGAAAAAATTAAGAGTTGATGTTGCTTTTCATTGGATAGTTTTGGTATCATGTACTGTCCCTTATGTGCAAGCTAAATAAATTTTTTACTCTATATAACGGATACGTGAATAATAATATTAGCGCTTACATTTTTCACGGTGGCAGGTTTACTATTGCTTCTACAGCTAATCTTGAAAAATAATTATACGATTAATAAAGACATTCTCGAGAAATTCTCTCTTCAAAGAATTTAAAGATAAATTATAAAGCGATGTGCATTTTAGGTTTTATTAAAGTTATTCATATGCATCGAAAAAAAATTTATGTCATAAGTATTAAAACGTACTTCAGCTTCTCGAAGATATTAGTGACTTCAATACTGACGTTAGCTGGTGGGAGAATATGAGAATATCTCAAGCGAGGGAGTATTCCGGCCTGCGCAGGCGCGCTTCCGGTGCCCAGAAATCGATGGTAGCAGCTAGCTGCCTGGCACCAAAATGACGTTATAGTTAAACGATAAAAGGTTTTTAAAAATCAGAGAAAAATCGTAACATTCATAGAAAGACGCACATTTTTTCTGCACTTACGATATATCGAGAGAGTTTATAAATTATAAAAAAGCGATTTTACATTTCGTATAAAAAGATTTTATTAAATAAAATAGTGTAAAACCGAACGATCTCATGGTATTATAAAAGATATTGGTACGTCTTTTGTAACGTTGTTAATTAATTTTTCAATACATGCTTTGTTGTGAATATATTCTTACAACTATAATATTAAAATGTTGTAATATACGCAGATAATGATGCTTTCTTTAATATAGAATGCTCTTTCTCTCTGTTGCGTTATAATATTTTATATTTGAAATAGCGGCAATCGCTTTTATCAATTTTCGTAAGCTATTCATGTTCTAGCCCGAACTTATAACGTTATTAGATTAATTTCTCAATTTTGCACGATTATCTTATTCGTAGAATAATATATGTATCATTTCCCAAAGCAACATCGAAGCATCAATTTCCAGCGTCAGCATTCATCTTAGCGAGCCTGTTTCGTTGGAGTTACAAGACTGGCAGAAAGATGAGATACGAGCCCGAAGGAAGAACATCCTAAGATATCGTCGTGCGGAAGTGCGCGAATAAGAAAGGTGCTCGCGGTTCCTGGGTGGTCCCCTCTTCCCTCTTTCCCACCCCCGTAACCGTCGCTTCCCGACGAATCGCGGCGCGCAAACGCGAAACTGCGGAGCATAAAACACGTGGGAATCACAAATACCCGTGCACGCGTGAACGTGGATGCACGATCTACTGGAAAAATATATACGGGAGATGTAGAGGTGCGCACTGCTACAAATTAACCGTGGACTTGCTGGAATCTTCCATCTCTACCCTTTCACCTTTCTCTCTCTCTCTCTTTCTCTCTCTCACCCCACCATTCCCTCCCATCTCAAGCCGACGCCTCGCAGCACTTCCTCTCATGCCCCTCCGAGACTCCATGTTCCCCGTGCTATTCCCTTCTTCGCAGACACGGCGTAGGTATATACGAAGCACCAGGACGTGCCTTGCCTTTCTCTCTTCTCCTCTGCGTTACTCTTTCGAACGTGATACGAGTATCGTGTATGCGTGCATGTGTGCATAACGTGGACACATTCACATACACAGATCACCACCGTCCAGGCGAATGCCTGATAACGTCAGCCACATCGCGCTCGACAAACTCACAGTAATTATCCCCGCACATGCCGATCAGTTAGCCGGTTTGCTGTACGCCTTTAACAACTCGTGCGTACGTCGCATGAGTCTGAAAACTTGGTGTGTTCGCTAGTTAAGATTGCATACGTGCACATAGTTGCCGGCTGCCTCTTTGCGCATTATGCTAAATTTATACAGGATAGAAATATGCAAGTTGTAAACCAACAATAAGCGGGTTTCTCAGTAAAAACGCATTCAAAGATGATTTCTTTTGCTTCTACTTGTCTCGGTACAAGTCGTGACCATAAATTAAAATTTCGATAGCGAGTGACTATAGATTTCTTTAATATTCCAAATAAAAGTTTAATTAAAAAAATTATAAATTTATCTTAAAAATTCTTTTAATTATTAAAATTGTAATAAAATTTTGATTGTAAAATTTTATAACAGTTATGATAAATTTATATTTGTTTAGGTACTACAACTTTGAAGTAATTTTTATATCCCTTGGAATTGTTCGTATATTCCTTAGAGAAATTTAATATCTAATGTATCTAATGTAAGTATTAAATTTGTTAGTGATTAATTATTTATTTTGAGTATTAAAAGCTATTGTTAGTGATAGTAAATAATAAATAAATAACCAATTTAATATTTACAACTCTAAGAGATGTATATGTATTATTAATTAACGTACTTTTCTATTCATAAAATAGTTTTATTGTGTTCATAAATGTACTATCACTGATTATATTTTACCAACTTCTATAAGTTTTTATATGTATAAAAATTTAAGTAAATTTATATAAATATATATATTATAAATCAAATTTAATTATAGAAAAATCTTATAGTTTTATAAACTCTGACTTTTATATAAAATCTAATGTTTAAACGTACGGTACATGGTATTTTATGTAATACTAAAACAGAAAAAGATTAAATAATATTAAATAAAAATTACATAGGTATATTTCATATATAAGTTTCCTAGCAGTTTATAAATGGTGGTACATTCCATAACTAAACGGCCAATATCTCAGTTGATATGGGAAGTTTCAGAGAGGTCGGTACAGAAACTGCGAACATTATTTCCTTCTTTACCAGCAGAAAACTTATATTGTCAGTTTCATAAGCAATTTACGCATTTTTATCTACTGCTGATTCAATTTAAATTAAATATTTAAAATTTAAACTGAAGCAACACGCTACAAAAAAATTTTTATAGCGTATTACTGCAAAAAAAATTTCTAAAATTTATGTTAACATGAATATCATATATATGTACTGAAAATAAAATATATTACACGTATGAAAAATCGATAAATCAGTTATCTAATATATCAATATCGTTTATGCTATTTATATGTCTCTACATTTTTAAATGAATAATAAAATAATTAATATTTATTTAATAAAGGAGTAATTTGTTACATTTTTTAAAATATAAGATTAAAAATTTTGAATTATTCTTGTTGTAAACGCATCTATAATTAAAATGACAAATTCTAAGATTTAAAAAATATAGTAAAATATAAAATTCATAAACCATAAAAACATACCTAACTCACCTATCACATTTTTTTTCGTATCTTAACACAAATATATAAATTTTCGTTATTATAGTTCTGTTATATCAATTTTAAAAAAATATAATAAAAATATTATATTATTATAGTATTTCATATGTTTGTCAATAGAGCAAGCTAACATCTCAGAATTAGTATAGTAGACATCGGGCATCTATATGTAATCTTTGAATAATAATAGCATTATTTTCATTCTTTTATATGCAATAACTATTGATCAATACGGAATTATTTTACAAAATACTCAATAAATATAAAAAACTGATTAGTAGTAATACATAAAATAACAATAAATTAATTTATATATTTTAATTTTTAAAAATTATATTTTTCAGTTAAGTGAAATATTAAAAATTTTGAATCTAATGCACACTATAAAGCTTACAGCACCCTATACACAGACGCTCTTGCAAAGCTACTGAATCTGATATGCGCGCGCACGTACCCACGATGGCCGTCGAAGATGGTCTGATGGGAAAAGAGAACGTAGGTGTTAAGACGGAGACAGAATGTAGTGAAGTTGCCATTGGAGTATGGATTAAGAGTAGGGATGGCAAATGGAAGCTTCGCACAAACGCTGTTGGTAGGATCAAAGGGGGTGCGGCGTTCATAGAATGCAGGACGGCCATCATGGATTTCAGCATGGCTGCTACAAGATAGTAAGCTATACTCGATGTTGTTTCACTACGTATACTGTTGGGAAAAGCAAAGCATAGGATGCATTGAATATTTAAAAAACAGATGACAGTATAATATTATCAATAATTTCAACGATATTTTAATTTAATGTCTTTAGTTTATGTTTATTTTAATTATTCAAGCTTTCTCATTTCGTTTCAATATTTTTATTAAAACTGGTAATAATAATTTCTAAAAACTTGAAAAGACAGATGTATGAGAAATTATAATCCTATAACTCTTTCACATATTGAATATATCATTTAAAAATATAAACAATTGTTATATTTAAATTTAAAAACCAAAAATAAATATTTTTATGATAACAATTAACTTTCAAATATAATATCGAAGTTTTTTTGTTCATAAATAAATTAATTTAAATTAAAGTTGCAGTTAATTAAACATTATTTTTATCAAAAGTACATTATAATTAAAAATAAATCAATGTTTGTTATGTTATATAGTAAACTAAAATACTTAAATATTTTTAATTGTTATTTTGAAATATTGCTTAAATTTTTGTTTTATCTTACCACTTGGATGATGCCTAATTAGCACTGTATTATTGAAAAATGTAATAGTAATATACTGCCAAAGCTTGATTAATTACATTAATCGAAAACTCATTATAAGATTTCAATGTGTGACGAACAAGAAGCAAGAACATCTTTCACCTGTTCATAAGGTCAATAGGTAATGTGATAACGACCGTTCATAATGGTTGCGGAGGAAGGAATTACCGTGCAAACCGACACTTAAGGTTTATCGTGTCTCTTACCACGAGGTTATGTATACTATTCTCTTAAAAGTGAACGGTAGTGAGTTGTAACAAGATTATTGACTTTAAATCCTCGTGAATGACCCCATAGGAGATTGAAGCTACAAATATATTACCGATACCAGGGAGCTAAATAGGTGTGCACTATACTGAATGGCTGAAGCGTGCAAATCACTTTATCATGTAGACACAAAAATACGAAACTGAATGAAATAACTCGGAAGCTTAGGAACTTCGAAGGTAACGTGTTGTTCGTCTTGAAATGACGTCAACAAGTGAGCAGTATAATTGATGTTGTGCAAAACATTTTATGGCTATTTTAATTGCGCGATTTCATGCCTCTATGACATATTTATTACTCGGTTTGCGAGAAAGAATGTTTAACGCAAGAAATATATATAATAATAAGTATAAATATAAACGTCCTGTCGCAAGTCTAATATATATGTATAGATACCGAGTTGCATACGAACAAACATCACGTGCGAAGATTAGAGACAATTTTCATCACGAACAGCGAATCATTTACTACTCCACAGATAGCAATAAAGATTTCATACATTTCAGTTTAAAAACTCACTTGGCCAAATCTATTGACCACGTGTTGTAACGATTGATAACACACGTTCTAATACATGTCTTATGTAGATTCGTGGACATGTATGAATAAAAAAATTTGAAGATAAGTGAAACTCTAGAGTGACGTTAGGCTGTGATAAGAGCACGAGCCAATAACGAATACTGACCAACTTATTTTTATATTTGCTATATTTGCTGTAAAATGCGCTATAATATCTAAATAATTAAATAGAACTGTAAATTAATTTAGTCACGAAAGAACAAATGGTCGACAATAAACGTTCGCGTTAATTACTTATAAATCATATGCTTTACATATGCTTTATTAAACTCTTCTGTATAGAAACACGAAAAGCACGTATCCAGTTTATCGTCTTACTGCAATGACCAATTTGATTGATAGGTTTACTTATCTTTAATTCATCGTCTTGTTTAAAATTAAAAGAAACGTACGACTAAAATAGAAAAAGAACGTATGGCTAAAATAAATTAAAGTATTTTGAAGCTATATATACATATGTATATTAGTTTTCATGATTAACTTTGAAGTAGCTAATATACGTAACCGGAAAGCCAAATATACACGACATGCGCGGAGAGTACTAATACGAATGCAGGTGTTTATAAGCAAAATAATAACCAGACTTTATGAAACTTGATAACCACTGTTACATTAGGCCTGTTCTTTTTGGCTGAACTTTTGCACTAGTTGATCTTTCTTCCTTCTCTCTTCAGGAGGAAAGAAAAAAAAGAAAGATGAACTGGTGCAAAAGTTCAGCCAAAAAGAACAGGCCTATTATTCGAAATTGTAATAATTATTATACATAATATTAGGATTATGTGGTTAGTGAGCTGCATACAAAGTTGTGCTCTTTACGAATTTACTGATCGTTAATAGAAACAAAATAGTATTTTTGTTCTTAATATTCACGAATGTAGACAAAATTGAAAAAAATATTATAATTCATCAGCTTAAGTATAATTTTTCAAACATCGAATCTAAATGAAATCAAATTACATTGCTTTCTCTCATATATAATTATAAAGATTTGATATTAAATAAGAATAAATTCGACGTGAAAGCAATCTTTGATTATAATCTTTATGCCCAAATTAAATAAATGCTTGGCATAAAGAAAGCACGTAAATCACATTTATGCTCATGAAGCCAAGTAAAGCTAATAAACTGTTTCCAAATTACACTTTCGGTTTCATAAACTAGTAAATGCTTAACGTTATGACCCTTAAACATATAACGCAGCATATGATTGTTTCCGATCTATTTTATCGTTTATCGAAATTGCAAATATTGCAAGGTTAAATATAAATAGACTCAATCGTGTGTAATATGATACAACTCTAAACTAATATAAAAAACGCGATGCAATGATAAAATGTGAGAAAGCTTTCTGCATGAAAATCGCATAAAACGTTTTATTCCGTATATACAGAACCATGATTCATATGCAATTTAATGTATTACACGATACAATATAGAATTAACTTCTCGGTATGACATACTTGGCTTTTTTTTCAATGTTTTGCTAATTCTTTGATTGCTTATAATTTTTTTATTAATAAAGATACACTGAAAAAAGACCTTATAGCTATAAATTATAGCGACATTAAAAAACATATTGGTACCAAGTAAACATACATACACTGAAAGAAAGTCTAGTTATAGCTGTCAAATATTGAATAAAATAGTTTCAACTAAATGTAACTATTGAGGTAATTATTGAGGTAACATAACTAAACATAACTTTACCTTTACAAATATTTAATAAATATTACCAAACGGTATTACCAACAGTAATACTTACTAAATATTCGTAAAGGTAAAGTTATGTTTAGTTGTATTACTTGAACATTTAGTTGAAACTATTTCACTCAATATTTGGTAGCTATAACTAGATTTTTCTTCAGTGTATGTACGTTTACTTGGTATCAATATGTTTTTTAATGTGTCATTTCGACGAAAAAAATTTTACATTATATTTATTTTTATAAAAATCATAAGCGAATTGGATTGGTATGTCATACCGCAGTGTGTCATCTTTGTAGTGTGGCGTTTAAGAATAAAAAAAATCCTCTAAAAAATGACTTACGAAGTTTAATGTAAAGTACATAATAATAAAAATGATATTTGATTATTGAATGCAAAATTCTGTCAAAGACAATTACGGATCAAACATTTCTTCGTACGTTTTCCTTGTCGCGATTCTGAAAAGTTCGTACCGTTATATACACAGATTCGATAGCACTTTGCACAGTGACTCTGTCCCATCTCGAGAACTATTCTCTAATTGGTAGAGTAAACGAACTAATGGGAAAGTCTAACGGTCGACCGCGGCGCCGACCCACGCTTAGGACAGTTCAATTTCTTCACGACCTTCCCACTCGCGGATTCTCCGTGACATCCGTGTATTAAATTCAATATTAGTGCTTCTTTATAAATTAATGTATCAATAATTTTGTTCTTTCAATAATTATAAGGTATGTATTATAAGGTATTTATAATTCATTATTCAGGAGTATTTTCGTCGTGTGATATTAACATTTACGATTAAATTTAGCATTTTACTCCGATAACGTTGAAGATTGTGACCAATATAAATAAAAATGAACTCCATATCGTACCTTGAATTTCAGCGTATCATCTAATCAGATATTATGGAATCTTCCCCAGTGGAAATTTCTTAATTCGACAAATGATCGAACTACACCTACTAAGTTGACACTACAGGTGTTCTAGTCACTTTCACTGTGGTCTCTCCATATGTCAAACGCAAATATTGTTCGTTCTCTACATGATCCTCACTAGCACCAAAAAGTATTAGGTGATTATAACGTCATCACTTCGTACAAGTCATTAAATTTTCTCACGGTGAGATCCTATGAAATTTCTCGACGTCAATGTGTTGATCAAGTGAACATAGTGAAAAACACGACTCAATTAAATAGCGCGTTTGTTGATATCGGGGAACAGAGGTAATTGATCGAGGAAAAAAAGGGAGAACAGGTAACGAACAACGTATCCTGCCGCGAAGGTCGACCATTGATCGTTGGTCCGGGCAATTTGCGCGGAATCTTCAAAAAGGCCGACGGCCGTTCAGCGTATACGAAGCTTTGACGGCGGTGAGGACGACATCGACGACGTAGGTCACCAAAGGAGGTCGTGCGCGCGTGCGTGCCACCAACAATGTATTCCGCCGGTACTTTTCAAGCACATAACAATGGACCACGTTGGTGAAACGAGGCTCATGATATCTATCTAGATGGGACGTACCGCGCACTCAGTCGGTCGTTCCGCCGCGCAGACTGCACGCTCCACCCTCCCAACCCCCCTTTCGAACACCACTCGATACGGTTTGACCCCCACCATCAGCGAACTGCGATACTCTCAGCCGGTAAAAGAACGCCCGGAACTCCGCACCACTCCCGGTACACAACCATTCCCCCACCCGACATGAGCAACCTTCTGTTCTGGCGCGCCTAGCCAGGCAACCGGAACCCCCCACCAGCCAAGAATTTGGCTCGAATACCGCGATATACCGGGTGTACAAGAAATATGTAAGGTATATGTGTACATCATTGCGAAGCAGTATACTTCGATAGTGCAATTTTGATAGTTCTTGCAATTATCTAAATATAAATATTTCTTTTTAAAAAAATCTTTGTATCAATATTTTAAATATTCTTTTGATATCATTGTAAAATTGATTTTATTATTAAAGAATTTAATTTCAATATGCGATAAAAACTATATATTTTGTAATAAATAAAAATCAGTTCAATTGTTTAGAAAATATTTATTCAAAATAAAAATAAAATGTATTTTATTTTAAAATATTTTTATATTAAGTTTCAATTATTCAATTTATTTATCAAAATTGATTTTTTAAGATAGAGGCATTATTTAATAAAATATATCCTTGCAATTATAAAAATCTTATTGTTTAAATAATTGGACTTCTTGTATATGAATTGTACGTACATATATAAAAAATAATCTATATAATGATTTGACAAAATGAGTAGAATGTTTATAAAACAAAAAGGTATTTTTGTTCTGTTTTGTCTATAATTGTAAAATTTTATAAATATCTTATACTACACGTATATATATGTGTAACGAAAGTAGTATACATATATAAGTAGTAAAAGTATAGTATGATATAAGCTATATTCATACTACTTACATGTACTATTTTCACACATTATAGCCCTTAGATAATTAGCAACACGCGCGCGCGCGCTCTCTAGTAAAATCTAATTATAAAGAGAAATCTAAGAATATTTCTTAGAATACGTATAATAATTCTTAAAATATATATAATATTTCGAATTTATAAAACCGTCTCCATTATCATCGTTGAGTTAAAAGATCGCTTTCGCTTTTGAAATCGGAGATCTAGCGCGGAGATACTGCCTTTTTCACACTTGAAAAAACTTGAAACACGCTCCTTTAAGCTCCTAAAGAAATCTAGTATGCCTTACATAAGGTGTGGTTTCTTTACGATTGGTTCAAATGGCGCGACTATTAGATCTTATAATTTTCAATGTAGTAGACTTAAATTGTATATATTATTGTATAATTTTATATATTATATAAATACATAATATATCTAAAACCTATAGACATACACAAAAATACACTATATTCATGATAAATGTTCATGTACAACTAGAGATGTAAAAAAACGGTATTTTTTACTTCGGAGAAAAGTATCAAGTAAAAATTTTTGACTAAATTGCATAAAATTCATAAAAAAACCGTTTAGAATTTGTGTTAAATATGTAGAAGTAGAATTTTTCTTGTTATTTCGATGCTATTTAATACTTTTGTCTTTATAATTTTATCGAAGCGGAAACATGCATTATTGGCTGTTGCAATTTTTGATGAGTTGATAATAAATTAATCGGTCTGTTCGCGTTGCTTACACTCTTTGTATTCAGCATCTATGCTTTCTCTCTGCGATGAAAGTTGTCTCACTAATTTAAATTTAGAATATGTATAATTACAATCACAGTATGCAACATAAACAATCAATTAGTCTAAAGTATTATTTGTATTAATGACAGTATGGACCACTTACTTAACTTTTAAAATTGAAGTACAGTATAAAATATCATTTAAATAATAGTGAAAGGTAAGGTATATTTATGACCACCGGCATTATATTATATTAATTATTATACTGTATTTTAACTTTTATAATTATTTTTACACAGAAATCTTACGGATAAGTGCAAAAATTAAATTCTGGAGCAATAGTACAGTGTCAAAATCGTGGAATGCTAAAAAACAAAAATGTCCGAGTAAAAAACTGTCAAAGTCGAAGGAAAAAAACCATTATTTTCCGAGTTTTTTACTCTAAAATTCTAATTTTTTTCCGTCGCTTACATCTCTATGTGCAACGTACAATAGATCACCATAAAAGAAAAATGAAAGTACTTCCATAAAAATTCTTTCTTCTGTATTAAAATTGAATCAATGAAATTAGTAATAACCTAAAATTCTTTCTATTTTTTAATTTTATTTAAATCTAGAAAAACTTAATTAAAGCTTGATAAATTGCACTTGTATTATTTCTGTATCTGATACCTCATAAAATGAAAAGATAATTATAACTAAATATAAAAAAAAAGAGCTGAGTCATACAATTTTTGATTCGATTCAGTATGTTTGTAATCTAAAAGTCATAAACTTTTAGAAACTACCTTTAATATAGGAATCGCGCAACCGATAACATATATATCTTCCTTTGAACTTTCGTTCCGCACAAGTCTCATCCTTCGCGCCATCATCGAAAAGCCAACGCCTCGTCTCCGCTTTCTTCTCTTTTTTTCATCCTCGGCGAACAGAGCGCTCTCACGCAGAGTTCGAGATCATGAGGGTGTCTGACACTCAAAATAAAATACGAGCTAGTTCTGTCTCATGTCACACAAGCCACACCTACGTATTCGTATATAGAAGGTTTCAAAAAGCGTGCTTGTTTCTTGCAAACAAAGCTTACAAAGAACTGAATTCTCTTGATAGCTTCAATCTGCTTTGATATTTGACAAGATATTAGAGTGCGCTGTTATTTAGTAGATAGATTACATCATCATTAGTATCACTAAAAATTTGTAATCATTGATCTATGCTTAAAAAAAATGTTTGGAGTATATATATATCTATTATGCAGCTACACATGCAGCAATATTACAGCATTCTTATGTTGATTTTATGGTTCATAGATGATATTAACATATCACAGGAACAATAATACGATTGCAGTATACGAGGGGCACTATTTATATTTTGAGCCTAATAATAAAAAAAACAGTAATTTGTCATTGAAAATGACTTTATTGTTTTTCAAAATATTCTCCTTTATAATCTATACACTTTTGCATGCGTTCGAACCACTTGTTTGCACCAATCGACACGAGCATCTTTTTGAGATTTTGTCAGATTATGTGGGATCCAACGAGAACAAACCTTTTTCACGGCTAAATGATCATGCAATATTTTATATATGCTGGTGGAACTAATGCCTAAGGTTGTTTCAATCTCACATGACGATCTTGCATTATTAGTTTTTGCACAGCATCAATGTTTTCTGACACAACAACTGATTTTGGACGACCTTTACGACTTTTGCCGGTGAGCGAACGGCGACCACGATTAAATTCGTTATACCAGCGTTTCACAGTGGCAAAGGATGGGGCTTTATCGCCAAAAGTGGAAGTAAGTTGATCGATGCACTTCTGTCTTGATAATCCACGTCGAAAGTCGTAATAAATTATTGCACAAAAATTTTCACGAGTTAATTCCATTTTTTCGCTGAGACACAATTTTCAAGTGACTGTAAACAATACAAATCGCGCTCAAATAACAAAACGTTCTGAAGAAGGTTATGGTCAAAAATGTCAAACTTTCTAGTGGAAACGTCAAATGGCACCTGACAACACTCAGTGTTGCCAAGGCTCAAAATATAAGTAGTGCCCCTCGTATTACTCCTAATAGTATCTTATCATATAAAAATTTGAGCATTTTTTCTTTATCGCAAATTTCAACTATTATTTTATCATGTTCGATTAACATAATATTACTCTAAGTAACTCCAAATGTAATGATTTCTAACTTTATTTTTGCAAAATAAGAGACATCGCATTTTATTGTATAAAGGGAGTAATGTGCATCGTCTATTCTAAGAATTTTGAGAAACACGACAAAATAAAACATCTGATATAGCAGCATGCGGCATAGCAGGTCGTTAGGAAATAGAGAGCACTGAGGGCGAAGAAAAAGAGCAGCATATGTGCGAGGAAAGGGAGAAGCAGAAATACAGGAGAACAGATTCGACGGTTTACTTGTGCTGGGAAGCAACGAATCGATCCTCAGAGCCAGCCAAAGCCCCGGATCCGCTCGTCTCTCTCTCTCTCTCTCTCTCTTCCCCTTCCCTCCTTCTTTTCTTGTTCCTCTAAGTTATATTCCATTATGTTCTTATGCCTCATATAAGTACAGTAAGATCATTGAAAATTAATACTCATTAGATATTATTTTTCCCTTACAATTAAAACATCTATATCAACTTGTTCTTGATTTATAAACTGTACAAAGGATATTGCAAATTACAAATTATTTTATGCGAAAAGATATCAATTATTTCTCGAATTTAGTATAATAAGTTTCGTATAAAATGGTTTTAATGAAGTGGTAATTAGTAATTTAAAGTTTCATATGTTTTCTTGTACGATGTAATACGAGAATGAACTACAGGTCACATAAATTCCTCCGCATACTATTATCCGATATTAAAAAAGTAACAGGGCTCAAAACATTAAGACATTAAAATGAATATCAACCAACATCCAGAGTTATTTGTTATATTTAGCGTAATACACTTTTTTATGATCTATTAAAAACCATATCAAATACATCACGTTAGACTGCAATGACAGATTCTTTTTTAGACTTATGTTAAAATGTCTATGCAATTATTGTTTATTAACTTGACATGTTCATAGGAATTTTATGAATTTGTACAAAATTGTCTATCGCGAATATTTTTGATAATTCATTACTGAAACTTGAAAAGACTCTCATAGAGTAAAATCTCGTAATAAAGTAAAATGAAAATAAAAGGCTACATAACAATGTATATGATATATGTAACGTGATTTGCGCTGATAATTGATACGATGCGATTAAAGAGAAAATGCGAGACATATTACGATTAATAAACTAGATGTATGTTCGAGGATTTAGCATTTTAAGAGACGCTCTGAAAGAACATAGTATGTCAGCGTTCAATTAAGCTGATTTAAGACATAATGTTGGAACTTCACACACATTTATCACGTAACTGAATGAGCATTAACTGCATCGCCGGATATCAACGAACCCCGTGAACCAACGTGTTTAATGCTCCTATTTCTGTTTAACTTCTCAATTAACATAACCGTGCAACTTCATTATTGCCGTTACACGCCGTTTGGTTACGAATGTCCGCGGTGAATGGAAAATACCAACCGTGTACACGAGCCTTTTGTTTTTTAAGGTCCACCTGTCACTCGCAGCCATCATAATGAACACGTGGCAGCACTCTACCTAATTTCGGAATCAGTTTTTGTGCCTATGCCGCTTGCTTCATTTTTACTGATTAAAACCTATGTGTTCCTCTTTTGCATGTGTTAAATTAAGATATGCCAGGCGATAACAATTTGAAGAAACATGTCTAAAACTCGTTTAAAAGTTGTAGTTGTGTAGAACAACTTCAAATGCGTTGTAATGAACATCTTACATAGAAGAATGAAAATGATAAAATAAATGAAAGTAAAAGAAATATAGGCATATTGCCTTTTTGTACGTGAAAATAAGTTCTATAAATATCTATATCTTCTCTCTAAGATATTGCAGACAGAATATATATATAACCATCACTCTCTATTTCAAAAAAAACTTATTTCTTCAAAACAACATTTTTTGTCGCGACGCATATAACACGGTGTTTTTACGAAAACGCAATTCTTTTGAAACTTACAAAAGAGTTGCGGTTGTCACGTTGCCGAAAACGGTCACGAATATTGTGTGAATTCGACAAAATGGAAATCCGAAGCGAAAGGATAAGATTTAGGTGAAGGCTACTAATCTTTATCAAGGTCGTACTTTTAGAAAACTTTTCTACACTTTGAATCAACGAGAAATCTTGATAAAAAAAATGGACTTACTGCAGAGTGCGAAGATGGCAATTATTAGTAATTTCTTGAAAAAATATATCTGAATAAAAGCAATAAAGCAAGATATTTCTTATAACTATAAATGGAAATAATATTAAGTTTTATCGCAAAAATATATACAGAATAATCAAAATAAATTAATAAAAAAAGAAAAGTTTTTATTATACAGGGTATTAAAAAAAACCATTCAGCATTTATATGGTAGATAGTACACCCTGTATAGGACTTGGAGAAAGTGTCGTGTTGATAATTTATCGCAATTCCAGCAATATTTCTCATTAATAGTGTAAGCAGAGATCTATACTCTACAATTATATATATATATATTTTTTTTTTTAAACAAAATTCCAGCTGCAATTTTTTCAACTTTGATATTTTAGTATAATATAAAAATGCAAAACTCTTTTTTATATAAGAAACTAAAAAATGAAACTGTCATTATTTCTTTCATATTAATAGAATGTCGTGGTAATTTCACGGATACCCAAAAATGAAATCTGTGAAGTTAGCACGACATTATATTAATATGAAAAAAGTAATGACAGTTCTAGTAGCACACTCTTTTCATAATTCTACAGTTTCTTATAAGAATAAAAAAGGATTCCGCATTTTTCATACTAAAAAACCAAAACTGAAAATATAGCATGTCGATTAACTTCTCGAATCTAGTACTTGATATTTTCCCTTTAAAGTACAAGAAAAAGATAAATATTTCCACTTTTAGTTACAAATCCCGTACTATTCGAATTCTGCCATATAATATGTAATTTGAAAATAAAATTTTAACAATTACCAATTTTGATACACTTTAAATATCTCAGACACGATTGAGTTTTCGCACGATTGACTTATGCACATTAAGGCTTTTTTACTTAATATGTTCTATCTACCCTATAAATACTGAATGATTTATTCTGTACATTCCGTATAATAAAATTCGACCTTAACTTGTCTTTACAAATTCTTCTGTTAGTTACTTTAAATAAAATTCGAAAAATAGTTAGCAATCAATTATACTGGATCGTGTGAATATTTACAATGTACTGAATTTTAGTATCAAATATATTATTTTTATTATACTTCGCTAACAATATGTGCATTGGTATCGCTATTAGATTTTGAATTTGTATGTTGTATAATTTATAGCGTATGTCTAATATAATTTTTTAAAATTTAAATAAACTTTACTGGCTTTTTTATTGTTTCTTACAAGAAATATTCTATATGTATCGTCGACATATAATATTTCAACAAAAATTTTATATAATCATCTTATGAAATTTCACATTCCTTCAAAAACTCTTAATATATTGAGTATTTTACTAATTCAGTAATACAACAGTAATAATTCAGCGGTATTCTATAATTATAACCATAACCTTGCTAAATTATTTAAGTTAGAAATGTGTAAATTCATTATACTTTTTAAATGTTTCCACAAAAGAGATTCAGAAGATTTAGCTTGAGAAATCAAAAAGATCATGCGACTGAACTTTCCACGTGGTATGTCAGGTTTATTGTTTTGCCTGACAACAAATCTAATGACAAATATTTACACGCATTAAATTAATGCGATAAGATAATCCCTGATTTCATACTGTGTATAAATAAGTGTATAAATAAGCGTAAGTTACACATATTATCAAATTAGAAAATTGTTGTTTACTATTACAGATGATAAATACTTTGTTAAAAATACTAATTAATCTCATGAGAGTCATGCGACGATATTATTTTCAAACAACAATTGCCAATGATCAACAATCGCCTTCCGTTCATTTTGCCTTATTTCACGCGGGAGAGAACGAATTGAACTACGCGAACGTGAGCAGTTAAATAGAGTTACGATAGCCGAACCATTAACTTCTGTTATGGAGCATCATACGCCGCAAAATGACGATATCTGAATTTCGCGCAAGCGCCGCACCCAAACCGAGCAAATTCGGGAAATGAAACATATAATATGTCGATCGCGCGCGCACACAAGGGAATACATATGTCCTAAATTTATGACAGCACAGCCTTGATTTAAGCGCGATCATGAAACATATGGCGGAACAATTTTGCGTAGGTATTCCACGCGGTTGTTATCGCTCGCGAAAATGTTCTTATGTGAATGCAGCAACTAGCATATCGAAAATTTGTCGAGATACATATAAATCGCTAATAAATCACATGAGTCTTAACTGAACGAGCTCGAATGTAAAACAAAGAACATAGTTAGGTAATATTGTAAATAAATAGTAAAGGAGCATCATCGCACAAGGTGCGTACGGAAAATAAAACACAAATACTCGTTGATTGTGCAATCGAAGACTTGCGAGAATGATAATTTCACAAGATTGTCCTTATCGCTGTTCCACTTCGATTAAATTATCAGGTCAGCCAGTTGATAATCTATGTGAATGGCAGCATAATCGAAAAGCGCGATACTAAGCTTTGCTAGTGATAAAAATACAATTCAGGTCAAAATTGAATGACTTCAATTTTGAATCAAATTTTTCGATAACTACATGGGTTTTTTTGTTATTATAAATTATAAATAAATACACATGTTATTATGTTTCGGTGTTAATAGTCCAAAAATTTCAGCCAGTGAAACAGCGATAGACGATTAAGGAATTCAATAACGAATAAGGAATCCGATATATGAAATATCCTCAGCATCACGTCTCGCGGACTTACCTTTAGAATACTTAGAGTCTCGCGGATCTTCGTACCAGGCTACGCAGGCAGAACTTCAGTCGCAATGTGAACGAGGATAAAATCGGCTCGCGAAAATACGTGACGGTGAACGCGACGAGAAACAAAGAGGAGACACCGAAATGGCAACTCGACCGCGATGACTTCGTGGCTACGACCGTCGGTAGATATGGACCAAGCGGCCGGCCATGAGTAAACGCATCCTCAACCCTCGAGACGAATCGAAATGGGGTGCGGGCATTCCGGCCGCGATTCCGGATAACCGTGGATCCTGCGTCGGCGTCGTTGCACCCCTGCGCGGACGTCGCGGCGCAAATTCATCCCTTCTATCCGGGGGAGGTCGACGCAATAGATACCTCACCCTCGCGTATGTCCCTTCCGTAACCTCCTTCCTTTCTCCCCCTTTCGTGATAGTACTTCAGTATTTCCAATGCTGTCGCCATCAGATCCGCGACCACTGCTAGATGTAGTCATCGGCATATGCGGCCTTCGCATGTGACAAGTCTTCGATATATCTTGAATTCTTATGTTTTACATTATTTCTATAAATCTGAGCTGTTACAGATAATCTGCAAATCTTAATTACAATACCTTGCGTTTTCAACGTATAACACCGATACTTTCTAGCGAATATCTTTCAAGTCAAGCTTCTCGGTTTTTGTAATGCATGACATTGTAATCATACATATGTATCGTACGTCATTTGCGTGTAAAACAAATATGGTCTATACAGGAAGTGAGAGAGAGAGAGAGAGAGAGAAAGAGTTTTCTATAATTATCTTTATTTTAATGAAGTCGATACTCGTGGTCTACCACCGATGATCTACACCGATATATGAAAATGAAAGAATTGTTTTCATTTATGATTATCTCCAATTATAGCAACAAATGCTGTTCATCAAATATAATTGTCATATATTTCAGATAAAAATGAAATTAAATAGCCACGCTTAAAAAATTTCAATAGCCACAAATTTTTATGTATTATAATTTATACTCTTATAAAAAAATTTAAAAATTGTATTGGAAATATATATATGATAAAGGTTTTTTTCGATTTCATTCGAGTGAATTCTTGTAACTTATTTTCGAAATGTAATAACTCTGTTTTTCTTTGAGCAATAACACTAGACTGTTTTTTAACCGAACAAAATATCAGACATTTTAGTTCCACGTTCCTGGTAGTATTCTAGCGCCATGGCGAGCTCTTTTACAGTTACCCAAATATGGTGTAGTAGAAGAACAAGCCAATGGGAAGACGCGTGCGATTTTCTTTCCATCGCAACGATAAAGTATACATCGACACTTGTACCTTAACTACATAGAATGGTATATAAGGTATAAATGCGCGTAATTTTCTTGTAACTAAATGAAAATAAATTCACGACCGACTAATGGTATTCCCTTCGACAGGCTTTGACTTCAGCCTCCGTGGAGTTTTATGAAGGCAAATTACAGAGCTCGATGGCCGCCTCCTGCCAACGCCGACACTCTCGGTGTTCCAGGGCCTTGGTAACTTTTTCAATTTCACGGCCAGTCACCCCCTGCCTTTGAGTCTCTTTATTCTTTCTCTATCCGCCTTAATTTTAACTGCTACTGTATAAGACTAATCCCTTTTTGATAATACATAAATATACAATATTTATCATATATATTATATAAAAAAATATATATGACACAGCTTTATTTTCTGAATGACAGGAAAGCTTAATTAGAAAATACAGAAATAATCGATACGTTTCACTAGATACTGTAATCTGACCGAATACTTCGACAACTTATGTAATGTTATTTGTTTTTACATTGAAAATGACCTGATCGGCGTCGAAACGTTACAAATATTAAATATTCTTTATATTTTAATTGGCTCGTAGCCCTTCTTTTATTTATTAATTAATTAGAAAAATTAGTAATCACAAATGTAACTTTTAACAAAATATTATTGGCAACAAGATAAACAAAACTCGGATGGGATCGACGAAACAATTGTTTAGTTACAAACGTTATGTATATAATGTGGTTTAAATTATGAAAAATGTATAAATAGTTATTTTCTTTACAACTACCGGCATATTCACATTTTACAATTTCCCATTCTCGCAATTCTATCATACTCGTATTTTAGAACGTATATCGTTCCTTTTCTTTCCGTCAACTCTTCTCAACCACTTCGTTATTCCCATGATATTATCATCAGACCTGCACGACCCTCCGTAATTTCCGGGCGTACACTCATCCCTACATTTATCCCCGCGATATCAGCGAGTTTAATTAGCGACCTATGGGGGCGAAATGGCGAAGTAATGTCCCTATTGACAAAAAGCTGCGCAAAGGGGAAATGTTAGAACGTTTGACTTTCCGTATCAACAAGAAATTGAGTTCACATATATCCTCACTGTAATCATTTCAATTAAAAAAGTAAAATAAAATAATATACTATTACTATAAAATAATATACTATATTACTTTTTTTTCATATTATATGCGATTAACGAATTATTAATGATTTTGTTTATCCATATTTTTATTCCATAAGAAATCGCATAACAGTGCTAATCAGAAATAATTTGCACCGAGTGTAAGTCATCCCAAAAAGTTCTTCAACGATTATGCTCTGCTATATTATATATACAGCTTAGACGTTCTCTCATTTATTAATATTGCAACGATCGATATCACCCTCAAAGTATCCATAAATTTCCCGCCAGTGCACACGCACACGTTCTTCGGTTCACGGTGAACTACCAACGGCGATGCAGCACCGCGAGGTCGTTGTGATGGTAGGCGGAGGCTGGCTGAGCTGGGTCGATGTTATGCTCGCTTCGGTGCTCTTGGCTGACACCACCATGACCGTGGAACAGTAGAAACGAATACCCGGGTAGGGGAAATGTAAGGGCGAGAGCCTGTAGGACCTGGCTGGATAAGGCTACGCGGAGTTAAGGGAGAAATCGAAGAAAGGAGAGGAACAAGAGAACGAGGAAGAAGAGACCGGTAGGAGAGCGAGAGACAAAGAGAAAGAGAGAACGAGGAGAAGGGAGGCGGAAAAGGGAGATGGAAACGTTTCAGAGAGATGGGACACGAGGGATTTATGCCGTTGGCTGTCGTCGGAGGGTGGATTGCGAGCCACGCAGCATAAATAACGACACGACAGCCTCCACCACTATCGAGGTTGTGTGAGCGTGCTGTGTAACTCTGTACTCATCGTGTCCGCGTTATTCGAACTTAACAATCCGGAGAAAATGGATACGCGCTGATAAATCAATCTAATCAAACGGGACACACGACACACGAGATATCGCTTTACAGGAAAGTTATTTTCGAAGCGAAAAGGTGCCGTGTTAAATCGCGAGAAATTCGAAGAATTTGATACGGTTTTATAACAAGAATGCGAACAATAATTAGTCGAATTCCTTTCTTGAAGATGACAGACAGATGTGCTGGGTTATACATCGCTCGATAATTTTCCTATGCGCACGGGCTGTATTCACAATATTCCCTCTTCACGTCTTGTTTAAGATCTCATAAACGGGCGCTTACTACGGTTCTAACTGCTTCAACTGAACTAAGGGTGACATCGGTATGCGACGACGATGTGTCTGAAAAATAACTCTTCGACTGCGCATAACGTTAATCCGACTTTTCTCGTTCGAGCGTATGTAAGATGCGACGGTCCTATAATGAGAGAATGTTTATGCATCAAGAATCTCATGATTCTTTTGGATGCTACGATATAAAATCTGATTTCGATCGCGCACTGACGGACAGACAATCGTAAATCGAATAAACAACATTAATCCTGATCCTTTTTTGTTCATATCGAATCTTTGCAGAATATATTCTTATATTATCTTCCTCTGTTCTTCTATTTATATCATAATTCATTGCATTCATTAGCTAAGTCATATTATCAGTTTGATAAAAATTTGATTTTATAGAACCCATTAATTTCTCATGCATTTTTCTATATTCTTGTCTCATTATTTCTATTCTTCTCTAAAGAACCTGATCTCTTCGTGAATCCAGTCCGCCCTCGGATGGTTTCACGTCAGACTGACTTAATTCATGGCCATCTTAGTTACCTCCATGAGATACCAGTATCACCTTATCCCAATGGCAGAAAAGAAAAGACTCGAAAAAGGCGCGATTTAACTCAACGACTTGTCTCATAAAGTAACATTAATTGATAATTTTATATATTCATCGTAGTCGACTTTGAATCCAGGCAAAAAATGCAACAGAACAATACGAATCTTTATATACATAAAGATATTGAATAAAATAAAATCAAGTTTTTGTTGAAATAATATCCATAAAAATGTGAATGTTCTAAATAAAATCATTAACTATTCAAGTTTTATCGATAAAGAAGCATAAAAGCCAATGCAAGGTGACAATGCAATTACATATTAATTCAATTTACATATGTATTGATAAACGTTTCGACCATATATCTGGTCATCTTCAGTATCAGAAATTAAAAAAACCTATTATTATAAGTCTAATTTAAAATTATATCAAAATTTAATTCTCCGAGAATATTTTTTAATCGTAAACATACTGAGAGAAGATGACATCATTATTACATTATTATACATAATATTTGGCTGAAAACGTTTGCTTTTCTTACGCAAAATTGTTCATGGATAAGACAAGAGGAATGGAAGGCTAAAGAGAGTCATGAATAAAGGATGAGACAAAATCCCATGTAGTCATGTTAGACTGGGGAACGGCAGATCCAGTCTTGGTAGCTTCGGTGTGCGCAGCCAAGCTTACAGCGCCATTAAAATAAAATAAAGCCTCCCTCTGCCTCCACATCCCACCACCCTATTCCACTCGTACCGCTGCTATCGGCCGCCGCCGCCTTCGTCTTTCACTTTCATCTTCTCTTATCCGGAGCTTTTTTTCTTCTTCCTACTTATTTTTCTCTCCCTTTCCGTTTCTTTCTTACCGGCGCGGCGCTTCTCACTCTCTCTTTCGCTTTCTTTGTTTTTCTCCCTTTCTTTTTCTCGCACAGAGGCATATTTTCTCTCTTGCTTTACCTTCCAACTGCCTCCTGCCATCAGCATTTTCAGAATGTTGCCAACGTAGACAGCCAAGGCGTAAACATGAAATCATTGCTGAGTATACGAGCAGAAGAGCCGTCTATATGTGCCTTTTGAGAGGATCCGCAATGTTCGTACAGATCACGACGCTTATAATAACACTTAACCGCCGACAGTGAATGGCTGCATGTTGCAATTTCTCTTCTTTGTATCTATTCTTCCCTTTTCAACTGTTCGCGGTTATCGGTCAGGGCGGTTTCTCGGCACGTTCGATTTTTTAAATATTTTACTACTTCAAGATAGATGTCATGTCTTTGTTCTTTGATTTATACCTATATACATAGCTATTGATATCGTGATTTAGTAATAAATATATTAAAAATAAATTCGCACCTTCCACTCTGTATACAAAACAATTTAATGAACGTTTCGTTACGTATCGTAATGTGTGTAATGTATCATAGTTATTGCGAGATATCGTACCTGAGAGAGATTACAGCAAATTTAAATATTTACTCTCTACAAACATATAACGCAGTCATAAAAGTCCTATCAAATACTTCGCGATATATCGCGTCAATCTTTTTCTCTTCCAAATTATAGGCTATACATTAATTAATCTATCGATATAAACTACAATATATTATATTTGTAGCCAGTGACAATCAGGTGACTATGTCTTTTATAATTCATTAGATTAAGAATTAAATTATATCCTTAGCCATTTCTCTCAACATTTTATATCATTTTCATTTTCATGATTATTCATTCTATATTTCATTCTATGTACAAGCGATAATTATTCACATCACGATCTAAGTATATTAGTTATTAGTTATATATAGTTTGGATCATTAAAACAAAAATATGTTCATATCAACATACTAACGAATGGAAATGTGTGACAAATTTTTGATTGAAAATGAAATCATGAAATTAATCGAAGAGGAAAGCAAAAACGAAATCACATTTGTTCGTCGAGGACCCAGTTCATCCCAAGCTAACGGAATGATTCTATTAGCGATACCATTAACGACTCGTGTTTATTATGCTTGACGCTCGCTTTTATAGTTATAAGTGTTATAACTTGAAGTGTGCCCCTCTCTTCGTTCTTCTTTTACTAGTTTGCTCGCGTGAACAAGGGTGACTGACTCCAATTAGGTTTGATATAGATGTATCTGACAATATTTGTGTCCTAACAAAGGAAAAAAATAACTTTACTGTTCTACAAGTTATAGTTTATCTCATGCAAAGCGAGTATAAGTGTATTTATTTTCATCTCTTCGTCCTATGTAAAAGTCTACGGTTTTGTCTACATTCTAAACTTTGACTTATTTTCTTTTTGTAATTATTATTAATTTCGAAAATATATAAGTCGTATACATTTGTATGTAAATAAAATCTTCTATAGAGCGATAATGCGAGAAGGACACGGTTTATTTTAATTATATCCATAAAGGGGTGGGACTCGTATGCTTAAGGGCGGTGACAAATTCGAGGGAAGAAGATGATACAGGAAATAGAAGGGAGAGAAGGGTGATGACTGTGGGTTTGGAAGAGGGAAGATCATATGGAAGGTCCAGAGAGAGTCCGGATATTAACAACGCGCACTCTGATACGCGGGACGCATGAATTCTATGAGAGTACTGAAACGTAGTTTATATGTATATATAATACTAGCATTCCCAATAATCCGGTCCCCTTTCATTTCCGTTTCTGTTCATAAATCTTGGTAGGTAAACGTCTACTCGTGCGTAGAACATTGTGTCTACGGCATTTCTCACACAAAAACTCGGTGTTTATTATAGAAACGATTGTAAATCTCATTTCCTTCTCACTGAACAAATTTCACCTGACAATGTGCCGATCGAGACTATAATGATTAACGATGTTATTAAAGTACGAGCAATCGACATTTAGTATCTTATTTTTTCCAATTTATTATTAGAATGCACATGATAGATTTTGATTTAATAATGGCAGAATAATGGTTTCAACAAAAAAGAGTTTCTAATGTCATCCAAAACTGTTAAGGAAGATATCCTACTACATTTCGAGAATAAGCTATTTCTTCTCGATTAAGCAGTTTTCTTATATCTTTAATTCAAAGAAAATTCTTTCGAACAAATTGTGATATATATATATATTATATATTAAATATAATATTATATTATTATTAATAAGATACCATGCGTTTTAATTCAAAAGACTTCTTAAGAAAAAGATATTTCAAGAATGAAAAAATGCAGCTACATTTTTCTAAAATCCTAAGTAGCACAAAATATAGCTGCCATAAACGAGCGGCATAGGATAAAATATTATCTTGGCTACCTTGATTATCAAGAACGAATGCACAAGCAATCTAAAGTGAGGAGCTAAGATAACGGTCAACACGCTGTCGCCATCATGCAGTTTTAAACCTCGACTAAATGCATAACGACGAAATATTTCGAAGTCGTGTGGAATTCTGTAGATATATATTTTCTTTAAAAATCACGGATATTATGAATTACTGTAATTTATAATTTATTCAAATACACATATATACAAAACTTTTGTTTAAAATATTAAAGAAGAGAAAAGAGAGAATTGAAACAAAATCTCCAATATTCCAAATAATGTCAAAAATATGTATAAATATGTGTTATATTTTTCGCAACGTTGAATGTAACGTTCCTTTTAATTACGTCTAAGATTAACACAAATTAATTCATAATTTATGCTTACTGTTCTTATTGCGGACACTAGTTATACCTTCGGTAATAAAACAAAGATTACAATGTTAAGTACGAGGGCAAATCAATAAGTACCCGTGTTTGAAGACAGGTGACGTTGCTGATGCAAGTTGGCATTACCATCGTGTACTACCATCTTTCAAACGCCATACAAAATTTCAGAATGATTCATGCAATAGTCTTGATTTGACAGTAATTCGTAGTGAGAGTGTTTGATGTTTTCCAATACAATGAAAAAAGAACAATATCGATCCGTGATTCGCTTTTTATTTTTGGATGGAAAAACGTGCGAAGAAATAAAAACGAAGTTGGATGCCGTCTATGGGAACCCTTCACCATCTATGACAACCGTCAGATATTGGTTCAACGAATTCAAACGTGGTCGTTCGTCTGTTTTTGATGAGGAACGCCCAGGCTGCCCGCAGACGTGGTTACTGAGGAAATCGTTGAAAAAGTCCACGACATGATTCTCGCTGATCGCCGAACGAAAGTGCGTGAAGTAGCAGAGGCCATAGGCGTGTCGTATGGAACGGCATTCAATATTTTGCATGATATTTAGGAATGAAAAAGCTGTCGGCCCGATGGGTGCCGCAATTGCTCACGGTGGACAACAAGCGAATGCGGCTATCAATTTCAAAGCAATTTGGAGCTGTTCAAACGCAATCCGAAGGAGTTTTTGCGTCGAGTAGTAACCGTTGATGAAACATGGATTTATTATTACACACCGGAGACCCAGGTACAGTCAAAACAGTGGATTTCACCCGGCAACGTGCTCCGAAGAAGGCCAAAACGGTCCCATCAGCCGGAAAAGTGATGGCCACTGTTTTTTGGAATGCGCAAGGCGTAATCTTCATCGACTACATAGGGAAAAGCAAAACTATCACGGGGAAGTACTATGCTGACTTATTGGGCCGATTCGATGTTGAATTGAAGAAAAAACGCCCCCATTTGGCGAAAAAAAAAGTGTTGTTCCATCAGGACAATGCACCGGCTCACTCCTCCGCAGTCGCCACAGCCAAATTGGTCGAATTGAGGTACGAATTGCTGCCGCGTCCACCATACTCTCCGAATTTGGCCCCCTGCGATTTCTTCTTGTTTCCAAACTTGAAAAAATGGCTCGGTGAAAAAAGATTCACATCGAATGAGGTCATTGTCGAAATAGAGGCCTATTTTGCAGAGTTCGACAAATCGTATTTTTCGAAGGGGTTAAAAAAATGGCAGAAACGTTGGGAAAAGTGTATCCTCCTAAAAGAGGATTACGTTGAAAAATAAAAAAAAATTTTGTGAAAATCTTGCGTCTTCATTACTAACACGGGTACTTATTGATTTGCCCTCGTATGTACGGAATTTCAAGGAAATATTCTCGCAATTCTAATCTTCTGAATAATACTACCGTTTGTACTCGGTAACCCTCATCCTAGCCCTTTACAGAGGACTCTCGACAGTACGAAACGACGACATTGACGAAACTACGATCGTGATTACGCATTCCAGACACTCCACGGTCATCAAGTTTATTTCAGAGACCTAACGACATAACGCAACTTTGAAGCTATTGTCTAAACGTCTCTTTATAACTCTGACGAATACCGCGTGTGTCACTCAATACATTATCCGAAAGCAAGTTTTAATCTGAAATAGAAGATAGCAGTAGAAGTCTTATTAAAACTAGCGAATAGAGAATTAAGAACAGCTCAGATATTTCACTTCCGGAACACGTTATTTGTCTTGCCGCTATCATTTCGCATCTATTTGCGGCGCTGCAACATAATCCGAATAAGCCGCGGAAAAAGTGTAGATCCACAGCTGTAACGATCGGAACCATTGCTTCACGGAAGTCGGTCTTCCCGAAGCGCGCTCGTTCGACTGGTCATTTGATGGGCAATAGACACTGGGTGACCATTCGACCGGTCATCCAGCACCGGACAAACGCGTCTGTCTCTTTCCGCGCCCTCTCTCTTTCTCTCTCTCTCTTTGTCGCGTTAAACGATTATTTTTGTTGACGTCATAAATCCTTTTAAACGCGGTACTCCGAGTACCCTGATGTATATCCACACGTACCTACATATTCTCGAGAACTATCGCTTTTCCCTGATATCTCACTTACGCGACAATCGTTCCCGACATCGTGATCACAGCGTAGCGTACGTCAATGTCTTTCGTAAGCGATCTGATTTTTACGGTTCCTATTGGTTTGTAGTGCTTGGCACGTAAGAATAGTCAACGTTCTTCCGCTTTGTCTCGTTTTCATGTAGTAACAATAGATGAGAAACAATTAACTACTGCAGATTAATTACTGCGATAACTATTCTTTACATCACAGGATACTTCATCTGACACCATCATTCAATATCTATAAAAATTTTTACAAAAACAGTACACACGCAGCAATTTCGACTATTAATTCGATATACATATAATTGAAAATTTTTAATATAACGTTAGGATTATCTCTGTCATTTATATTTAGCATTTTTTATTAATTTAAAGTATTCTGTTTAAACAGAATCTGGTCACGTTTTAACTTTCAATATTAAGTATTTTAATACCGAGTAGGTACATAATGTTAAGTACGTAATGAATAAAAGCTAATCAAGACGTCATATATGTATGAACCTAAAATCTATAAATAAATTCTATTTCTTTAGATATCTACGATCTCTTGGTTTAAGTTTTTTATAAATTGCCATTTGCCTTTGAAATAAGATTCGATGATATTATCATATACGGTAATAAAGACAGACTATTAAAATATTTTATGTCAGTTCTATGATTCTAAAAAGACGTATTAGCAAATAATCATTCAAATTCAAGTATATTAATCGTATAGTATATTCATTTTTTCTTCATCGGTATTATGTTTGTTGTATATGTATACTATTGTCGCAATCGTGACATCAAAATATGATCTCATTATTATGTGATAGATATTATACATATAATTATAGTAAATGTTGTTTTTCGTGAAAATATTTATTTTGTATGAGATTATCATTTATTGATTAATCTTTAGATAAATCGAGATGCATTAGTAGAAATAACTTGTTTGCAATACAATTTTATTAAATTTTAATATACATACTTTATGTAATTCAATTTTATTATACTTGCACTACATTACGCTAGGCAACAGCTTTGATTGGTCGTCTGTAATCAAGCTTATAGTTTTGTAAGTTGGATATACTCAGAATAATCATTATCGTCTACATGTCAGTATTATTAATGCACTAATGAAAGACATAAATGAACTGATCATGAAACTTAATTACTTAGCTACGTCAGGGACGATAGTAAAAATCTTTTTTACAATTCCTAATTGATTGGTTGGATGATTGGAATCAATCGAAGTTTGAATTAACCTTTATATCAATTGACTTTTTATTTAAAAGTTCTTTTAAAGCATTGATTGCTCAGACATTTGAAAATAATCCGGAAGCCCTTGCAGAAATCCAAGAGCTTGGGAAACGAGTTGAAAAAAAGAACCCCAAAAGTAGTAAAATAGACGTCCCCAAAGCAATCCTAGTAACCTTAATTACTTTATTGACAGAGATTACATTTTAGGCGGCCAACATAAAACTGTTTTTTTTTACTTGACCTTTCTGGCATTAGAACTCCTTGGTTAGACCTGGCTTCCGTGTTTTTCTTTCTGCAAAGTGTTTTCAGATTTTCTTAGCGGTCAAAATAGTTTCACTGACTTTCGAAACAGGTACCACAAAAGGATGCGGTCAAGAAACGGTATCGGAACGAATCCTTTCAGTAAATTGGGTTCGAATTAAATTATATTCATACGAAGTTCAAAGAAATCTGTTTAGCATGCTTACAGATATACATATATGTATATATCATGTATTATTTAAATTAAATTATCTCGCAATTCTGATCGTTATACAAATCGCAATTATTATCATGCATTTACTATTTCTTAACAGAAAGAGAAAGAAAAAAATTCTTTAGCAATCTCCGATACAAGAGTTTTTTAATTAACAAAACCACACCTAATTTTCCCACTGTATTCCGTCATAGATTTATTCGAAAAGGTTGCAGATAGTAATTCGATTAACATCGCGCGCCGCGCAAAATAAGATTCATTGTAGTCACAAATCCCTCGTAAGGATTCAAACATTTAACGTTGGCTACATACTATGACTTTACAGCGGCCGACGTAACAGCCGCCTATATATTTACACGCATATTTACGACTGTCCACTCTGCTCCGTGCTAGCACGCTTCGAAACAAGAGCCAACGTGGCGCACTGTTAGGCAGAGTTTTAGCCGCCGCATCCTGAAAGCCCCACAGCGCTCACCGAAAAACAAATAAATCAATGAAAAAAATATTTTAAGAAATAAAATCAATATATAAGATATCTCTAATTGGCAGCAATTATTTTCAATAGAAAGACATTTCTAAATATATATATATTTTTGAAAACTGCTAGTATAAACTTGCAATTAATCACGATTAAAGTATCAAACTTGTTGAAAAAATTATATGTCAATGTGTGAATAAATTTTATTTCGATGTATTTGTACTAATGAATAATCGTAATAATCGTTCAAATTTTCAACAATTTAACATGTATGTATTTAAATATGCTTGATCGTTGAAGCGTTAGTTTCGTTTATTCGAATAATTGTTTCTCAATGTAAGATTTACGTTTGAATAATATTTATTCTTGAAAAAGAGAGAAAGAGAAACATAGAAAGTCTAGCACAAATTATATGTAATAAAATAATTTCTACGGTTTGCCACTTCTATTGGAGTATTATAAGATACTTATAAAAGGAAAAGATTTCAGTCAGCTCGCCATTTCAGTCGCCATCACAAAAAGCTCGAAAACTAGTTTCCATCAAGAGTACAAATCATTCTAGTCCACCGTGATTCTGGTTTTAATAGCCGAGCAGGGAGCAGGACTCACTCAACAAAATATAAAAGCGTTAAACATTCCATGGTTGGTTTAAAAATTCCATAAAAAAATTATTAGATATGCAGACTAATGGAATAAAATGTTCCTGTGATATAGGACATTTAAAATGAAGAAGCGATTTCTAATAATCTTCATCTAATATATTCTCGTTACTTTGTTCTAAATTAAAAGATCATCCTGTTACAAAGATGCCAAATTCTTATCGCACTGAAAAAAGTGTTGAAATATGAGGAAATCGATTATTATAAAAAATTTCTGCATGCGCGAGAATGAAGTTCGACGTCGTTATCACTCATGGTGAAAATGTCACGTAATTTGAAATTCGTCACGTTTCACGGCTTATTATAATTACGACTAAAGTGTTCAGCCGTAACTATACGTCTTGCTTACTCTCATTATTTATCTTTCTCATTGCAAGAAATTAGAAACGTCCATTAATACCATATTTGTCTATCTCATTTCATATTAGTACTGTTTTTTAAATATTGCAACACTTGCAAAAAAAGTAACATCGTCGAAAGTTAGAGATTGAACTTTAAGCTGTTCAATTTATTTTCTTCTGCTATTTTTTTCCTATTGTCAAAGATGTATGAATACAATCTACGATTCAAAATGCTTCGCCATGAGCGCGAAACAAAATTTTTTCTCAAAGTATCGTGTCAACATGGCCGATTTACATGTAGCCATCATCCAAGGCATCTCCATCTTTGACTCATGAATCGGTCGAATGAGTTTAAGTCCGTTGCAACTTGCTACAGTTACTACTGCCGCGCTCTTGGAATCTTCAGACGACACAATCGATACCGAAGAGTAAAGGAGAGTAAAATGGAGACGGATTGGTGGAAAGCGTCGAAAGAGAGAATGGCGGTAACTGCCGAATCGAGCCGCGCGGAGAAGGTACTGACGAAGAGAGCAGGCGGAAGACTGCGTGGAAGAAAGAGGGAGGCGGGCAAGGGAAGTCTTAAAAAGCAGCTTGGGAATAAAACTAAAAAAAAAGGGACGAGAGCGCAGGCGACAGTAAAACGGCGAGCAAACGGCCGCCGAGGAGATTCCGCGAGCGGATAATTGTGTAAGTGGACCCCTCACGTTGCGTTGCTTCGATATTGGTACGAAGACAGCTCCGACCAGTTTTGATATCCTGCTTGCGATGGATTGGCAACAACGCAAAAAAATAAGCAATATTTCCAAGAATAATTTCAATGGCCGTCTTTTTAAAATGTGTATTAAACTGTACAACTGTTAAATATTTTCGTTTGCTCTCTCTTGGAACGATTTAATATTTCACAATTATTTCAAAATACTTATTACTATATAATTTTTCTCTCTCTTTCTCTCTCTCTCTCTCTCTCTCTCTCTCTCTCTTTCTCTACCAATATTGTAGTAAAAACGTAAAACAATTATTTCGAAGAGCAATTTTTTAAATTTCCTCCGCTCTACAGTCAAGTTCTCGAGATTGTCAAGACGAATGAATTAGTAACAACAAAAATGTATGAACATTCGTAACGTTAAGAAACTGTAACGGTCTCGTCATGAACTCGTGATGAACGAAAACCAATTCATCCATCTCCTGATTAAAGATATAAATCATACACCGATCGGCAGGAACTCGCTTCTCGATAGCGAACCTCGAAGTACATATCTCGCGTCGGCGCGCGTGATTAATAGTCCCGCTTGCTCAGCAGGATCAAAGATCTGATGTCGATCCAAGATGGTGAACTACCTAACAACTCTAATGCTCGTACGCGCGCGTTATCCGTATATCGAATATACCGTGCAGCACGCGGCGACGGTAGCATTTATGGGCATCACCGGCGTGAATATTTATGCGGCGACCATTATCGTCTACATAATAGCAGGTATAGCAAATGCGGATAAGCGAACCTCGAACCTGCAATACGACGAGTCTCGAGTCGGCAAGCCGTGTCTTGGAACCAGATGAAACAACGCAGGACCGTAGCAAGGCCAACAGCACACACGCAACAAATTTCGATCATTTCGTTCTATCATATATATCGCATGTATCTGATTGACGTCTAACGCAATTCTATAATGTAATAAATTCTAAGTAATTCAATTTACTGATACTATACAGTAAATACAATTCTACTTATGATGGATTGACAATTCACTAAATGTCATATTAATGACATCAAACCCTCACAAGTATATTTTAATATTTAATATAATATCGAGATTGGGTGGCCATCTTTCCAGACGCTCTTGAAACTGCTACGCCGATCCATCCTCTTTTTCTCCGATTGGAATATCGATTACCGAAAGCCTTAAGGAAATAATTTCTGCTACGCGGCTGGAAACGCCCATGACTGTGGCTGGCCATGGAACATCGGGGAGCGCGACGGTTGATATCTGTCCCGAAGAGATATGAAACGCCTATGCTGTACACCATGACCATGCTGAGCCTATAGCTAGGCCGGTGCACGGTATAAGGCCAAGATCCTAAATCACATTTGACTCCCGTAATGGGATTGCCGAGAAAGCCTAAACCCCAGAGGAATGAAATCTCTCTGATAGTAAATCTACCTCTTTCATGGAGCTCCCCCGCGCCACCATCTTTTTCCAGACGCCGAAATGCCTCCCACGGTTGCGGCGGCATCCATTTTTGGAGTCTCATTCCACGCATTCGGAATGTGAAACATGCCACCACATTGGAGATTAGGGTCCGGCAGGCTGCACTAAGACCAGTTCTGACGTCAAAATTAAGCCGTGCAATGCGTCCATAAGTTTTTTTTATGTACATATTCCGGGACGTTCAACAACAATCCTTCTCGTAAATCAGGAACTTTTTCCTAGTAATCGTAATTTCTTCGATCGTAATCTGATCTCTAAATCGAACATACATTTTGCGAAATATGTATTTGTTAATGTATTATTGACCAAAATCGCGAGCGATGATATATATGGACACATTCAACTATCTTTGCGATCACATCGAGTTGTGCGAAAGAGCAATCAACATCGTGCAAGTACCACTTGAAATATACGACGAATAACAATTTCGGAGAAAGTGCCAATTTCGAACAACGTATTCTAAAGAAGTTTTATTTACGCGCGCACAAAGTTTCCATTAAATAGAAGAATATCGATAATAAACTAATATTTTTATATATTGTCATATAGATTTAAAAAATTAACTCTTCAGCGATAAAAAATAAAAATAAAAAAATACGCCGAATGGAAAGAAAGGATATTATACAGAACACGTTCTTTCGAAAAACGCCACTTAAAGTTTGTTTCATTTTTAACACACGAACTACGCATGTCTTACAGGTTCTATTTAAAAAAAAAAGAGAGAAACTTCCGTCTCTAGGTTTAGAAATACTTCTTTTCCTGCACCTTGTAAAATCTTTTCGTAGAAAAACGCGAAAACCGAAGTGAAATCGGAGTGGAATGTAGGCCGGTCACTATTTCGACGAGAAATAAGCAGCTAAGAATCTCCAAAAAATACAACCGAACAAATCGAGGGAGTTGGTAGACTCAACGAAGAGAAATAAACCGGTCGAGAGAGTGAGAATATGTTTCTGTCTTCGACGTCTCTTGAAAACGTCAAAATCGTTTCGAGAGCAATAAAGACAATTGTTATTGTTCGGAACTGACCAGACCATGTTTTCGCAGATTTAGTTCGTCTACCTTCTGACGTCCTTTTCTACTCCATCATTGCCTCGGTCGCTATCTCCATTTTTTCTTCGCATTTTATTCTTCCCCACAACCATGCAAGCATCATCGTTTCATGAGAAATTTATTAAAGCCTACGTAATCTATTATTAGTTTCTCGGAGTATAAACGAAAAGCATACATTTCGAGTGCTCGTCATAGAAGCAAACGTGATATATTAAAGATACCAAGATACCGAGATAGAGACCGATGTAGAAAGCAATTTTTAGATTTTAGTTAAATGCCACTCACCATCGGACTGATTTTGGAAGAAAGAAGTTATGACGGGGCTCCAAACGCGGTAAAAACGAAGAGATCTACTTCTCGAGCTCGCGCAAGTTCGTGAGGCCTGTGGCGTCTCGTTTCACGTGTTAATAAATAGCCGCGTTATTACCGGCAAGCTAATTCCTCAGTCACTCTCTTCATTTAACGAAGCCAATTATGACAGGCATAAATGTAAGCACTTAATAGTTGTGTACACAAACGCACGCGCGCGAAACACGGCGCCGTGACTCCGCTGGGTCGGTTCTCTCGCTGATCTAATATCGCAATAAGCGCACAAACATAACTGTAGCACACCATCCTAACGTTTGTGAAAGCAATTTTCGCTCGGATACTCGCAAATTTTCCCCCGATATGACGAACACGCGCAACGAAAGTATGATACATGCTAAAACAGAAATTATCTCTAAGCTGATTAATATTCAATCAATCGTTCAAAGAATTCACCGTTTTGTACATCTTTTTCTCTCCTTTTTAAACACATTAATGTTTCACAGAATTGAAACGTTGAAACACAGAAATGTTAAGAAAAAAAATTGAAAACGTCGCACTATGCACATCGATCCGTTTTATGTATCATTCATCCGGCGCTCCCAAACGCGACTGAAATGCCGCGAGCGGTTATTGCCGCCATGATACTTTTATTGTGCATTAATTCTGTGATTGTCGTTACGAAATCAATTTGCCACGATACTTGAGGCGTCGTAAAGTTATTTAACGTGTATTATAAAAACAGCGTGCTTATGTGTTCTCTCACTTCGATATTTTCGTCCCTGCTCTTCGCTTCTACGCGGCCTATATAACTACGTTGCCTCATAAATATTTATTTACACATGACGACTCGTTCTGATTTACCAGCAGGTTTCAATGCATTTTACCAACTTTGAGTAGTGTAATATGGAGATTGATTACAAACAAACGTGTCAGACACGTTATCAAAGTAAGAATATCATCTATACTTGAGCAACTTAGCGGATTTATTCAATTGTGATAGGTGTGATGAATAAAAAGACAATGCTCCATGCGGGTTGTTTCTTTCTGCATCTTTAGAAGCTTCAAACTATACGATAAGTTTATAATTATTTTATAATTATTCAATTTCATTAAAACAAAAAAAATTTAACAAGATTTTTAAGAAGACTTCTTGTTACATATAACGTAATACTACTAAACAATATAACGCTTGGCAAAATGATATTAAGTGTACAATACCTTTCTAAAATTGATAGATTATATATAAATGATGCAAAAAAATCCTAATTCCTGTTTTCCTTCATAATTCTTTAATCTTTGCAATATTCTTAAAAAAAAACCACCCGACAGCTTTCGTTTGAAATACAAAGAAAGCAAAAAAGTATGCTGAGAATCCCATTTAGTTGAATCAATTAATTTTTTGTTTGGATTAGGGATGTAATCGCTATTTTGAAACATCATATCATTATCCCTTTTGATATTCGATATTTGCATCGAAATTTTTAGTTTCCGTATCGTAGCATATCGGATCTGGAACGTAAATATCAATTGATTCGATACAAAGGTTGTATTTCCAAAATTCAACCGCATAAACGTAACAAGGATGTCAATTCGGGGACAATTTACGACATCGCGATCAACGCCATCATGAATATTAAAAGAAATTTTATGTTTCACATTATCTTTGTTAGTTGATACACTTATATGTATAAAATGACGAATACGAGTATATGTATTGTATAAAATTATGTATAAATGCATAATTTTTTATTCTCATCAATCTTTCTCCCATTCCCATTTGTGTATGTATAAATTTACTAAAATATTTATAATTCTATTGATAAATTAGTGAATTTACCTAGTGATTTTTTTTCAATTTTTCTTTAAAATCGAAAATTCGTGCTATTCATATGTCTCTATATAATAAAAAAAGAAGTAACGATATTCCCGAATATCGAATCATTTCCAATTAATATATCGCCGTATCGATATTGCGTATTTCGATTCATATTGATACGAAATATCGATAGTCTATGCTTTTCCGCACATCCCTAGTTTGGATATAGGCAAAAAAAAAACAAATTCTTGGTTGATGCAATAAAATAATTTAGTTAAAGCAAAGCATTTTTGGTTATCGTAATATTTTACTTGTTTCTGATAAACATCTTTATCAAATGTCGATGTTTAACAAGTCGATGTCAGAAACAAGTAAAATAACAAATTATTATAATAACCAAATGTTTGGTTCAACTAAATTATTTTATTACATCAATCAAGAATTTGTTTACCCATATCCAACGAAGAAGTTAATTGATTCACTTAAATGAGTTTCTCAGTGTATAAGTCAGTAATACTTTTATGTATATAAATTCTTTATATCCATATGAACATCCAGATTTTTACTGCATTGTTTACTGTTTTACTATTATAGATTTTAAATTCTAATTCGAATATCCGAGTCCGTGACGATTAATCCCTCTATATACGTGCTTTTATTAACAGATAAAAAGTTGCATCTTAGAATTTTTTCTAATTTAACAATACTAAGAATGTCAGAATGACTTTTTTCTCTCTTTTATTTAGATTTTCTATTAAGCATATTATTAAATTATCTTAGACTTGCTTTTAATTCTTATTTCTGTCACAGTAAAGTAATATTTTCTAATAGAAATTATAATATTGTGAGATGATAGGACACCGGATATCAAGCTTGAAACTTGATAGATTATTACTCCGTTAATAATCTCTAACACTCAGAATTAGAAACACTTATTATCTATTAATACCTTAAATCTGCCATGTGTTTAGTATATTTATTCAGAAACTTCTGTAGAAGATAACGCGAGCTATAATAACTTTATAATGGTGAAAACAAAACATTTTTATCACAATTGATCACTGTTATACTTTTTTCCTCAATTTATGGCTTTGGTGAACACTTGCGGATTATAATGAATCAATATTAAAATCACTAGGTTCTATTTTCTTTATATTTTACGAAAAAATATATAAATGTAATGTAGTTAGACGTGCCGCTCAAGAGAAACTGATCGCTCGTTTTGGTTACTGGAAGCAGTAGAGTCCTTCGAGATCCGACGGCCGTCGCCAAAGACGACTCGTTCGTTGTTTGCTCAAATGATTATCATGGTGTAACGAATAAATACGCGGTGCATCTTTCAAAGTTATGCCGTCGTCTTTCGTAGCCGAAACCTGCGATGCCGTTTTCTCAGAGGACTCGGGATAAAGTGTCAATTCAGAAACTTGTCGCAGCGGAAAAAAGTCAGGGTAAAAACACGATAACGCGTGGAACGTTTCCGTTATACACTGATTAAATTCTCAGTTTATATCTCATCAAAACGTAAACAATGATGTAATGTGCAATTTTCTATGGATTCTTATGTAATTATATATGTATTATATTATATTTCAGTTTGCCTAATATGATATATGTATATTATCTAAGCAGTATTATCTAACTAAGCAGTTAAAAATTTGCACAACGTATGAATAACATATTGAAAGTAAAATAGAAATAAATTTGAAAAATGTTAAGTGCTGTTACATTACATGAAATGTGAAAATAATTAATACAAAATTAGAATTTGTAAATGCGTTTAACAATGCATTTAAATATAATATATTAATAAAAACGATAATAGTGTCAATTATCAAACGCGATGTTTCTGTTTAATCTAGCGCACCAAATAATTAGCGAATAAGTATTATTATTACTACAAAAAATTGTAAAACAGATGTAGGATAAAAGCAAAGATTATGGAATAGCTTTTTTTAAATTAACATTGCTTCGATATAAATGCATATGAAGATTTTAAATTTACACAGAACTCTTGAGGAATATGTTAGCTACAACATCCAATAAATGAAAGTCGCCAAAATTTAAGTCCAACGTCAATATTAACAAAAAAATCAAAAGTGAGAAAATGGGGGGTCTAAAAAAATGGAATGTAACATGGAATACCAATGAAATTTTGACCATAGTAATAAATAACACAATAAATGAAGTCCAAATTTGCTTATTTATATAAACTGATCAAGAAAAATAGAAAACTGTTCAATTTTTATTATACAATAACACAGAAAATATAATAACATCATTACGAACGTTATTACGCATGGACAATAAAGAATACAATTAAATCTTGAATCAAATTAAATTATGACGTACAATAAATATTAGCATCTAAAATAAACATTATTCACAAGAAGAATCAAAAAGTTATATTCTCAACCCTCGATGTATTCCACATTACCTGCATGTCGTCATATAACAAACAAAGTCTTTCCGTAGCAATAAACAAGTTTGAAATAGCAATTAATCTGCATAATATTGTTCTCCTGACGTAACGAAAATGAATAAATGTTAATTGTAGCAAAACGGTTGGTCGGGCCGAGCTCATTGCTTGTTATGACATGTTTGGTAACAGTTGCAATAACTTTCAGCGATTGCCGCCAGATTGCAATGCTTTGTTTAAAAAATAAGCCACTATTCCATATTAGTAGCCTATGCCATAATCCCTGCTTTTACCCTAAGTAAAATGTCCAAATGAGCTTCAACGGTTGTTGCGTAAATAATAGTAAGTAAATAATATATTGATTAGACAATAAAACATAATTCGCAAACAATTGGAATGTACAATACTTATCAACAAAGTTAACTACACAACAACTTCACTACACAAAAACTACACATCAAAGCAACCTACCAAATTGCAATTACTTCATTAATAAATATATTTCAATTATTTGCAGATTATATAATATTTTATTACCATATAAATTATTTACACACTACAACCGCAGAAGCTCATATAGACATTTTACTTTTAATTCATTCTAGGAGCCATAAAACTATTTTTATTTTAAAAAATTGTAATTGTTTATCTACAATTATATATTGTATCTAATACACAGACGTAAAATATTATCGTCCCATTAACTTTAAAACTAATAAGTTTAATAAAGTATGTAATTATATAATATACCATAACTTTTAATATATTATAAACTAAAGAGTGTAATTTGCAAGATAAATAAACCACACAGATATGTAAAAAACTTTTTGAATTAAGATTTATTCAATATACTACACATAATTTTATATATTAATTTTATATATTATGCATTAATTGTTCCCTTTACATTATATTTTTTGTCCTCATTAAGAAATAAATTTAACATCAGTGTACAGTTTTCTGAATTTATGTAAAAGATTTCTATATTTTTGAAAGAAATATTACCGTATCAAAGAAGGGGTAACTAAAAAAGTCACATTAGAAACTGCCATCTAGCGAAATTCTGTGTAATATCGATTGATACATGTTGGAAAAGAAGATATCTAAAAAGATCTTCCATGGATAAAACAGGATTTCAAGAACAGTTATCTCCTAACGAGCAGTTATGCTCACGGTAATAATAAATATTTTCAAATGTTTTTAACATTTTTATAAAATTAGATAATACCATATGTATTGTAAGATCTAATATTGCTTCCGCATTTATTGATAATTATGTTTCTAGAAAACTACATATGTAAATATGTAGTATAAAAACATTAACAATAAGAATAAAAGCAAGTTGATATCGCAAATATGTTGGGTGTATCTCAAAAAGCGCCTACTAATCATATAGCATTATTTTTTATCAAAAACTGAATCAAAAATTCATTTATTATTTTACAATTTTCGCAATTCTTTTTTATTAATTACCCAATGAGCAGAATGCATAAAATCGATACATAACACAATTCTAAGATATTTCTAAGAGTTCTTTGAGAACCATCTTTAAGATATTTCACAAAGAACACTGAGATATTTTAAAGTTATCTTATGTGTCAATTTTACATGCTTATTTCGTAATGTATAGAAATTAATATCTCATTAACTATTAGAAAAATTGTAAAATGGTTCAAAATTTTTCTCAATTTTTTATTAGGAGTAGCGCTATATGATTATAATGGGCGTTTTTTAAGATACATCCTATGTATAGTATAAAAGAATATATTTAAAAAAATAATTTTGATTAGAAAATTTTATATGAAATCTGGACGTGCGTGTATCATCCATAAATATAATATATACAATTGATGTTCCATATGCGCGAAATATTAAACGCTTTTCTTGCAGAGCAACGACGAAGAAATCGAAGAAGCGAATAGAACGGACCTAGAGAGTTACATTGATGAGACTTTCTATACATTTATATAGGGCCAGTCCGGAGAAGTTTTAGTGTCTGCTGAGCGCTACGCTGTGCGAGATATTACCATCCATAAAATTTTACGAACCGAAAATATCAAGCTTACTTGGATACTAGTTTATACGCGTCTCCACAGCCTATAGTTGCTTCTCTTCGGCAATTACAGGCTTGCTTGATATTAAGGAACAGCGAAAACGTACGCGCGAAAATCTTATCTCGCTCGTGGTTACGATTATGAGGGAGGCATTGTATTTTTCTTTTTTTCGCAGAAACGGTGGCGAACCACTTAACGTCAAAGAACAAGACCGACATGATCCTTCAGGCAATGCCTTTAAATTCGTGTAATGGATTTACACGCATAGCGAATTTTATGAAGCGATGATTGGCGGTTAGTGAGCGAACGGCCTCCTAATTTTCTAAGTATCCCTATGCCAGCAATAATTCGAGCCCTCGTTATTGCAACAAAGTTAACGCGCGAAAAATTAGGCGTCGCCTATTTAGAACATAAACGCTCCCGTCTATTTCAGATTTATAGTCTGTATGGCTCCGTGAATATTTATTCATGCATTTATACTGTTTTTTTATACATCCAGTAAATATATCTATCTTTTAAATATTGTAAAATATTGAACTTGCATTTCTCTCTGTTCCTAATAAACCGGAAAAAATAATTTCGAATCGTTTATTTCTTATCGCTTTTTATGTATTCGTACAAAATATCTCAAGAAATATGCGCTACTGTATTATTTTTGTAATGTTAAATTTATTAAAAACAATCTGTAGAGAACTAATTTTTCCCGATTAAACATAGCAAAGATATAATTTTTTATTATTAACCCCGCCAGACCTAATTTTATTAGAATCATGTTAAAAAAATTTTTCAAATTCAGTTCATGTGTACTTAAATAAATAATTCATACTAAACAATTAATTTTTTCAAAATTTTGATTATTTTTTCAACATGCACCTACATTATTATGTACATCAGATCTCAGATGTCGATAGAATTAAATAATTTCAACAGATAATGTCTTCAAATTTGATATAGGGGAAAGTGGGTGAATTGTATGTACCTAAGGGAAATTTATTGTCCTGGAATGATTTTCCAAATTCAAAACGATATAAGTATGGAAATAGAAACTATAAACATTCTTCTATCATTACGTATCCTCATATCGAACAGATTTTTATTCAATAAGGTTATATTTGGCAAAAAAGAAAAAATGGAAAAGCGAAAAAATTACTCACGCGTCGGGTAATTGTGCACAAAACAAAAGTCGTAGGAAATGAATGAATTATGGAATGTTGACAAAGAGAAATCAGAAAATATATTTATTATATTGCAATATAAATATATATTAAATATATTTTAAATATATATTATATAAGCCCGCCGCGACCTGACTCGATATGAAATACGATTACTTCAACATCTCTTAACCAAATTTAATAAATAACAGCTCAAAAGACGCACATGTTAACATACTTTAATAACGTATACAACTTTAAACAAATAAATTAAAAATACGAATTTACCACCTTATTTTCTGAATGCTAAAATAACAAGAAAAGATGTGATTTTATTTTTTGTATTTCTCTGGGTAGCAACGTATTTACGTCGTATCTCTTTTGTAGTTATATCTTAAGAGGATGACCTCTTGCGTAAAAATTTCACCACAGTGATGTCTTCATCCATTGGAAAAGTACCAAACCAGGAGGATGCGCCCAATTACCCGCTGCGCACAGTTTTCCCATTTTCCCCTACATTACAATGTACGCTGTGTCTGAAGGAGTTAACGTCATTAGTGTCCTGCAATCATTGCACGATATTTTTTAGTAGTAATATTTTAAAGATTATAGTAAGATAAAAAAATCTAATATAAAAATGTCAAAATCATAATAATTTCTGTATTCAAAGTGATCAAAACTGGCTAATGGTATATTCGGGTATATAGAGTTTGCACGTTTAAGTTCACCCCAAAAAAAAATATTCTGCCATTTAGCGGTTTCGTGTTAATATCAGAGAATTTTCCATTTATGTATGACCTCAAGAGGATACTCTACAAAATAAAGGAATTTCGTATAACCTTAAAGGATTTAGGATTGCGATCCTCTCAATATTAGAAGAATGTCTTGTATGTACTGACGTGCACGCGTATTACTGTAGAACGTAAATGACAAACCTCTTCTAACAAGTAAGCGTGCCGCTAGTATTTTGTGTATTCTTTTATTTCAAAAGGCTATTCGAGTTATTATAATAAAATTTTCTATAGAGGAATTTATTTTTGATCGTAGCTCATATGTCCTCATTTTTATAGATGAATACATGTTATAAATAAACACACCTGATTAATGTAAGATTAATGAAAGATTTTTTGCTTAGAGGAAATGCTAAGAGGAATTCCCCGCTTATCGGCAGAATATTTTTTTTGGATGTTTATAACTTCACTTACACGCATACACTAGTACTACTGTAAAAAATTATTATATAATATCTAAAAACTGTCCAACTAATAATTAAGAAATTATTCGATCTCGAAGGTGCAACTCGCGAAAATCGATTAAGTTCCGACGAAATATTTTTTTTTTTAGAGTTTCAGTAATTCTCGAGACAATTTTAGATAATACTCTAGGAGCACTATAAAGAGTTATAATGACGGAGAATGATCCGGTCTGTAATTAAGAAGTTATTCAACATCAAAGTTCTATCACTGCTAACTTTGAATGAGGATTTTTTAAAAATTTATAAAGATTTGATATTTTTCATTTATCAGGAACTTTAGAACTCGTCGAAAGGAATCCGATACGTTGTTCAAAACTATTCGGGCTTGATATTAAAATTTTCAAATAATTTTTATTAAAAAAAAATTAAAAAAATTTTTTTATGAGGAACTTTAGCACTCGTCAAAGGACGCCAAATGGATTATTTAAAACTATTCGGTGCTAAATTCGGGTGTGAAGTTAGCATACCTATTTTTCAAAGTTTATTTTTATTGTGGATGAAGATGGCGTTTTACTCGGTGGAAACTTATTAAATATTAAGATTTTTGAATTTATTTTCAATAGTTCTATAGTTCTACAATATATAGATTAAAGAAATAATTTTGGCCAAAGTCGAGAAATCGCAAAAGCAAAATGAGACGCCAGAGACACTGCAAGCAAAATGAGCGCCAACTTTGTCTAGTAAAGTTCCAGCCACAGTTTCTTATAGAATTAGAAAAGATACATAGTTCTAAAGAGAATTCTGATGATTGATATTGTTATTATGATTTTTGAACAATTTTTTTCTCTAAAAAGTGATCTTTACGAAAACGAAGATGAGATGCTGTTCGATTTTAAAGAGTACCATAGAATCTGATGGTTTTATGGTAATTCTCGTGTCGTTTCGAATGTATTCTAACGTTTTCTGAAGAATTCTAGTCATATGCACTAATTATTTACTTTTTAAATAGTTGTTAAAATGATCAAATCTCTTCGGAAAGCATTAGAACTACACGGAAAATACCATAAACCTCTAAGAACTGTTGAATATCGACCAGCGTTTCACACGTATTCCCTGAAAGGCACCTTTCTCGAGTAATAAAAAGTATTTAAAACATAAACAATTAGAGTATATGACCAGAACTCTTTAGAAAACGTTGGAATACTCTTTTTAAAACTATGTATCTTTTCAAATCCTACAAGAAACTGTGGCTGGAACTTTCATTAGACAAAGTTGGCGTTGTGTGAACTTGGCGTCTCATTTTATATTTTCGGTTTCTCGGTTTTAATGGCCGGAACTATTTGTTTAACTTATATAAAAAACTATAGAATTATTGAAAATAAAATAACAATAACAAAGACGTTCAATAATGAGAGTCAGCGCGGGAGGGAGTGCGCAAATTGTTAAAGTATAAAATCGAGTATGAAATACTTTACTCCATTTGATATGCAGGTGTTTTCTTTATTCTAAATTCTTTAACACGATTCAACTCTCTTTGGAGTCATCAGCAATCTAACATATTCTTAATCTATATTGGTTTAGCAATCAGCCGAGATAGAGTCACTCACAGGTTGCCAAAACTGTAATAGATTCTCGACGCCAAGCAAATAATGAAACTTTAGAATGATATTAATATTCACAAAATAATTCTTATCTACGTATATTATAATTGATTTTTATGACATTATAAGAGAAAACTGATTAAACTCCGACTATAAATGTAGTCCGGAGTATCGAGTATATCTGAAATTGAAAATAAACTCAGAATTCTTAATATTTAATAAGTTTCCACCGATTTCCACCGAGTGAGACGTCAGCTTCACACACACAATAAATTACATAAAAAAAAGACTATTCTTATTTTGAAAGTATCTTTATTTTTGACATATAGGACTTGAAATAAGATTCCTTAGCGTTAAAGACGCTAAGGAATAGCGTAACCTAACCGACATAATTTGTTTACATAAAGAAATTTGATCTATAGTTATATCAAGAAAAATATATTTTCATTATTAAATAATAATTTTCTTAATTTGAGAGAGAATCATATCGATAGAAAATTATAATGTCTTTTAAATCGGGAATTAGAATATAATATTGTTGATATATGATTTGATATAAGAATATAATGTGAAATTTAAGATTAGCAAATTCTTTAAAAAAAATTGTATATTGTTGCTTATATAAGAAACAAGGATTACGTTGAACAGAATATAATTGTTATAAATTGAGAATAATTTTTCTTCTGTGTAGTAATTAGAAAATGTCTATTAACTTGAATCGGTTATCAAGATACACATATACCATGTGTGAATACTGCGACTGCAAAAGATGTAAGCAATAGAAAATATTAAAATAGGTATAAAGTTGCATTGCTACTTTTTTTTGACAGCAAATCTGGCAGGTAAATAAATTTTGCATTAATTGCCTATAAAAAAATGTATATAATATTTAATTTATTATATAATTACATGGTTAATAATTTTGTGCGCGGATTTTATATCCTTTTATTAAAAGCATGTGGAATGTTATAAATAATTAATTAAGTTTATGAAAGATAATGCTTCTATAATATCTTTTTTGATACTTATCCAAGTAAAAGCTTTTCTGATAATATTTTTTATAATTCTCCTAAATCATCCTACATCAGTAATTTTATACCCAAGACAAAAAATACTGCCACCATTGGCTCGAAGTTCTCTTTCATCATTAGATACATGACATATATTTGAGATATATGAGGTTCCGAAAAATTCTTCGACTAATAAAAATCCAAAACTAAACCATGACAAATAAAATTCTATGAATTCGATAGATAATTCAATAAATAAATATATATGTAGATGAACAAAGATTTCAAGAATCCAATGTTAAATAAGTGGCAAATTACTCTTTTGCATGTACAAATAATTATTTCATTTTTGTAAAAATAAAACGTACGATATATACTGTCAATTTAAAAAACCACGATTGATGAATTTAAAATTGTCAGACTTTCTTCATCATATGTATTACTAAAGTTTTTTCAAGAAAAAAAAATTTACGTTAAAATATAAAAAAAATTAAGCAATTTCTATTTTTACTATCATTATAAATAACTTTTAGACCATCACTATAGATTATCCAAAAGCGTTATGACTGTCTTTGGCATGCTGAAATTTGCTTTCGCGCCTCAGCACAAGGATTGCTAAGTCTCTAAAATACCAGTCCTCCACCAACGGCAACGAACCAACGACTAAAAAAAAAGGAATTTCCACCAATTTGCATAACACAGGAATACGAATACAATAAATTTCATATTTTCTCTAATAATATATTTAACGCTTATTATTTTTGTGCCCTACGCTGGAGCGTACCTACTCAGTGCCCCGTAACGCGCCTCCGAGATTATCTTACGTGCTACAGAGAATAGCTAAATAAAATTTAAATAAATAGTTTCTTTGGCAAATATACTATTAATTTTTCTTTAATAAAAACAAGAGATTATTGTTTGGTATGACTTCATAGCAGTAAAAAATCTTCAACAAAATGTTATATAAAATCATTTATAATGGCATTATAACATAATGGTTTTATAACATAATTAGCATATAAAAACTATTATAATTTCGACATTTTTATATTAGATTTTCATCTCTTGTTAATCTCTAAAATATTGCTTTCAAAAATATTATACGATGATTGCAAGGCACTTTACATGAAGTTAACAATTAGAAATTATATCTTATAATAGTATGAAACATGAAAATTTGGATTAAATGAATAGCAAAATTTCTATTCTGTTAATTTGAAATTTCTTCCACTTTGAAATTTCATCCACAGAAATATAATTTAGTGTTTCTCAAAAATTGTTATTACGAAAAATTGAATCCATTACAAAAATTAAATTCGTAACACACACACACACACACACGACCGCACGCACGCAAAATCGGACCTCGCCGTGATGCATCGGGTAATGCTAATGCTAGCGGTAATTGAATAAAATATATAGATAAGTTTGATGCACTGTATCTCCTCGAAATTTTTTTAATTTGTAAGAGAAAAGTCCATACTTTACGATAGTTAAAATGACATTTACGAAAAAAATTTACTCCACTCCGTAGAGTGCATCAAACTATGTAAATTTCCTAAAAAAAAACACACAATTCTTATTTTTTAAAAGATGTCAGGTAGGGGTAAGGATAGATTCAAAATCCACTGAAAGCTTCGTAAAGCACAGACTTTATCTTTAAAAATGAAAAAAAAATCTTTTAAATGCAACCATTTTTCGCTGAATTACGCTTATTTGAATTTATGTGAAATTTTGATATAAATTTACCTATGCGATAATTTTGTTGACGAGTGTAGTTTGAAGAAATGAGAACATTTTTATCGTTTTTCGACTAAACCTTCCCAATTGGTGATTCAGCAGCTGCTACCACGCGGTCAAAAGTGCCGGCGAACAACGACTCTTTCTTGCTACTTTCACGAGAGACATATTGAAGGACTTCATTGCGAAGGAGGAAACACATTATGCGATCGTTACCAAGGAAACAGAACACGTTGTACGCTTTTATCGACAAATAAAGGAAACCGTGCGTAACCCTTATTAAAATGGAGAATGGTTAAGAGATTAGCTGTAGCTATCGTTAGCAGAGTATTCGGTATTTTTATACATTTAATTTTTTATGCTTTACAAAATCATTATTTATTTATAACCCTATCTCGAAAGGGAGTGAAAGTATCGATATACATGAATAAACTTACGTGATTACGTAGATATACAAAATAAATAATTATTGCACATTTTTATATTTAACTTCTTCATTATATATAAATATTATTTTCAAGTAACAAGATTTATAGGATACCAAAAATTTTAAACACAATAGTTCTCTTTAAGAATTATTCTCCTTTTTTTCGGTTATAAAAGATCTTTAGTTATAGAAGAAGAAGCAAATGGAGGTTATAATATTTACAGGTGCAATAAAAGTATGCCTTTAGCGACCCATTCCTTCTGTTGAAGGAACACCACGTCGCGGAACATCGTACAATAATACCAAATACGCGTGAAAAGAATGCGATTCTCAAACGTTCGGCTAAAGTCGCATCCGTAGTTTTATTGCTTTTTTAGCTTCTTTTTCGCCACGCTTATTCTTTTCTATCTTTAATCTTGGTTATTCCGTCATGCGATTCTGTATGTTACGTGACATTGGCAATCACCAACGGTAAAAAAGGAATTCTTTTTATAGATAGGTATATTGATAGTAAAAAGTATATTACAACCACATTTTTTAACAAAAGTACTTCGCAATTTTTCGCCTATATTCAAGCAAACTTCTGTAAAAATATTTTTTATATACATATATGTGTATGTAGGGGAGAGTTGCCGAATGCGTACTGGTCGCCTAAATCGTACCTTATCAATATTTTATATTATTAGTTAATATAGGCAATATTTAGTAACAATAATATAAAATAAATGAGAAATGAGTAATATAGACAAAAATATAATAGCCTACATCTTGTTTTATGGATGTTAGCGGCGTTTTAAAAAATCGGGTACATCTGATATTAATTTTTAATCAACTTATGTAGCTGATAACAACGCGATCATTTAATTTTATTATAAATTTTTGTATTTTTATAAAAGATTTATTGTAGAGTATTTTACATTCACTGTATATACATATTTGCAACCATTGTAAAGATTAAATCGATATTTTTACAAAATTCATCAAGTTTCCTAAATCGTACCATCAAAAAATAAGATGATACTGATACTGAACTGACAATAATAAAACTAATAATTGATATCAATATAAATATCAAGTGCAAAAATAAATATAAGCAAATTTATTTTTGTGTCATTTGTTTTTTTATTTTAATTATTTTCATTCATAAATTCAATATTTTCAAAGGAAATACGATAAAAAATACCTATAGATACGTATTTAAGCGACCGATTGCCTAAATCGTACCTTTTGCAGCATGTTACAAAAAGATTTATAGACCAATAACAAATTAATTTGTTATTGGTGGAAAGTTAAACATGTAATAATAAGCGTCCAAAACCTCAAGCTATAATTTCTAATGTTCATTTGCATATAAAACAGTGCCAAATGGAAAATATAATAAAAAATAGGTTAAGTGGTACGCATTCGGCAACTTTCCCCTATGTATATTTTCGAAAAAGTTAAATATTGAATTTATTGACCCTTTAAACAAACTAATATTTATAAAATCAATGAGACAGAAAATTGACATAACTTTTGTGTTTTTACAACTAATTTGGCAATTTTAAAATATATAAAAATTTTTGTTTAAAAACAGATTTCATAAAAATAATGTGCATAAAAATTTATAAAATAGAAATATTTTTAAAAGTTATCGCGGAGAATATATAACTGCGACTGGAAACAAATCGCCATTTTGAAGCAAAGTCGTACGTTCCCACGTAGTCGCAGTTAATTTATCGGGTTTTCCTTCGGTCTATCGAATCCTTCACGCCCATAGACCAAGATGGCCGACCTGGTATCCATGGAAACACTCTCTCGCAGCATCTCCTTGCCAGAACGGTTGATTCCATGGCGTGAAGAAGTAAAATAGCGTGCGCGCCACGTCAACCAAAGAGGGGTGGCGCACCCGGTAATAGGATACGAGCCGACATATTTCTCGTATCGCCCATCGAACGAGCCATCTAATCTACAGGCCCCGTTTCTTCTTTGCGGGAACGATGGGGATGGTGATGAGATCGTTATTATGTGCTCGAGAATTTGCAATCCAATGCAGTTTACGCGATCGTAAAGGGGTGCAACTTAGCTCGCTCTTTTTCTTAATCTGCGGGGAATGTATGCGGAAAACCGCCGAACGGTCTCGTAAAAGTGGATCATCAAAAAGTTTCCCCTCTCTAAACGAAAGTTGCTGTGATGATGTAAACACTGTCACTAGTCCAAAATGACAACACTAAATTTATGAATTAACAATCGGGCGATATGCTAGTACGTCTTGTTGCCAGTTACGCATATCTTCTCACATAGAAAATACTTGCAAACTGCGTGAAGATTGAATACAATTATCGTCAAAATAATTTTGATACAATATATTTACACAATAAAGATTTTATATCATCTTTATGGATTTATTTTGATTTTAATTGAACGTGTTATACACGTTGTCAATAATTCTCTGAAAGAATTCGAGTATATATATATATATATATATATATATTAAAAACAGAAATTATATTTTAAAAATACATTACGTGCTCTAAAATTCATTTACTTAACGTAGTGTTCAATTATCATTCATTACAGCTTCAATTATTATTCATTACAGCTTGTCATCGAAACATGCTACAAAATTTTCAGTCAGAGTTTTGAATAAAAAACCTCCAAATCTTCGAAAAGTCCCGAAATAATTGCTTTAAAATAAATATTCATGTTTCTCGAAGCTTCATTTCATGAATGACCATCAAATATTTTCAATTTGCGTTCGAAAATTTGAAAGGCCAACTCATTAGTTAATATCATTTTCATTCGTTTATGTTTATAAAAAACGTCTTTCGTAAAAAGCATAATGATAAGCTGTAATCAATAATAATAATGATTATAATCATAGACGCTACACTGTTAAATCTATAGTGTCAAATTTAACTTAACGTGAGTCGTCACTGCTCCTACTCAATCATATCGTTATTTTATACTAAAACAATAGTTATATTTGACACTATACAGTGTCAATTTGACACTATATGATTGAGTAGGAGCAGTGGCGACTCACGTTACGTTAAATTTGACACTATAGATTTAACAATGCATATTAAGTAAATGCAATTTAGTGCATGTAATAATATACTTTTAAAATATAACTTTAATTTTCAATGTACTCGGTTTCTTTCAGAAAACTGTTGACGATGCTCTTATGTCACTATAGAAATATATAACTGTTATTTTTTAATTAATATACATTTTTCATATATGCAATTTAATTAATCTAGGGTCAAAATGATTGTAAAACACTTTTGTCTATAGAACCAATCGCTAAACTTTTTATCGATATCATTGAAATGTAATAAATGCATTTAAGAGTTTAAGTATTGGCCAAGAGTAAAATATTATATTTTAATACTTTAATAATTATTATATCATTAATTTTGCGCGTGTATATGTGTAAATCATGTAAAAATAAATACACAAATTACATAAAACGGTTTGATATCTTTCAGATATCGAATGTGTGAATGCAAAAGAGGAAGATTTATAGAAACCATAATATTACATGTACATCATGGAAATGTTTTAATAATCGTAAAAATGTAATAATCGCAATTGTAGCGACATTTCTCGTTAGTACTAACAGGGAGCTATATATATATACTCTACAATTATTTGTAAACAGAGTTCCGGCTATAATTTTTTCAATTTCAGTTTTTTAGTATAAAAAATGCGAAACTCGTTTTTATTTTTATAAAAAGCTGTAGAACCATGAAAAGTGCTTTCATTATTTGTTATATTAAACAGAATGTCGTGCTAACTTCATAGATCTCATTTTTGGGTATCCATGAAGTTAGCACGATTCTATTAATATGAAAAAAATAACAGTTCCAGTAGCATTTTTCACAGTTCTACAGTTCCTTATAAAATAAAAAAGAGTTCGACATTTTTTATATTAAAAAATCAAGTTAGAAATATAACGTGTTAACATCGCAAATTTTATGCTCTAAAATACAAGAAAAAGATAAATATTTCTGCTTTTAGTTACAGATCCCGTTAGTACTACTCGGGTTCTACCAATATATGCAATTTGAAAACAAAAGATTCCAACAATTACTAATTTAAATGCAAGGTGTTTAAAAAACCATTTAGCATTTATGTGGTAGATGGTATATCATACTGACAAAAAAAGTCTTAATGAACATAGGTCGAAAGCTCAACCATTTCTAAGATATAAACAATTTTGTATGTTAGTATCACAACTGACTTATCAGCTTCTACGTGTCGTATGCAACGTGAAGGTTTATCTTAGTATTTACAAATCGCGTTCTGAATCTTCAAATTCAATTTCCATACACACTTTTTATAATGAAAAATTTCATCGAGAGAATCAGTAAGTTGACATCAACTAGCCATTACGATTGAATAAGTATTATGGAAGGTCATCTCATTGGATCTGTAATTCTCTTAAATAGGCTATGTATATGCTACTTATCTCAATTTCTCTCTTTTCATGTCATATGCAACATGAAAAGACAATAAGTTAGTTATGAGACTAACATACAAAGTTGTTATATGTCTCAGAAACGGTTGCTCTTTCGACCTATGTTTGCTAAGACTTTTTTGCTCAGTACAGTATGTATTATCTACTATATAAATGCTACATGATTTATTTTAACATCCTGTATAATAATACAGATAATATTGATACGTGAAAAATGTATATGTATATAAATTATATCATATTAAAACAATATTATATAAAATAGCATTGTATATTTTTTTTCTATAAAGTTAATATCCTATTATTTAAATATATACTTTTATACTTTTTCATTCCGTACATTTCTGCAAAGACAATTTTGTTCTAAGCTATACGGGTGTTTCGTATCTACGGTTAAGAGCTCGTTCGTTGGCGAAAGATACTGGACGACGACCTCTATAAAACATATTATTAGGTACAACCGGGGGCCGCTATTATGGCTGAAGCGCCAATGCGAGATAAGTCTCGGGAGGGTTGCTACTGGGGGATCAAATGCCTCGCTGCAGCTTGTAAAAGCGTTTGCTCAGCCAATAGCAACGGGCTGCAACGCTCCCCTAACATACGAATGTGCCCCTTTGCTCCCCGAGTTTCAGTCGTACCATGGATAATGGCGAACATTCCACGACTGATATACTTCTACGACTTCCATCGAATGTTAAGCTGTCGTAAATTAATCTCGTAAAAGAAGGACAAAATGGAACGGACGCTAGGTAACTTTTCTTTTACCACTTAAAAAACGTTGTCTTAAAAATATAATTTACTATATAAAATATATAACTGTTTTAAAATTTATATTTTAAAAGATAAATAAGTGTTTGTCTGATTTTTATGATTCGTAATAAATTGATTGATAATAAATAAATAAATAAATGTACTCACCAAAATATGTCGCCACTTCTTTCGTTGTTTCATCGATATCATTGTTTGGACAATTAAAACCTATAATCAATATGACACTATAATAATATAAATAATGTGAATGACAGTAATTTAATTTATGTTACATCGAGAAAAAGTTGTTCAACTAACTAAATTAATTTAGTCAATTGAACAATTTTTTTTCAATGTACAATAAATATTTAAAAAAATCTTTAATATTCCTAAACGGACGATTGATATACCTATCTTTCGGCATATTTTCGTTGGAAACAAATATTTCATACATATTTTCTGATAATAACAAATGCTCGATAAATTTTTACATATTTGTCACATTCTATTAATATTTTCTATTAATATTATTATTATTCGTGATATATTTAATTTTAAATATTACATTTTTTTTACTTAATTCTCTTCAATTATTCATTAACACTTGCGATTCAAGACATAATCGTTTTAATAAATCCAAACAAAGCATTAAATATGTGCAACTTTATTATTTTTATTTTACTTTTATTAACTAATAATAATTTATAAATCCTTTTTATTAATAGGAATTCAAGATTAAAAATTTATAGAATCCAATAATTTACTTCAATTTATTTTTACAAACAAAAAATATAATACGCGAAAACATCTATCATCACGTTCGGTATTTCACTTAACATTTTTATACAAAAAATTAATAAAAAGTTTTTATTTTAACAGTTATGATATTAATCTCAAAGCTTTGGAAAAGAAAAATATTTATGACTTAATTAATATTCAACATACTATATATGATTACGGCATTTAAGAATGTCATATCGATATACAAGTCGAATATACCCTTAACACTATTTAAATATTATATAAAGAATATTATGAGAAGTATAAGGAATTTAAGTCATTTTATAAAAAATGACATTTATATATAGAGTTGACATGCGATAAATGTGGACCAATTGCACTTTCGATGCAGAAAAAATACGCGATTGTGTGATACATATATGTGAACAAATATCGTGGATATAATGTATGTATAATTGACAACTGTACGATATTGTAATATCTTTATTACGACGATCATTTTATGAAACACTTTCTAAACTTTATGCAAAATATACTTTTAAACAATAACAATCACATTTTTATTAGACGCGTGCCTCTAAATCAAGATGTAGAACGTAAAATATTTTTTTTAATGAAAGCCATATTCTTAGAATTGTGATTCAAATATAAATAATATATAAAATCGTATGAATTTGAGAAATAGACAAATGAGATAAATGAAATTCTTATAATGCGTTATAATACTATTTATCTCATTACTACGTTATAACGTTATAATTTTTTTAAATCACGGCCAACACATTCTTTAATCTAAGAAGATACATAACAAAATTAAAAAAAAGGTTTTCATTAATTCATGCACATACTTTTACAAACGTAGCAATCATATTAAATTTCATAGGCTATTGAAATTGACTTTACGCTAAAGCTATTCGGATCCATTCCGTGTAATACAAGAAGATTTTATGAGTAATATGTAATGCACTTATAACTCATAATGATTTTTATTTAAATTCAAGATTATTTTAATATAAATTAACATATCTAAGTAAAAAGTAATCTATTTTTAACTAGAAAATTTGTGACAAGTTCAAAACAATCCCGAATAGCCTACATGAAGCCCTTGCAGAAATTAATTAATACTGAAAGGTATAGTGATTAATTACTTATTTTGAATATTGGCTACGGTTACACCGTGCATTTAGGCCGCGACCTATACGATAGATGTCTTTGTTTAATATACAGGATAAACAAAGACATCTATTGTATAGGCCGTGGCCTAAATGCACGGTGTAACCGTAGCCATTGAAAGCAACTGACTCTCTCTCTCTCTCTCTCTCCCTCCACCAAATTTACCTCTAATTAAAAAATACATTATTTTTTTGCATATACATTAATTTGTATTAGAAATATAAAAATATGTAATTTTCGATATTAAATAGGTCAATATTAAATTGAATTTTTCTGAGGAATCCATACAGCACACTTTATCCAAGAGACATCTTGGGAATATCCTTAGGACGTTCAGAGAACGCAAATACGTCCTTTGGACGGCTTTAGGACATCCAAATCTGTGCTGTACGGAAAGGTTAATTGTAGCAATTTTATGTTCGGATTTGAATAACAATATGTAGCAATGATCATGGTTATGCAAAAATAAATAAACCGTAATTACTGCTAATTATTATCGTACATTTTAAAGAATTCATGCACTAACCTTGTAAAGTATTGATTACAGCATCTGTGATACAATTGCTATGCATATAAATTTTATTATTTACGATATTTCATCATTTGCGTGCAAAGACTGCATATCTCGCTTAAATCACGCACGTAACTTACGAAGAATTTAACGTATGTACATACGAATACGGTCGCACGGAGTTTATCTGACGAAACGTTCGAGTGTTCACACCGACGAGATATATATACAATATATATATACTGTATCCGCGTATAATATGACGATTTCCCGACACTTTTTTCCAATATATCCGATACTGCTCGCTGTCTTTTTACATTCAGTTAAAGTCGTAATTCAAATACGAGTATAATTTCAATAAACTCCGGACGTACAAAGAAACGGATCGCCAATATATACAACACGTACGTCATCGACGTAATGAACGACGTGAGAAGGATCGTGTGCGATGTTCAACGCATTATAACAAACATTCGACACTTTACGGTAACATTCGCGATGATCTAATCATCTTCGCGGACGCGAATCACTTTTGAAGAACGAAAAGTAACTGTGAAAAATAAGCTAGCGGCGCAATTTGAACATGATTCACGATTCACCGTTGGTTCAATATGGCTGACGCATCTATCGATAGTGAGTGTCGACACTGCGATTCTCGAGCAATCGAATATCGAATGTGCAATAAGGAGGGGGAGGTGTAAATGGTGTGACATTTGACACTGGCGAGTGCATTAAATTGTGATGAGAATCATTTGGTAGTACTTGGTGCTCTTGTTATTGCCGATTTAATTGTTATAATGATTTCACGAGGATTAAACTTATTAAAAATTGCTCATAGAAGTAGTCAAAGTAAAGCCGCCGCGACAAATCTGCGCTCCGTTAGACTATGTTACAGTGGGTAAGTGAAATTATGTAACTACGTTATAGGTTATGTTTCAATGTTCGCAATATTCAATACAAATACATTTCATTGCACAAGAAGAATATATGTGTTATGATTTATTTCATTTTTTGCTATGTATTTACGATAATTTACTGTATTATTTCCTTATCAGTTATATATATCGTAATATCGGAATGGCAGAAGAAAAGAAATGGGTATATGCAGCTGAAGTTTTCGGAGGCTTCATGTGGTGGTGGGTATTATGGCATTTCTGGCACGACTTTGACCATATTGTAGTAAGTATCATACAATTTCAAGGTTTTTACTTTTATGTATCTAATATCAGTAATCCTAATACAAGAATTTTATTTATATCTAGGGAGAGTTTCCATATCCAGATCCATCCAAGTGGACAGACGAAGAATTAGGTATACCACCAGATGATTACCCTGAGCCTGCGATTCGCACATTATAGATATTTTGCGATAGTGTTATATAAAGGTAAAAATATATATTTATCATTATATCAAAATAATCTACAAAGTTTTAACGTTTACATAGAATAAAAGTGTTACATTTATAAAATACTAAAATATAATTATTTTGTTTTTCATCCATTTTACATTCTTATGTTATATACATAAAAAAATTTTGTAATTTTTGAGACACTATATACATGTCTCAATATATATTCTTCTACGCTTCATGGTAGAAAAAGAATAGAATAAAAGAATATATATCAGTTTCCCAAATTTTGATATTACGAACAATAAATTATTATATATATCATTTTATTAATATTTTGTTACAAAAGTTTTATTCAAGACATTTACAAAAAAAAAGTATAATCAAAAGCATAATAAAAAATCAAGCTTATATATCATGCACTTTGTATATTAATTCCCTTTCGTGACATTAATAGAGATTGTTTTAATCTCAAGATATTCTTTCAAGCCTTCTTCTCCCCTGAAAGAAAGATACAAAAGTTGAATAACATACTATTTAAAGCTTAAGTAATTATGACTTACAATTCACGTCCTATGCCAGATTGTTTGAAACCACCAAATGGTGTTTGAGGTGTGATAGCATCATAACAGTTTATCCTAGAAGACATTGAACGTAATTATATATGCCCATACAGTAAAATATTATTATGTATTCTTTGTATACGTACCAAACACTACCTGCTTCTATAGCTTGGGCAAATTCTAAAGCTTTATTAATATCTTTAGTAATTACGCCAGAAGCAAGGCCATAATTAGTGCGATTGGCACGTTCAATTACTTCATTGATGGTTTCAAATTTCAAGATTGTTTGAACTGGACCAAAAATTTCCTCTTTGGCAATCCTCATATCATCGGTTACTTTTGAAAAAACTGTAGGTTGTACAAAGAAACCAATTTCGCCCTGCCGATTTCCACCAGTTTCCACAACAGCACCTTGCTGTTTGCCCGAATTGATTAAGCCCATAACTTTATCGAACATCTCTTGATCAATCTGCGGACCTTGATTTATTTTAGGATCAAATGGATCCCCTACTTTTCTATCAAGTGCCAATTGTTTAGCATGTTTCACAAATTCGTCGTATATTTTAGAATGTACAAATGTTCGCGATCCTGCGCAACAGTTTTGTCCATGATTTAGAAATATTGCATTATGTGCGATTTCTGCAGCTTCTTTCACTATAAATATAGTCAATGTAATATAAATTAATTTATTCAACGAAGTGTATTAAAATTTTTCATTATTTTTACAACATACCGTCAACATCATCGAAAATAACGAGCGGACTTTTGCCACCTAATTCAAGGCTGACACGTTTAAGATTACTTTTGCCAGCAGCTACCATTATGGCATGTCCGACCTAGAGAAGAAACATAATTTATACCAGTACATACATTTCTGTCAATACAGTCATATTACATAAAATGTAAATACCTCTGTGGATCCAGTAAAAGCGACTTTACAAATTTCTGGATGTTCAGCAATAGCTGCGCCAGCAGTTGGACCGTAACCTGGAATGACATTTATGACACCCGCTGGAAACCCTGCTTCCTTAGCTAGAGCAGCTCCATAAAGCGCAGTCAAAGGTGTTTGCTCGGCTGGCTTTAAGATCAGTGTACATCCAGTAGCCAAGGCAGGGGCCCATTTCCAAACCAACATCATGAAAGGATAATTCCAAGGGATGATTTGTCCTACAATACCGACTGGCTCTTTTCGTGTTAATGTAACACTACTATCGCCTAGTCAGATAATAAATAAAATTATTTAAAATTACTTACTGTCGCTCAATTTATAATTTATATTATATCTGTCATGAAAAACTAATGCGTAAAATTTAACGCATATTTTTTAATTAGCTATTTATATACATACATAGCCACATAGTCCGTAGCTACATAGAATAATTATACGATAACAATTCAAAAAAATAAATACCTGTTGGAATAGTAGTTCCAAGTATCTTATCACACCAGCCTGCATAATAACGAAGAGTAGCAATACTTGCTTGAATATCCTCAACAGCACTTACATATGTTTTTCCATTATCAAGAGCTTCGAGAGTAGCAATATAATCTACATCGCGTGTAATAAGATCTGCCAACTATTTTATTCATTTATATTTAGTATGCAGTTAATATTTGCATTAGGTTAAGTATAAAAAAGTATAATACCACAAAATTTTACCTTGTGCATAAGTTGTCCACGATTGTATGGATTCATTGTACGCCATTTCGAATTTCTATTAAAGGCTCGTTTAGCAGCTTCCACTGCTTTATTTACGTCAGCCTAAAAAGAAATTTATTCTTTTAAATTACAATTAATTTTTAATATTTAAATATTAAATGAAAAAAGTTTAATGGAGGCAACTGATGTTCAAAATATTTTTCTATTAGTTTCTACTGTCATCGTTATTATATAATACTCTATAATCTTTTATTTAGGATTTTTATCCTAAATATATAAAAGATAATAGGGAGAGAGATACTTAAAGAAAGAATTTAAATTATAGAAAATATGTATAATGCTTATTAAATTACTTAAAAAATGTTTAACACACGTGCGCGCGCGCGTGTGTGTGCGTATATATATA